>NC_056731.1:1238633206-1238720706 GCF_019279795.1 Protopterus annectens | reverse complement strand
CAGTAAAGCAGCAATATGAACCTAGTGGGCTCTGTATTGCATAAAAGGTATGCTATTTAGTTGGGAGATTGCCTGTGTGTGGAAGTATGAATGTCCTACCCAAAGACAGTAACTGCAGAACTCACAAATTGATGTAAGGTTGCAAGAGCTAGAGCACACTCCCAAGTGGTAGTTTGTTTCTGTTCCAGTGTATTAGATCTCCTCACCAGCCCTGGATGAGGATTGGGTTGAGCACAAGGGAGGCTAAGGCTGGTCAAGTAGATCCTATGAATAATACATGGAGCTTGTGCCAGTCAATGATTAGCTACAGGGAGGAAAAAAATGCTGAAAATAGTGAGCAGTGTGTATAAAGATTGCCAAGTAGGGCAGACAAAGGCAGACAACAAACAGAGCTCTGGCAGTGAAATATATAATGAAAGAAAGAACACTAGCAGAAGAAAGGGACTGCATTGTATAACTCTTCTGGGAAAAAGATCTCTGAAGTATAAAAAGTAATAACAGTACTTACATCAATGCCTTTAAAATGTAAAAAAATTAAGGTAGATCTGTACACAGCATTAGAGGTCATATTGTTGAAAGGATATTGAAAGGATATTCCCAGCTGGGTATCACTGCAACTTAATTTTTATCCTTAGATATGAAAATTTGAAAATTGCAATTTTTTTAGCATTATGCAGCATATTATGCTTTCTCTTAATTTTAAATAATGATGAATACCACAAAAAGCTGCATTTTTCCTACATGTACAAATTATAACAAAAGTAACATTTTTTTCATATCTGTGTTTACATGTTTTGATAACTATAAAATGCAAAGAAAACTGAAGACCATAATATTTGGCAATAAAAAGATATTTTCTTTTCCCATTGGAAAGCATAATAAATAGAATATATCTTTAAGAAAATGGTACCATAGCCTAATGTACACACAGACTCATGATCTAACTCCCTGTTCTGTGGTATAGCATGAAAGGTATTCTAATGAAGATGTCAAAGTGCATTATATCACCAGCTCATTATTTTAGCGATCCTGATAAAACAAATGCTGCATGCTGCCACATGCATTCATGAATAACTTCATTCATGTGATTTAAGGGAACAGAACACCAGCCAGCAGTCTGAGCCTGAAATGCTAAATGATAAGCTGACAGAACATGAAGACAGAGCTTGACAAAAAATATCTGAAAAAAAAAAACAAAGTTCAAAAGAAGGCGAGAAGTGATGACTGTGCAATTTATATTAAAATGCATAGTCTAGTGGCTAAGTTTGCATATCAGTCAAATAATAAACTAGCAAGTGCATAGAGTTTACATGCCTAACTAGAATGCTGTTGTTACCAAACCAAGAAATGCCTTTGTAAGATTCAAGTCATACAAGGTAAAGGATCAATCACTGACATTGTTTTGGTGACTGAACAAGCCATATCAAATTTGGGATGACAGAGTGCTTTAAAAATGGTTATTTCACACACACCCAAATAAACAGAGTGCAGTTTGTGACATTCGTGAAGAAATGTCAAAAGGAGTAACTGAAATGTCACTTTTTTATGTCTAGTTTTGTTTAGATTTTATTTTCCAATGTGTTATAAGACATTCTGGACTCACAGGAAGCTTTAAGCATAATAATGTGCTATTAACCTTGTTGAGTTGAATGGGATTGTCCCACTGCAACATCTAAAGAAGGAAATGGACCTTCAACATCAAAGCCAAATACATGTGCTTGTTTCTAAACAAGCTGTAAGAATTATGAACATTAGAGGACCAAGAAAGCATACCTCTCAACTGTCCAGATTTTTGGCTCATATTTTTTTGTCTGCTTCTCAGAAAATTTGTGGTTTTCTTGCAAATCACTGGGATGATCTGAGGACGGAAGTCACTAAATAATGGCATACATCTGAATTTCACACTTCACATCCTTCAGAAAATGTATGTTAAAACAAATTCTGTTACTCTAGCAACTTTCTAAGTTTATAAGAGCAATATTTAAAATATGTCCCCATTTTTGGGCCTTTGTCCCCCCATTTTGTCAGACTTTGTCCAGATTTCTTGCACTAAGAGGTTGAGAGGCATGCCAAGAAATGTTTTTGATTTTCAACTCAACACTAGTGCAAACACAAAAACTGGCTCAACCTGTTGAAAACTTATCAAGATTATTTTTTGAAGAAAGGGTGGTTCAGCATTGCATAAGTTTGGACTTCAAAGTCTTGGGAATCAACAGCTTGAATTGATCTTGGTAAGACTGATCTAGTGTAAAAATCATTATGGTGAAGATAGGTTTACTATGTGACAAGAATGTCTGCTAATGGTTTTACATGCACAGATGGTCATGGCCTTGAAAACTGGATGCTAGATGACTGTAAGTAAGTATCAATAAAACATGATAAATAAGAGTTTCGTGAATGGTTGTACTCTTGGAGAAATGGAGCAGAGTTTAGTAGTCAGTCAGTGTGAAAGTGATCGGTGTGCCCACTTCTCTCAATGTGGTAAAATGCAACATTGAATTTGTGTTGCAGTTTAAAAATGACTTGTTAAAAGTGAAGACATTCCATTTTAAAAATAAAGGCACAAGTCCTACTAAAATGAAAAGTCAAAGCTATATTAACCTCATTTAACATCAGTAAGACAGTTTAGTAATGATTCATTAAGTAGGTTTAATTACTGGTGGAATCTCAAACATGGATGGTCAAATATCTGGCAGCAGCTGAGGGACAGGTGAGATTCTGCTGGGCATGTAATATAAAATGTTTTCTTCAAGAAAACAAGGAACATGAGTCTAGGAAACTGAGTATAGCATTTTAAAAGGGTTTGGATAATTTCTAATTGTGTTGTCATGCAGTTTCTATATGTTTTAGAGACTATGCAGGCTTTAAGGAGTATGTATTGATAAGATACTATAATGTTCTGCTTCCTGTTTAACAACATATGATTTTTCTTACCCAGAGTTTGAGTACATAGTCAATCCAACCAATCTGCAAAGGATTATGGGTTATTTAAGCACCTGAAGGCTGTGGGTTGTTGTGCAAGGGACAACCCATTTTTTCTGCACAGGATCATGCTGCATTATTGTAAAGTAACTGTGATAAAAAGGTTTCCATTGTCATTACAAGATTAACTCAGAAGTAGGTGATGTTATTGATAGCAAACACTTGTACATTAATTTCTCATTCTTTCTTTCTTTCTTTCTTTCTCTCTTCCTTTCTTTCTTTCTTTTTCTTCCCTTCTTTCTTTAAATTTGTTTACCACAGTAGATTACTGATCAAATTTGACCACATTCAGGCTCAGTCTGAGTTACAACTGTCAACTTATATCCAGAAGTACCATCTCTTCACTCTTAAACAGCATGGATTCTAGGCTGGCTGAAGCACAATGACAGCACTATGGTCACTTACAGTTGAGATCCTTTTCATATGGAAAAAGAAAACCTTTCAGAAGATTACTTCATTCACCTTACCAAAGCTCTTGACCTTATTGGCCACTTCCTGCTCCTTTACTCCTTCCAGGAAACTTGGGTTAATCCCAACACTGTCACTCAACCCCAGTATTTCTTAACAAATAGGTATTTCAGAGTCAAGATATTCTTACCCTTATCACTTCCAGCACCCCTTACCAGAGGAGTGCCTCATGGATCCATACTCACCCCACTTTTGTTAATCTTTATTAACAAACTACTCTCTTATCTCCCAAAACTTCTTATCACTCTTTATGAAGATGACATGGTTATTCTTTGATCCAGTCCTGCACATTTAATTATTCAGTCTAACCTCCACTCCCTTGGGCTAAACAACCATAAGCTATTCCTAACCCCCTTTAAAAAAGTAAGATATTTGGAATCTCAAAAAAGCTGAAAAAGACTTGTTAAAATCTCAGTATCTCAAATCGCAATACCCCCACCCCTCATAGAAACGACCATGTATTTTAAATGCATAGGTTTATGGCTACACCAGTCACTTAATTTCAAAGCCATATTGAAGACACCCAGAAAATTGTCAGTTCTTTTTTATTCTGGTCCTGGAAAATATCAGTTTTCTCTACAGACCAGCTAGAGCTGCAATAGGCAAAGGAATCCTCCTTGCTCAACTTGAATGTGGGCTCCCCATCATAGCCACTGCCTCTAAAAACTTAATATAATCTACAATCCATTGAAAATTAAATTTGCCAATTCATTTTCAATTGCCCTCCTCAGGAACACAACTGCATCATCCTCTCCAAAGCCGAATGGCTGCCAGTCTCCTACAGTTGAGGTACTCCTAGGGACTCTTCTTTTCAAACAAATTCAACCAGGGGCCTTTCCTCATCTTGCTGCACCAACCAAAAACAAACTTCTCCTTGTGGTCATTGCAATGTATGTCATTATATTGTTCCAACTTTTAAGTATATAAATAGCCATGTATTTGAGGTTAAAAATATATATAGCTCTAATACTGAAGGTATTATTTATGCATTGAAATGTCTGTGTAATCTTGTATATATAGGATAAAGTAAAAGGAAGTTTAAAATTAGACTGCAGCAGCATGTCAGGAATATTATAAATAATAAAGAAGATAGCCCTGTTGCTAAACATTTTATGCTGGTTCAGAATTCTAATCAAAATGGGTTACAAGCCACTATCTTAGAACATGTCATGAAGGGTGTATTTTCTGATGATTTGTATAAAAAGAAGTTGTTATATAAGAAAGTATTTTCATTTTGAAATATGACACTTTATTTCCTCAGGGTCTGAATGTGGAATGTAACTGGAGGCTTCTTATCTGATGAGAAAGTAGTATTAAGTATTTTTTAATGTTTATTGATTAATTGGTTTAGGCTGCTTGTTTAATTGTTAAATGTATTAGGGTATATAAACTGCGCAAGTTATGTGATGTTTTATACTCCTTGAAGGCAGTTGCCGAAGCGCTAGAGGTACAATAAACTGGTGTTTTAAGTGGATTCTTCGTCTGTGGTCTTCAGCCTTTCCACATCTTGCAGGCAAACTCCATAATAAAATCATCACCTGCAACATTTACATCCTGTCCCAATTAACTTCCTCACTCTAGACATCCCGAGCCAAACTGTACTGTACCCACCATTCCTTCTCTTTTCTTGCACTCAAATTCTGGTAATTCCTCCGCTATCACCTAAAGAAATCTATCTAACATATAATACATATAACCAAAGATATGTGGATAACAACATAATATTAACAACTAGTTATGGTAGAAATTTTCATTACTTTATGGATTTTGTACAACAACACTGGGACATTCTATTGGCTGATGACAGACTGAATGATTTATTGAGTAACAGATGTCATTTTTCCTTTCATTGAAGGAAAACTTTGGGTAGTCATTTCAGTCATTACAAATATCATATACCATCTGTTAACATGTCTCAGGTCACATTGGAGGGTAATGAGGTGATAGGTTGCTTTCCTTGTGGCCATTGTTCCTTTTGTAAATATATTAATCAAACTAAGGAATTGAATAGCAAAAATACATACCGTATTTTTAAAATTCATACTTTTGCCAACTCTAGTAGTGATTGGGTTATCTATCTTGCAGTTTATACTTGTTCAGGATTTTACACAGGTCAGACTTCCAGATCTATGAGGTTACACATATCTGAACATCTTAGCAATATCAGGAATGCATGTTCTACTAATGCTTTATTTAGAAACACTATCAAACACACTTCCACCAAATTTCAATTTATTGTCATCGATAAAATTTTAGGTAATAGAAATTATAAGGCTGGATGGCATAATGCTTTAAACAAAAAAGAGAAAGCTTGGATTGTGAGACTGGGTGAATTATGTCCACCTGGTTTGAATGATCACCTTCAATTTCATTGTTCATTGTTGATTGGTTGATTTTAAATATACAATTTAATATGTTGTATTTATATATTGTTGACTGCAGTTAATATTATACATTGATAAAGGCCTTTGGGCTGAAACCGGTCTGTTGACTGTGGTGTGACTTTATTAAAAATCTTTTTTTCCCTTCACAAATGGTGCAGGCTGTTTTTTTTTTTTTTTTTTTTTGCTGTTTTACTATTGTTTTTTGAGCCTTTGCACCTGTCATCCGTGCAGATGTACTGCTGTTTAGTTTCATTTAAAAGACTTAGAAGTTATAAAAAGAGAGCAATATCAAGTGAATGCAGGTGTTGACTAATATGCCAGAAGCAGAATTTCTGAGGTGCTTGTTGAAGACCTGAGCACCATAAGTGCAATCTTCATAATGTCAGAACTGTGACTGTAAATAGAGAGGGATATATAGTTAAGTCAAAGGTTTTGCTCACTTATCATTGGAGTAGGGGGTGTGGTGGACTAGGAAAAATGCAAACATTGCTAACCACCCCTGACGGCTGCTGGGAAGATGACCCCTACCTGATGGCTTTCACCTGGTGACTGGAACAAATGGGCTAGCAGATCAAGACAGGGCATGATGGTTGGCAAACAATGAGTGAAAAGCATAGACACAAACATGTGTATGCATGTGTGAGCATGTGCACACACACACGCACACTCACTAGGATTGTTTACATTGGTTCATCAAAAACAGAAATTTAGAAAAGGTTAAGTTCATCAAACATTAAAATATTTCAGTTAAGCAATTTAAATTAATTAAATAGTTTTAATAAAGTTTTGTGAATGGCATATATATAGTTAGATCAATATATTATATGTCTAGTGTAGAATTTTCTCCAGATTATATCCCAATATGGAAACTCTACCTGGAAAATAATATTAAAAAAGGGAGAGAATGGAAATGTTATGGGGACCATGAAGTAAAAAAAAAAAAAAAAAATACCAACAATTTTTGTTTGCAAATGTCAGACCATCACAAGATTAAGTAGCAGCTGTTTTGCTTTACAGTATCCTTACTGATGGGAATCATTTGAAATTCAAAATTTGTATATATGCATAAAAAATAATTTTTGCTAATGTGTGACGCAAGAAAGTTTATAAAAAGTAAGAGTAAGTGAAAATATTCATTTAAATTATTGCAGCATTAGAAGGCAGATGAAATTTGAAGTTTTCACCTTTCTAAGTTTCACTTACCAAGTCTTACAAATATCATAAGAGTAGTATTAAGGATTAGTTTGAGAAAATATAATTTTCAAGTATTTTAATAAAAAAGATAGTTTAATCCCAAAAAGATCATATATACTGATATAAAACTATTTATTACAAACAGAGGAAACTGAATTGGCTTGGTAATATTAAGAGAATGATTTGAGTGAGAAGAAGTGTTAATAACAGATACAATGTTTAGAATATACATTATATTGGCAGTTTTGAAAATAGATATTCTTGTCATCAGTACAACCTATAAATGGAATTTCTATAAATTAAAGATAAGATACTATAGTATATAGGAAAAGTTGCAACAGTAGTATGATTTCTTTTTCCAAATTTGCAGTGTTTTTCTCTCATTTTTCCACAAATGTGTGTCCATGACGATAGTATAGTAAGGGTGCATATGTGTGTTTTTCTAGGGTCAGGTGAATATCATCACACAAAACTTTTTTTTGATGGGATTACCTTGCCCAGTTTGCTGTCAGTGGGTTTTGTTTAACCTTCTTGTAGGGACATGCATCCTTGCACTTAATGAACATAGTAAATTAGATATTTCCAAATTCTTTGTGTACTTTTAGAGAGTATCGGGTTATACCTTTCTAACATCTTTGTGTGCTTTCAGATCTCTGTTGTGCATATAACCATGATACTGTATTCCCAGTTAAAGAACAGTGGCTATTAATGGAAAATGAGGTATCTGAACAATCAAAACTGTAGGCCAGTAGTGGACTTAAGATATCTTCCAGGCTCTATAAGACCTTAGAGTATATATTGCCTTAGTACGTTATATATGAGCCTCGTTCCATGAAATACATTGAATTTACTTATAAA
Source organism: Protopterus annectens (assembly GCF_019279795.1). Classification (NCBI taxonomy): domain Eukaryota; kingdom Metazoa; phylum Chordata; order Ceratodontiformes; family Protopteridae; genus Protopterus; species Protopterus annectens. Next base: position 1,238,712,820 of record NC_056731.1, on the reverse strand, counting down.
TTGTTAAAAATACATTCCTTACCAGTTAGCATTATATGATATAACAAGATAAATCTATTTTTAATGATATATTTTTTATTAATTGTAGTACATCCAACAAAAAACAGGTAAGTGCAGTAATAATCATATGTACATATATAAAACATCTTATGAATGTTGGCAATTTCTCTCATAATTAGGCTTCTAATACCCGCTGTTTTCATAAATCTAGTAAGTACAAGGTAACCAATATTTTACAAGAATCTGAAACCTTCACTACTTGGTTTAAATTAAAGTAACTTTGCACGACTCTCACCCTCTTAAAATTTCATTCTCCAAACCATTCACTTTTTTATGTGTATTTTCTATTCTCTGGCTAAAACAGTTTTAACTGCAGAAATGACTAGTAATAACACCTGTGTCTCATCTCTAGACCAACTTTATTAACATATTATGTTATTCAGTCAATTCCCCATTTGAGTTTCCCTACAGCTTTTAACTCATTACATCCGAGTGACGCCTCCAGCTGCATCTGCAGTTAACTCCTACTGACTCCTCTAGGCATCAAATATTGCTTCTTCATATTTGCATCAATAATTCCAAAAATATGCTATTTATAAGGTTTTAAAATATTTTATCTTAAAGCTTACACAATGGCAAACTCACCTGCATTAGCATTTGACCTCTGTCTAGTGCAGGTTTTGTGATATTAATTTATATAGATATAATTTTCACATTTTTCTAAATATCTCAACAACCAGGTAATACATACAGAACTCCTTAGCCTCATAGAAAAGCTCTTGGGTAGATGAATAAAATGTTGTTGACAGTATGTATGTAGATCTGACATGCTGACAAATTCCTGGAAAACTTTTAAGACATTAGGTAAAATAGAATATATTTGTCCTGCCCACGTAGAATGTGAATCATACCTTTCCACATCTCTTGTTTGACATTTGTTTCAGCAAGGTTCTTACTTTGAATGTTAATTCTTCTGTTAACAAAAGGATTAAACGGTATAGTACCACTCTTAATGTTGCTGCTTTTCTGAGAACAACCATCATTTCAAAGGTAAAACTTGTTTTAACAGAGTTGTATCTATCCCTTTGCTTGATAAGGTTTCAAATATAAAATTCCATTGAGCAGTATAGAATGTTTTTTAGATGTCAAAAAATACTCCCACACTGTTTTCTGTCCCTTCCTGATATTCACATAGAAAATATGAGAGGGCCAATCAATTATCGATAGCCTAAAAATCCTTCACAAACCCACCTTTCCCTAGTGTAATTAGCTTAGGAAGCATTTTTTTCTAATCATTGGGCTAAAAGTTTTACAAGTAGTTTTATATCTGCATTTAAAAGGAAATAGGTGTGAACTTTGCTGAAGTGCCTAACTTCTATTTCTTCATGCAAATGACTACTATTTTTGCCTGGTCAAGATTTCTTATTTATTAAAATTTCATTCAAGGTATCTACCAGTGTGTTTTGTAAGGCATCTTCACCCTGTTTATAAAGTTCTATGGATAATCCTAATGGGTCAGAGACTTTGATCCTCTTCATGTTTTTTTATGGTCCATTTATTATTTACTTATCCTTTTATTCAGTTCTACTCTACCCAGCTCAACTGGATTCCTGAAATTTCTGTCTTGTGCAAACCAGTTTTCTAATTTTTTTCCCTTTTTTAAGATTGGATAGGTCCACATATCAGTTCAAGAATGTTGATCTTATCTCTGCATGTTTATGGTGCCACCCTATCTTCTGTTGTTTGTGCAATGTATTGTTCATTTTTCCTCTTTCTAAATGCCCAAGCTAAGTGCTTAGCATTTTCTCTCTCTTGAGGATACCTAATGCCATTCCTACTTAAATATTTGAATGGTGTTGATATAGCTGACATTTTATGGGATTTTTTTGTTTGTTTTGTTTTTTTTTTTAACCAGTATCTTGGTTTTGTTTGGATTAATTGTAATTTTTTTAAATATTTTAACCTGTTTTTATTGTGCTCTATATATTTTGACATTTTCTTCCTTGTTATACTCTCCTGTCCCCTGCCATAATGCCTGCCATTAAGTGCAGCTTTGACCCATCCCTCCAAGTACTTCTTTATTCTTCTCTACTACTAACATTGTCTTGAAAAGTGCTCTCTATCAGAGCAGCCCTTTTTTGGTCTTAATAAAACTCTTCATTTAAAGGGCTCAATTTCCATGTTTTTTTACAATTATCTTTTGGGTGTACAATTTTATTATTTTATTTAATAAAATTAGAGCCTGACCCAATACATATTATAACAACAGAAATAATATTAATAATAATAATAATAATAATAATAATAATAATAATAATAATAATAATTATAATAGCAATGGATGCAGGCAAACATGCACACTGTGACTCTAGACCTCCCAAAGGCATTCAACACCATCTTGCACTTCGGTATCATAGATACTCTCACAGCTGAATGTCAACCCCTATGTAACTCTTTTGATAGCAAACTGGCTAACAAATACAACCCAGGAAGTTGGCATGAGTAGCTATACCCCCTCTAAAAGACCTGACATTAATGTTGAAATCAGGGATCACTCCTTGGACCACTCTTCTTTGGCATTTACTTCTCAGAGGTCAAACTTTATGTTAAAGGTTTGAGACCAACCAAGTTAGTGATAGCTGGAAACTCAGTGCCATCATAAATTCCCCAGGGGACATCAAGAAACTTCAGGAGGGCCTTTTACAAACAAATTGCTGTTGTCAAAATCAAGGATTAAAACTAAATATCAAGAAGTCTATAATTGTGTCCTTCAGTAAGCATGAACTCCCTTGCCACTATTACATTGGTGACACACCCCTAAAAATTGATGTTGTAGTTAGGAGTTTGGGAACCTTTGTTGACAATAAAGTTATATGCTTCCTAGTCCATCTCTTTCACAGATATAATGTTTTCTGAGCATTCTAGGTGCTTTCCTCTCTCTGTCATATATCCTTTCTGAGGTACTTTGATACCTCATGTTTGTCAGAATATCTCCAGGTTTTCCCTCCAGCTGAGAACTGACAGAATGGTATAAAAGAATACTTAAGCTATGTACCCATCTAACTGAAACTGCTTTTTGACTGGCTCTTAACTCCTTTCTTTTTTGTAAAGCAAAGGAGAAAAATCTCAAATAAACTTTAAATATTATTCCATTACACTTGTTTGTGTTTGCAACAGTGATGTATTAACCATTCTTTTGTTAAAAATGATTCCAGTGTCTTAAAATGTGACTTGGTGGGGGCACATTAGCTATGCACAATCCTACCCTATGTATACATGCAGTATTAATAGTTGAAGTTTTCAGTGTTCCCCAGTCTTTAGGAATAATCAAGATTATACAGCCTCTGAGTTCCTTGGCTGGAATGGCTTCCAGGATTCCTGTAATCCACTGTCCTTCTCCTATAACAGCAATCTAGGTCACTGGCCTTTTATTGGAGATATACACATTGTTTTTCCAAATTTACCATTCTGTTATTGAGGGCTGCAAAATGCCTCTTGCTTTGTGTTTTCCTATTAGACTTCTGTAGCTACTATTCCTTGTAGTTAACTGAATCCTGTGTTTAGTTGTGTTAGGGAAAGACTGATATGTTTTGGAAGACGCACAACAAACACAGCTGTGAGCAATGTGGCATGTGCGGTTTCTCAGTGTCTGTAACATGTTGCACTGTTTGGAAGGGATATCCTCTTACTACTATCACATACTTGCACTGGCATGTAAAATCATTGTGTATAATTGTAAAATTTGTAGTACTCATAAGACAGTGCATACCCACCCCCCCCATGTAGACACTCACACACACACACACACACACTTACACACACACATTCTTTTCTTCTTTGTTTTAGGCATTTGTACATATGTTCTAAGATATCTGATGGTGTATATAACTGAGGCATGATGATAATGTTATTTTGGAAGAAGATGGTCTATAATTAGATATGCAATGTAAGGATTGCTGCTCCTGAGTCATGATGCTTCTAGACAACAACAGGATAGGTGGCTGGTGAGTGTCATCTCTTGTGGAAATGATGTGGGTAAAATGTGTCATTCGATGATATATGTCTTCCATATCCATTAACAAGACCAATTTGTCTCCATCCCATTACCTGTTATGAAGCCACTATATCCGGTCTAATGGTTGCAGAAGTGGTTTTGTATTCATGGATGGTCATGACCACAATATTTTGATAATGGGTTAAGAGTATTCTTTTATACTGCACAAAGAAGTGCAAAACATTTACAATTATTATTGTTTCTCTTCATATAACCAGATCATTATGTGTACAAGAAATGGACTTTAAGTTCAAAAAATTAATGTTAAAATACAGCCATAAAAAGAAAGCACTTGAGGTGAATTTCTTAAACCCACTTTCAAGGACACATAACAAATTGTTTTACAATAATCAGTAATAGGCTATGGATAATGCATTTCATCTTTATGGTATACTTCCATTTACATCCTACAACGTGATCAAAAATTTGAAGGAAATAATGCACCCAAACCAGCAAAGGGATTATAATTCAATGTTAACTTCCTGTGTTCATAGCCTGCGTCACAGTTGGCATACAGCAATGTTGATGGTCATCTGTAACCTCAAAGAAATGATAGTTCTCATCCTGTGGTAAAAACGAAGAAAAATCCCTGACATCCACAAACTATCTTGCCATCAATTGTGTAAATGAGATAAGCAATAATAAAATACAGTAAAATTTAAATTTTCCCTGTAGTGGGTTTTATGGATTAAAGTAATCAGGATATGATTAGTGCATTCTCAGTTCACTCATTGCAGGGTTCTTAGCCCCTGTGAAATGGAATGTTGTTTTACAATACAAGTTTTCAGGATCCAACTGTATTCCTTCCCTCCTTCCATCCCTGCATCCATCAGTCCATCCATCCATCCATCCATCCATCCATCCATCCATCCATCCATCCATCCATCCATCCATCCAGTTATCCATTGCCAACCCCTGTTTCTCACTTTTGCACATGAGGTTGTGGTGCTACATCAACACTGACAATCGTCTAGAGCCAATTTTCATACCACTGGCTGGCTAGCCCTGTCACAGTTTTTCTTCCATGCCACATGCACACACACTCTTACACCTATAGCCAGTTTAGAGTGTACAGTCCACCAACTGCATGTCTTTGGAATGTGGGAAGAAACCAGAGCACCTGGAGGAAATCCACATGAATACAAGGGGAGCATGCAGACTCCACACATAGGGTACCCCAACTGATAATCAAACTGAAGAGCCTCCTTTTGTGATGCAACAAATGATATCTGCTTTGCCACTGTGCCACAATGTGCCACTGTGCAGGGGAAAGTAATACAATTACATTTGATTTCTCTGCAATTTTTTTACACTTTTTTTCTGAGTACTTCAGTGGCATATCTGGCTAATGCTCTACTTTAGGAGTGAGACAGGCATGAGTACAGGTGTGTATCACTTTTCTTTGCAGCCTACATTCCATTATCCTCAAACTTGTTTTATCAACACCTTCCTTATGTATGATTCTATAAGATACCTGGCTAATGCACCATTTTGAAAAATATGAGTGACACAGGCACTCTTTCAGATCCATGCAGGAATATTTATCTTGTTTAACTATCATGCATTCCATTCCATAAAATAAAATATTCCTATCATCACTGTTTATATTCTGTCATGGAGTCTGGCACTGTCTGACACAATGTAAGTATGGAAACATCTAGCTCTGCTGACCTAAGAAGTTGTGAGATATGCTCATATCTTACTTACATCCATCTTATTCCTTATTCACTCACCTTGTGTTCTGTCCTTTGTGCACTTCCCTTTTCATTTTGGTCCTATACTCCCATTTCTAACCTTCAGTCTGGTCAAAAAATAGATGAACACAACATACACACATACCTACAAAGGGCTTATTAAAAACTCACATTACTGTGGTCATATATTGAGAGACAGTTGGCAGAGGGCAACATGGATGGTTATATTTATCCACAGAGAAATAACACTTCTCACTACAAACCAAAATTGATAAAAAGCTTTTGGAATATGCTACAATCTTGCTATTGGTCATGCAAATGAGTTAAGCACAGCTGCATTTCAGTAGACAAATGTTCAAAACAGTTAAGTAAATGGCTTTATTCAACCTACTCTGATGACTCAGTGTACTCTTGAAATGATTTCTATTGTGCCAGTGTAATGGGTGGGGTGTTTGTCTCCCAGGGGATTTGCATGCTATTTTATATTGATTGGTAGCCACGCTGCAAATCTACAATATATCCTTGATGTGTGTCCTCCTTATGGCCCTTTACACTCTAACAGTTTCAGTGGCTACCCTTACTAATGTACTGCTACAGAAAGTGTGACTTTAAAAGCCTTTACTCTAATCCCTTGAATCTTTTTTCCCATGTTGCTGTCACTCTGCCATTCTGAAACATTTCCCTGATATGTATGTTTTATTACACGTCTTTGTCGAATTACTTCAGTGGCTCCCCTTGCTAATGCACTGCTGTATGTCATAGGTTCATAGATTATTACTAGTCTATTGACCGAAGGCCTTGCCATGCTTCCCAAGTGTGTCTGACAAGTTTTAATACACTGTGGTTATATATATGTACATGTAGGCTTGGGCATGGGTGCTCAAGAATTTATATTGAGACAGGGGTGCCAGACCAGAGATAAATTTCAAATTCTCTATCCACTGTTCAAAGTTATACTTGAATTGGGCTAGGGAAGAATTCTGCTATACATGGATGGGAAGCCTGTTTTAAAGAAGTGTTAGTCTCAAAAGGCACATGCCTTTTCCTCCAAAATATACTATTTATTTTGTAGATGACATTTATGACATGAAATCAGGTAATTCTGATGCTATTTGTTTTGCAGATGTGCAACAGGTCCATCTCAGCTGGATCAGAGGATGGTTTGTAGGCCAGGCATAAATCACCTCTTCACAGTTTGTAGAATACTGAGTACAGGGATAGGCTTTGAAGCAATCTATGTAGGACATGTTGTTTAATCCATGTATTCTTTTTCTGAAGGCTGCAAACATAGCTAAATAATGACTTCTGATTGAACTGGCCTGGGAGGCTATTTTTACCTCTGATTTGGCTTTGATACACTTAATTAGCATTCTGAGTTACTTGTTTAGATTGTTGAAAGAGCTGTACCTTGCTGAGCACTGTACTTTCTTATTTTTCCATGCTTTGCTTCCATTTGTTATACAACATTTTGTTATTGAAATTGTGCCAGGGTGGCTTGTTTTTTTGTGTTTGTCCATTGTTCAATCTGAGTAGGTACAGTTGTCTTTATGCAGCCATTGACATCATTGTACACAGATTCTCTGAACAATTCCACATAATCAACTGTGTTTTCAGGGTTTGGTGGGGCTTGAAATGTTGCCAGGGTGTCACTTAATAGTAGTAGGTTTGCCTTAAAGTAATTGCTAACATTTCCATGGTTAGTTGGAGTCCTAAAGGAGACAGCGTTATTGTCCAACTTGACCAGTGAGGCCATTACACTGTGGGGGAATGAAATGTTTTCCCATGTTTCATAAGATCATAGAAAATGACTAGGCTATTGGCCCTGAGGCCCTTATAAGCCTTGCCAAGAGTTTATCTGAAGTTTAGACAAGTCAGCACCAAATGCCCCTGTCCAGTAGGGACACAGGGATGTATTTTCTGTTCCCCATCCAGTTATCCTGGCTGCACTTGAAAAGGGATAATAAGATACTCTGCTTGATGTGAAGATGGAGTCTAATCTATTACACAGATGTGTGTGTCTCTGGGACACAAATCTGTCCTGCCAATAAGTTCTATTGATCTCACAGACCAGGTTGAGGTCGCACATGCAGGTTACTTGAGTGGAGCTTGACTTGCGGATATGCAGCAGTCCTATCAAGGTGAGGTTGAGATTGCTTCACATACCAGACAGAGGTCACCTCTGAGGAGTCTGTATGAAACTGAGTAGAGAGACAGGACTGTTATCCTATCTGTGTCGGGTAGATGTTTGAGGGCCTGGATTCTTCTGTTGAGGAACCTCTGTGGTCTCTTCAGCTGCTGCATGTGCTTAATGAGGTACATGCCAAAGGGGGTGTTGTACTCAATAAATGGCCTTATAAGGGAGGAATACAGGGATGTTATGACCTCCTTGTCACTGGATGAGATACCCTTACTTATGAGGTAAGCCACGTAGAAAGCTTCCCATGTAACAGAAGCAACATGGTGGTCAAAAGTCAGGTTACTATCAACCTGGGTGCCCAAGTCCCTCACGACTGATTGTGTGCTTAGGACATTGCTATTAATGTGGTAATATGTAGGGATGTCACTCTCCCTAAAGGGGATGATGATGCATTTTTTGGCATTCAGCTTGAGGCCATGTTTCTGGTACCAGTCATTTGTTTGGGTGATACCCTCTTGGAGAATGTCCACATCATTTGGGGAATTGATGACCGTGCCCAGCTTGCAGTCATCTGCAAATGTGGTCGGCCATAGCTCACTGGTTTTGGCCTGCACCTCAGAAAAGTATATCCCGAATAACAGAGGCCCCAAGACTGATCCCTGGGGTACGCTGCTCTTTACAAGTCCACTGCTTGAGGTGGCTTCCCCTGTTTTGATTAGGTAGGTTCTATCAGTGAGCCAGTTTTCTAGCCATCTGACAACATATGGATTGATGCCTATGAGAGAGCTTATCTGTTATGCCTGAGTGGGGAATAGTATTGAAGGCTTTGGCTAGGTCAAGGTAGATGGTGTGCACTTACTTCCCCTCGTCCATTGTTTTAGTGACTGTCTCAAAGAAGTAGACCAGATTTAACATACATGGCCTCCCCTAGACAAAGCCAAACTGTTTGGGTTCGAGCATTTGAAGGTTGCCAATGTCCCTGTTAATGAGGTCCACGATAATTCATTCTATGGCCTTGCAGATCAGGCTAGCTAGGCTGATGGGTCTATTATTTCCCGGATTGGTCGACACTCCACTTTTGTGTAAAGGGACGGCAGTGGCTCTCCTCCACTCGGCTGGGACAAATTTGGTAGTCAGACTTTGGTTGAAAAGGGTGCCTAATGGTGCTGCAAGTTCATGCCTGAATTCATTCAAGATGCATCCCAGGATGTTATTGGGTCCCATGGAGGCTGTATTTTTTTGCCTTTGAGAGGGCAGTGATGATCTGTTCCCTAGAAATAAGGTGAGGGGGGCAGGTACTGGGGATGTCCTGATTTACTGATGGGGGAGACAGAGGGGTGAAGTTTTCACTGAATCTGTCACCCAGTAGATTAGCTATATCTACAGCATTTGTGTATGTGGTGTCCTTGACCACCAGTTCTGAACAGATCTGGGTGCTTCCTTTGAGATTGTGGACATATGTGAAGAAGGCCCTATGACTGTCTCTAGTAGATGTGGCCAATTTGGACTCAAATTTGACTTTAGATGATTTCACTAGTGTTCTTCTTTGCTTGTTCAGGCTAAGGAGTGATTGATTCCAAGTGGGCACCTGCTCCTTTTGGTCCTGGACAGCAATTCTTTCCTTTTGTTATATAGTTTATTTATTGCAGATGTCCACCAGACAGGTTTACTCTTCCTTGCGGAGGATGATTTTGTCCTGTCAGGTATTACTGATTCCATTCATCTATATGTGTTTGTATAGTACTTTGGTGTAGATTTGGACATTGGTGCCAGTTCCAAAAGTGGGGGAGGGGGCTGTGAAGCTGTTTGTACCAGGAGGTTGTAATCAGCTTTGGAGAAGTTTTTTTTTGTTTGACGCTAGCTAGAGGGGGATCAGGGGAGATGCTGACTTCAAAAGTGACCACTTTATGGTTGGATCTTATCAGGGAGGATGTTACTGTAGGGGTGCTGGAGTGGTTACTCATGTTGTGAGGACCACATCATGAATGTTAAAACCCATAGTCAGCATCAGAACTAGATAGTCTAGGGTGCTTGTGTTTACAAAGTTCAGAAATCTCTGGGCATGCATGTTTCCCAGTTTATAGTGGGGTAATTAAAGTTGTCCATGAACATGGTGTTGGGTTGAATGGGGAGTGTCTACAGTACATTTAAGTATGTGTTATAGGTTTTCATGAGCATAGAGAGGGACTGATAACATGCAAGGATATGGTATGGATCTTTGCCTATGATAATTTGGACATGGAGAAGTTCAAGTGAGTCATCCATCAACTTTATGAAAAGTCGCACATTATATGGTTGAGACCATATGTTCAACTTTCTATAAAGTCAAAAACAATAAAACTGCAAAAATCTACATTTTTGCAGGGAGGGAGCCCCAGCACCTTCAATGTGGGGGGCTCTGCCCCCATACCCCCGCAAATAATATATACTAACTCTGAGGCCACACTACATTGGGGAAAAGGGTAAATTCCCCGATCCCTACTATACTGCAATCTCCATACAAATGGTTTGACTTACTAAAAAGTCAAACATATGGTCTCAACCATCTGAATTTCATCTTTCTGGAGATTTGAGCATCTGAAGGGGAGTCTTTTGACCATATTAATATGAAAGGCAGGAATTCAAATTCGTTGACACCTAACTTCTTTATCTAACTCTATCCTAGTTTATCCTTATTTCTTCATTGCATTGTCCCCTTTGCTTGCTGATATTTTTCATCTCTGTCCTATACCCTTTCCAACTTTTAACTTTGTCAAAATTACCTTAGCACATCACACAAGCACACACACACACACACACACACCCACACACACACACACACACACACACACACACACACACACACACACACACACACGCACGCACACACACCCCAGAAATGACATATAAAAGAACAAAAATCATCTTCCTATGATTGTTGTGCATCAGTTGTCAGAGAGTACCACCTTTGCTGCACATATATAAGAACAGAGAAATGATCTTTTTTGTCCTATGAAAAATAGAGAAACATCCATCAAACTTGTCAAGATCATAACATCCATCATTCAAATGAGCTGACCATTAAAACATGTCACCGAGCAATAATGAAATAAACTAAAGTTAGTAGTTTCACTGTAACAGCTGCCATGGTTCATTCAGTACATCAGGTGGAGGGTTTTGATCTACTGGTGTATGCTGTTTAACAAAGGTCATTCTTCAGTTTTTTTCCCCTAAAATCTTTGCTGTGAACTTTTATGTGGCTTCACTTGCTAATATTTTGGTATAAAGAATGTCATGCAGGTAGGGGTTCAAATCCATTGAGGTCTACCTTATATCCTTCTGCAAAGCCTACATTGTCTTGGAGTAATCACTTACAATGCAAATATGAAATAAGGTAAACATAGTGGGGTATGTAACAGTTTCACAGTGATGTGAACATAGTTAGTACACCAGATGGAGGATTATGATCACCTGACTGGTGTATGTTAGTTATCAACAGTCATTTTGGGTCTATATTATAAAGTTGAAGCTTTAGGTAATCAAATACCTAAAGCTCAAGACCTAAACAATGAAAGCTGTAAACACTGAAAGGCCACTTCCGGAAATTCTTTCATAGGGAAAGAGTTCATTTGGCCGGAGGAAAAAAATTTCAAACCCTAATCGAGTGTGGGCTTTGCCCCCACCCCCATGTAGGGGGCTGTGTCCCCTACACCCCCCCCCATGTGGAGGGCAGTGTCCCCCACACCCCCAACTAAATATACCAACTCTGAGATTGCTCTACAGTGGAGAAAAGGCCAGATTCCCAATAATGTCCAAGCAAATTATTTCCCTACAAAAGAATTTGTGTAATTGGCCATTCGATATATACAGCTTTTGCTGTTTAGGTGTCGATCTTTAGGTATTTAATTACCAGAAGTTTTGATCACCTTATATAGACCCACATTTTTTAATGTATAGCACTTTTGTTTATTTGTTTTCTGGCAACTTTATTACAAGCTTTTATGTGTCTTCACATATTAATGCACCAATATATAGAATATTAGTTAAGCAGACAGGAGTTCAGACACATTGAGGTCTACCTCATGTTGGTCTGCCAAACCATCTACATTATGCCATAGATAGCTACTTGTAATGTTGTTGTTTGTCTTTCGGCTTTTCCCCGGTAAGGGGTTGCCACAGCGGAACTCCGGTCTGCTAATGATTGGCAGTAGATTTTTAGGAAACTCCGAGGTGCCAGCTCGACGCCCAGCTTTCAATGAAGGCATGCCCATTTAGGCACACATGTCTTTCGAATGCTACCCAACCGCAGGGAGGACATGCAGACTCCACACAGAAGGCACTCCCAAGCCAAGCCGAGAAACAAATGGGAGAACCTCTTGCTGTGAGGTAACAATGCTACCGCCATACCACTGCGGCAACGTTTAAAATAAGATAAACATAATAAGTGTATGTAAGTTCTTTGCAGTGATTTGCTCATGTCAATACATTCTTTGGAGAGTTTTGTTAATGTATGTTTCTTAACAATAGTAATCTTTCACTTTTCAACAATGTTCTAATATTGACTTGAAATGCATTTTGGTTCTGAGTTCCTTTGTGATGTGTTGTAGTAGTGCACTGGTTTAGAGAATATCAATAGCAAAGGCATGGGTTCAAATCCATGTAGCTGTATGTCTCTTTTATAGTTATCATGAGTTGCAGTCACGTAAATTTTTTTTTTTTTTTTTTTAGAAACAACCATTCCTATGACTGCTTTGTAGTATGTCATGTTAGGGCATTGTATAGAGAATGCAAGTAACAAAGGCACAGATGAATAGATGCTGGTTGTCCTATAAGCAAATAAGCTTCTGAGTATAAACTACTCTGGCCTGAAAGCTAGAAATATTGATAAATTAGCTTGCTTCACTGTTCTGCATAAATAATGATTTGAACAAAGGACCACATATTAATATAATTCACTCCAGTGACAGTAAGGCTTTTGACAGAATGACATGAAGAGCATTTCAGAGGAAATTTGGTGGTATAATGGTTAAGCTGAACGTTTTTGCTTGTTTTAAGAATTTGCTCTCCAAAAGGATTTTGAAAATGGTTATCCTGGAAAAATTATCCAAAGCCTGCGTAAGTAATGAGTAAAGTCTGAAATATCCTGGAAAAATACTACTCTTTTTCCTCATCACTTTCTTGGATATTGCATTAACAATGGCTGATACAATGAGTATTTTTCTTGATGACTGCAGCATATATTCTTTGATAAGATGAGTGAAAACACACAAAGAAAGGAAAACTTATGTAAAGCAGTGAAATGATTGGTACAGAGAAACCAAGATGACACTGTTGACGAAAAGAAATAGTGGTGACAGCAGATTACAAGCCCTGAATTAGTCCCTCTGTAAAAGAAGATACATAGGAGATATAAAATGGATGTAGAGGTGATGTCTCAGCGCAGATCAGCGGAAGCAGTAAAGGCCATGAATGAAGGATCAAAACAGGTAAGTTCATGTCTAAGACAATGCTTTGAGAATCTTAGCAAGGCTGAAAAGATTGCAGCACTGAACAATGGGCAGTATTCCACCTAAGAAAATTACAATGCTTTAAGACAAGAGGATGGCTAAAAGATGGCTATGATGGAATGAACAGAAGTTATATGGATACGTTAGGTGACACATTAGGTGGCCTCACTATGCTTATGTCTCACTCAACATTCTTTTTCAATATGGCTTCAGAAAATCAGGTATTTTAAACAGCAGTTGATTCAGTTTCATTCATGGCAAGGAAAACATTTTAATCATACCACTAGAAAAGATAAGCTTATTGATTTCTGGATTTTCTTTGAGTTTATATACATATATGGTGACATCACTGTGCATACACAAACAATTATCAGGAGACTCAAACAGTAAATGGTCATTTTGGGACTGTAGAAAAGGAGATGGCGAATGCTTCCAGTCACAGTATAAGTACCAAAGAAGCACAAGCAAAGCTAAAATAGAGTCACAGATGATTGGAAAAACAAGAGTTGCAGTCAGAAGGCCACAGGCCAGAGGTAATGGCACAATAGAGAGCAGGATGTTATTAGCTAGTCCAGCAGAAGCAGGAACTAGAAAGTTTTGTGCTTTGGGGTAGAGATTCTCCATTTTCAAAAACAGAACAGACTGAAATTGCCTGATTACATAACAGATAATATCAGCATTGTTTGAAGATGTGATTTATTTTGAAGAAGGAGACAATCAGTAAAAATGTATACTAATGATTTCAAAGGACTAGCCCCCCTGCACCCCAGTGTGAGAAATAATTTGGTCCTGAAGCTCATTCCTCCAAGTTTGCTGCAACTTGGGCAAATAATAATGTGAAACAAAAATAAAACACTGCTAGCTCTGTTTCCAGGATGCTGCATTTCTGGATACAAATATCCGGGCTTATTAAGCAATGTAAGTTACTCTGTTGAATCAATGTAAAGAGAATAACTTTTAAACTCATTAACTTCTTTTCACTTGTTTTGAATTCCACAGTCCTTTTTCCGTTAGGAAATCACTGCAAGTGTGTTTTCTGTTTCTACTTTAGTAGTCATTCAGTATGTGTAACGGATTTTCTTTTTGCAAATCTGTAGTTTATATTTGAATGTTAAGGGATATGGCAGAGAAAGTTCACCCCAAATGTTTTTTTTCAATTGAAAATTTGGCTGGTTTGTTTCACCTAAAGGAAGGTTTAGTGAACCAAGTCACATTCAAGTGAAAGGGAAATTCTAAAACTTTAAGTGAGCTACACAAGTCACAATGCAAGTAGTAAGTATGATTAAGCAACCAAGCTTGATAAAAAAAAAATTACATACACACAAATGAAGCAAAGTTGTTTTTTTTTATTTTATTTAGATACATGGGGTATACAGTATAACCTGGGTAGACATTTAACTTCATTGCTGGACAGATGTTAACTTATTTTATTGATTTATTAATGTATTTTAAACATGAATACCAGTACAGGTTCAATTAGAATTGTCTGTGAAGTTAAATATAAAAAAATTGCACTGCAGAATTTTTTAAAGAACTTGAATTTAGAAGCCTTCTAATAAAGTATGCTAAGTTGGACTATAAAGGAAATGTAGCATTCAGGACATGCAGCTGGTGATTTTAGAAGTGAAAAATTATCTAATAATGGTTATTACGTGCAAAATGTATAATAACAACTGATGTAGGAGGGCCACTGCAGAATGATTATCATGCATACAGCACTCTGAGGACACCTCTCTGGAGCTGTGCATACAGCTCTAGAAGATGCTTACAGAACTCTGAGGATGCCTCTCTGGAGCTGTGCATATAGTTCTAGAAGATCAAACTGGAGAAAGATATCTGTTTATTAGAAATGCTATAAGGGAGAATGTCCATAACGTAAAAGGGAAAATAAAAATGAAATTTTGAGGATTGGATAAAAACAATAGGATTACTATCATTTCAAAGTTTATTTTTTTTAGACATGAGGTGTCGTGATCATGAAACTTGACTGTTATGTCCCCTGTTAGAACATATGTGTAGTCGTATATTCTTTGAATCTTTCAAATGTGTAAAAATGACAGGCACCATTTGAAGGTGAAGGTGTTTTTTTTCCCAAAGACACGGGTGATCGGTGATAAACTTATCACTTATTTTACTACTGTTACAGGAAATCATAAAGTTGACTGCAATTTTGTGTGTGCGTGTGTGTGTTTGTGTGTGTGTGTGTGTGTGTGTGTGTGTGTGTGTGTGTGTGTGTGTGTGTGTGTGTGCATTTTAGTGCTCCAATTAATCCATTTGAAACAGATAGTCTCAAAAGAGAAACAAACAGAGAGAGAGGGTCTTCATAGCAAAGAAACCTAGGGAGATAGAAAAATACAGGAAAGAGGAAAAGCGTGTCCTGTTAATCACTGTAATGCAGATTTCTAAACTCTTCAGTTCTTTTAGTAAGGAGTGTTTGTACTAACTGAATCAGGGATTTTGCCAGGTGACTGGAAATGTGGTTATTTCTGAATAAAAAAGAAGAGGGACAAGAAAGACATATTTTGAACTTTTACAATGATTGCTGAGTGAGAGGCTGTTGAAGCAAGTAAGGTAAGTCATACAAAGGAATTAAGACTGTCAGTTTTGCTGTATTGTTCATGCATACATTCTTCTATTCAAACTCTTGTTGCAAAAAAAAGTAAGCCCAATAGGCACAAGTGCGTCTTTGCAGAACCCACCATTAAGTATTGCCTGTTTTGGTGACATGCTCAGAGAGAGACACGTGTTACAAAATGAGAATGAATCTCTGACCAATGTCTATGGATAAAGCTCATGAGGAATTCATAGTCATAAGCCTGTGAGATAAACTGTCAGAAGTTGCTACAAAAATAAATAAACAAGTAAATAAATAAATAGATAACACTTGTGCTTAGCCATGTGACCTTGGCCTAAAAGTAACATTTGAAATGACAACTGTATATACAATTTGATCTTTACTTTCAATCTGCCTTCAGGGTAGAAACTGTACAAATATGAGCTGGAAACCTTAGCTTACATTATGACAAATGGACAAAAAAGGAAAGCCTGTATCCTATCATACTATGTGACACTGAGACCCTGCATTTGTGCCAGATACCCATGCCATTGCTCAGAGAAGGTTTTAAAACTTGTATGCTCCTGCATGCAGTGTATACCCATGAGGCCTTTGGGAAGGCATGGCTTACCTGATATTGCTGGTTGCAGACATTATAGGATTTCACTAGGGACAAGCATTGCTGAAAGAAATTGTCTCCTGCTTGGTTGTTATGCAAGAATAAAGAAGCAGTTGCTTAATGCCCCCACCCAACCTGGGCTATAGACCCAAGGCAGCTAAGCAGACAGGTGATCAGCTAAGCCTTAGATTTACATGCTATATACCTGAGAGAAAATTTCTAAATAAGACTAGCCATACTTAAATTTAAAACAGCACACCAATTATCATTAAGAAATACTGAAATAAATACTTAACATTTTGAGTTTCTTGTATAATGCACAACATTTACTTGCAGTGTCTTCCTTTTTAGTCTCTTTAACTGACAGGTTACATTTTTTCTTAGAAACGTTTCACTTAATGGGAAGTTCTTGAAAATCTTGTATAAAATATATTCTCTTGCATGCACTTTTTCTAACCTCATGTCTTTCATTTGGTGGATGCAGTGTGCTGAATCTTTGCTGCTATACAGAAAAAAAAAGAAAAAACATACAACACAGTAAGTTACATAATTACATTAGCACACATCATTATTATTAAATGAATTTGATGTACCAACTTGTCATATGCAGCTGTTTTACATACATTTTCTCTCCAGGTTTTGGTTTACTTAGAATAATGTACAGTTGTATAAATAAAGTTACCATGACAGTAGATGTCTGAATGATTACTTCTGCAGTAGTCTTAGCTATATGGGTTATATTATGCCATGGATATAACATCCATCCAGCTTACAAAGCTTCAGGGCACCTTACACCTCCCCAAACTGTCAGATAGCACGAGCTGAGATGACTAAAAGACAAATTTGGGCAACAAGTCCTTCAGAGCTTTCCTGGCAAAAGAGAGAGAGAGAGGGAGGAGAGTCCTGAAAGAACAGTACTAGGAGAAACAAAAAATAAATTCCCACACCCTTGCATAAAAAAAACTCTCCAAATAACATGGGGAGATGAAGGGAGGTATCCCCCGCATAGTTGAGCAGTGTTGTCACCACTATGATGACCTGAAGAGGAGAAGAGGGGAACCTTGGACATCTGGGTCCAAGAAGCTAGAGCAAGGAATGCCCCATAAATATGTAAGTACTTTTTCATCTGTTTTACCAATATGCAAGCTGAATGCCTGCAAAACTGATATGCATAATGATGTGCTTCTCTACCAACAGCTACAGCTGAGAGGGCTGGCAATGTCGAGTCCCATGCCAGGCACCTTGCCAGGATGTACCGTGTGTGTGGTAAGTATGGCTGTATTATGTTAACTGTAGTGCAATAAGCAAGAAAGAGTAAAGCATTTACTGTAATAAAGTATTTACAAGAAAAACTGTAGTGTAATAAATGGGCACGTACAACTGTAGTGCAATAAATTGGCAATTAGAGCTGTAGTGCAATAAATGAACAATAACAACTGTAGTGCAATAAACAATACCAATAACAGTAAGCAAAATGGTGTACAGTAGGATTGTGTTGTCATAACCATTTTACCAGAGCTGTATGCATTAATTGTCTATGGTAAGGTTTCTGTAGTCAAGTGTAACCCTGAAATAACTGTAGAATGGAAAACTAATGGCCTGCAGACTGTATTGCTTAACTCATAGTAGTGTCCAAGGCTGTCTCCAAGCCAATATCAGTTACATAATGTTCTCTGTTCCTCCTATTTCAGGTAAAAAAGGTATATGGGTGAGGTAGCCCACTACATGGGCAGATATTGTGCATGGACTTCATCGATATTTCAAAGCAAGAACAATAAAAAGTGTTCACCAGCATTGAACATTCTAAAATAAAGCTGTATTAATAGATGCAGTATGGTTGTATTCCATGCATGTGTGTTCTACAGTCACTGCAGTCAATTATAACACTGTAATAGTTCTAGAATGCAAGAAGAATGTCCTGTAACTTGTATTGCTCGGCTAATAGTATGGTTCCAGGTCATCTCTAGGCCAGTATCAGTCACTTAATAGTCAGCAGTTACCTAGTAGCTCAGTCTATTCAATGCCTTATACACAGTGTATTTTTCCACATGCAGTTCTGGGTTGAAATCCAATGGTGTATAGGAATAAATTTTCAGTATCAGTCACATAATGCTCACATTTTCTCTCTCCCCAGTAACAAAAGGTATATGGGTGAGGTAGCCCATATTATTGTGTTTAGATTCCACAGAATTTTAAAATCCATTGCAAGAAAGTGTTCACCAGCATTGCTGATTCATAAATAAATCTGTTTATTTGCAGTATGGCTGCATTCCTTGCATGTTTGTACTAAGTTGCTGCAGTCAGTTATTACATTATTTGCAGAGGTCCCCTGCAGTCACAACTATTGGGTTCTATCACCATGCCTCCCAACTAGCCATGATGGTTGTCTAGTTTATGCATTATATACAAGCTCTACACAGACATGCCTTTCAAGTGTCATAATTTCTTGTAATGTAATTAAAGCTGCCTAATCTGTTTGGCACAGGATTACCAAAGATAGACTACATGGAATGCAATGTATTATCAAATTATCTTACAGAACATCTTGGTAGCTATATAAGTCTACATTATGTGAAACTGTTCTCTGTAGTTGTGTACCTGCATTTGTCATTGCTTAGCCCATACTGACCCATGCTAATAGCTTGAGAGGTATGTATGTGCTACATTAGCAATAGGAGAATTGTAGTCACTGTACCAAAACTAATATGACACACCTGTAGAGTATTTATTATCAGTGTTTTCAGGGATATAATCTGCAATGCCACTCATGGAATATTTTTCTCTCTATCTATCTCTCTCTCCCCAACCAATTATTTTCATTTATTTATTATTGTTATTTATTATTATGATTTAATATTAACATATGTTGTTAAACTAACTATATTTTTGCAAAATGTGATAAAATATTGCCATGTGTTATTATGATTCACTATTAACATACTTTGCTAAACTATTTTATTGCCCTTATGGCTTACATCGTACTGGCATGCTGCTACCATACTGACTGCTATGTTATTTACTGTTGTGTTACTCATACTATACATTAATATGTATTTGTATGAATTAAAATAATATTCTATTCTGTTAATACTAACAATGGTTTGGTTACTACTAACCTTAACATATTGCTATACTTCTATCACCACAGCAAATCAAGGTAGGCTGGTTCTGGCTGATCCCCCTACCTTGCCACAACTGGTCTTGGCACCACATGTCTGGGACCCGGACTGGTGGTGCTACCTCTGTTACCCCTGTACTACCCCTGTACTACCTGCAATGTTGGGTAGTACCACCCCATGGGACATGGTTTGGCCCCCCCTCTGAGAGCAGTGGTCGAGGGGTTTTTGTCACCTGGGATGAGCTGCCAGTCTTGGTGCACAGGATAGTCTACCATGGGTTTGATCCACCACTTGTGCCGGATTGAGGGCATGCCGGCCAACCTGGTGGGACAGCCTTGCAGTCAGTGCCCAACCTCCAACACTGCCACCCTTGGGGTAGTGACAGATTAGTGCTGACAGTCCCATGGGTGGCGATGTGAGGCACACTGCTGCCATCTGGAGATACATGGGACTTGGATACCACAACACCCTCCCTATCCAAGGTATTCACCCCATCATGTGTCACAATGCCACCCCTGTCTGTTGTCTTGTCTCTCTGCAAATCCATCTTCACCTACCTAACTTACCTCTCCCACACATACCTGTTTCTCTTCCGCAACATTCCTCTCATACCTTAAAAAAATGGACATCTGTCCCAAAATAAAATATCACCCCAAATATAGCTCTCCATTTCACTCACATGTCAACTGGGCACAAGTAATTTGGTCCACTTGGCTTGACAATACAGTTACATTGTCCTCACACTCTCTCTCTCTGGGTGAGAGTTCAAATCCATGTACCTATTCTGTCAACGTGCACAGTTGTTGCTGTACAAGAAATTGTTTGCTATAGTTCTTTCCTACACCCTTCCTGCAGATCCCTACCTGCGTTCCACTATGTTTTCCCCTGCTTGCACCCCATTTTTCCACTTTCCTATTTCCCAATTTTTCTTATTTTTTAGTTCAATGCTAAGCTCAGCTAGACAGAGCTAACTAGAACTATATTGATATATTATATGTGTCCTTAAAATTCTATTACACATTTACAAAATAAACACCTGTGCCATGTTTTGAACATGAAACCATCACACCTGCAGACCAGTGCATTAACTTGTCACACCACGCAACTCTTACTTAACATAGGTGCTTTAAAAAAACATAGTAATTACCAGTTAGAGTTATTAAGCATGTTTTGACATAGCTGCATGCCACACCTTGCCATGTAGGCTTGAATAAAACTTAATGGAAAACATGGAAGTATTCCTTGTACTCTCTTGCATAGTACTCCACTACAAAGCCAAAGACATAATAACGGACGTAAGTGAGGCCTCTGATACAAGGTACATGTGCCCTTTTATCAGTAACATGTGGAAAGACACCTGCCAAGGCATTAATGGCAAAATACATGTGCAACTGGGATATAAAGCCTTGCACATACTGATGAATGTATAACATGGTTTTCACAGCCTGTAGGTGTTCACATATGTCTTGCAAATACACCTGCTGCAGCAGTGACTCAGTACCTCAGTCTATTAAATGCCTCATAAACCATATGTTTTTGCCACACACAGTCCTGGGTTCAAATCCAGTGGTGTGTAGCACTGAAGTTTCAATATTGTGAAGCCAGCAATTAATAACAGTCATGCACTCTTTATCCACACAATACATGTCAAATGAATTGACTTATTTTAACTGATGGAAGTCACAGGCCTGCAGGTAGGAACATATTTCATGTATTCCTATAACAAATGCATATGTGTGTAAATTGTCATGTCATGCAGTTAATATGCATTCACAGAGAATCTCAACTCAGGTACTAAGAATGAGGGCCACTAATATCAGAGTGCACTACATAATCCTTTCAGAGTCACAGTGGAGATTACCACAGCTGAACAACAAACATACACATTTGAAGCTCCTGCTTGTAACAAGGACTATCCTCATACATGGTGCAAATTACTACTGGACCATAATACATGGCCTGACAGATGATCAAATGGTGGAAATTTTCACACACACACACACACACACACACACACACACACACACACAATATATATATATATATATATATATATATATATATATATATATATATGTATAGTTCCATTTCATAATGTTGAAAGCTCATAACATCTAATTGCAAAAAAAACAGTGAGATCAAATGATCAAAAATTCAAAACATCTAAAACTCCTAACATCGAATCTCACAACATCGTAAACTACAAAGCAAATATAATAACATCCCACACACTTTTTACTACATTTCTGCAGGGGGGCAAGCCCACCTGCACCCAAGTGGGGGTCTCTACCCCCCCCGTAA
Organism: Protopterus annectens; assembly: GCF_019279795.1. NCBI lineage: Eukaryota > Metazoa > Chordata > Ceratodontiformes > Protopteridae > Protopterus > Protopterus annectens. Next base: position 1,238,690,856 of record NC_056731.1, on the reverse strand, counting down.
ATTAAATATACCAACAACGAGATTGCACTTTAGTGGGAAAAAGTTACTTTCCTAATACCACTGTATCGCGATCAGCATAAAGAATGTACACATAATGTCTAAATCACTATCTGTATGGCCTAAACACACATACAGATTGGCATAATAAACACTATATACAGATTAACAGAATAAACTATAACATCTACATGTTTAATGATACACTTCTCAATTTTATACATTTTCAATGTTGTGAGATTCGATGTTATGAGTTTTAGATGTTTTGAATTTTCGATCATTTGGTTTCGCTGTTTTGCAATTAGATGTCATGAGCTTTCGACGTTATGAAGTGAAACCATATATATATATATATATATATATATACATACATATGCATATATATACATATATATATATATATATATATATATATATATATATACCCCATCCTGCTCAAGGACACACCAAACATGTTGCCTAGTACTCTGTTAGTGATACCATTGCCTAACATACTTACCTTAAACACATGCCTTCATTGGCATGTAGAGGGCACTCTCACTCTGGGCCTGGTTACTCCTACAGCTTGTTGTCCTCCTAAGTCTTCACAATCTCTGCCTATTTCTATTACCTGCAGCAGTAGCTGCAGCCTGTAGCACACCCATCTCTATGCAAAGGCATCTGCAGCAAAATTACCCTCTGTGATGATGTAGTCTCCATCCCTGTAATGTACAGCACAGCATATCAGAAAGTGGCCCTAATCTACATGAAGGGCATGCATATTCTACAGTGGTTATATATCATTGGCTGATCATAGCGCAAATCAGCTGTGTTGGCTACAATTAGAATTTTAGAACCACACACTGGTTTAGTGGTAATCACCTGCTGCTGATAAGCATGCTTAAAAGGCAAGCAGCTGGCTACGGGGGATCATTCTGTATGAGACCTTCTTCACACAGAGCACCCCAGTGTGACAACTATACTATAACCACATATCAACAGAGGAGTACTGCACTCCATCAGGTATGTAAGTGTTTTTGTGTACAACAGGTTGCAGATGGGTGAATAGACTTACAGGGAATAGTGATTACAGCATTAAGCCTGTCTTAGACCTGTGAGAAGAAAAAACAATCAGCCAAGTGGAATTGTGGGTCAAAAAACAAGAAAACTCTGTTTATATGACTACGCGCTTTTGTCTTTATTGAAAGTTAAAACATCATCAGAACCACTAAGTTGAATCTATTACTAAAAATTTGGTTCTTCTGCAATATAAAGAGTCTTTTAATCAAGTATTTTATAAGTTTGATAAAAGACTGGTACTCTCTAAAAACAGGAAGAAGAGATGACTATGACTGTCAGTCAAGGTTTATCCTAAAACCCTGGTATTATTGGAACTGAAGGGGCTCCCAGTTTTCAACAGGATGATGTAGAACAGTGGTCCCTGGGGGAAGCTCCTCCAGATGCAGCCCCTTTAAGAAGGTCGGAGCGGTTAGCGAATTGGAACACTTCATTAGGCCAGATGTTGAGATGTCAGGACCCCCGTGGGAAGGCTGGTTTCCAACTGCAACAGAAGAAGAAACAAAAGAGGAAGAAGTGGATATAGTTTCTATACAAAATAGCGGACATTTGGTTGCTTCACAATGTGCTGTTTGTATCAGTTCTCATTTTGGATTTAATATATGCAATTATACTGATATTAATATTAGTCTGACTTATCATGCCCTGTTTTTGAAAGGCTTCAATTGCATGCCTTCTGGTAGAGCTAATTTAGAACATACACTCCTTGCCTTAAAGATGTTTACACATAAATTGAATTTGTAATTTTTGTTGGGTTCTGATGAAAATCACTTCAGGGAGGCTGCATGTTTAAAAGGAAAAGTCTCTCTAAACCCCTCTCTGTCCCAAAGTGCAGGTATTTGAAAAGCTTTGTGAAAGGGACATTCAAGCCTTATTTAACAACAGGCCATTTAATCGATATAACAATCTTTCTTATGAAGACCAATGTATTCTGTCATTGATATCTAAAAACAAGGAAATAAGATGTATAAAACCAGACCGGGGGGGGGGGGGGGGTTGATGATTATGTATACTGTTGACTATAATGATCATATGAGCAACATTTTGGGTGACACTGAGGTTTACAATATAGTGTCAATTAATGAAATGAACATTGATTATACAAGTATTAAAGTGATGCTGGATGAACTTCTTTTATTTGATTCCCTATCTTTAGATTTGTATGATTATTTAAGGGTTTTGGACACTACCATACCTTGGATTTTTGGAATTCCTAAGCTACACAGCAATGTATTGGACCCGCCCTTGCATCCCATCATGGTTTTGACGAGCTCCATCACTGAACCATTGGCAAAATTTATTGACATGAAATTAAAGAATTTATTTGTTGGTTTTCCACATATCATCAAGGATTCATGGGCTTTGTTAGACAAGTTAAGCCACATTGCACCTTGGTTGTAATGTTTTGTTTGTTACGTGTGATATTAAAAGTCTCTTCTCTGTTACACCACATGAAGAAGGTATTTCCTTGTTTGACCAGGTGATACAAAAGTTTGGTAATTTAACAGTCAAGGAAGAGACTTTAATACATGAATTTATGGATACAGTTTTATTGAACAATTTTATCACTTTCTATTGTGAATTTTATAAGCAACTTTCTGGTGATGCTATGGGGCTGCATGTGCCCCCATCTTTGCCAATGGTGTTTTGTTAAAATGGGAATTAGATGTGTTATTTTGTTTTTCTTTATTTAAACATTGTATTGCTTATTTTCATTACCTGGATTTTTTTTTATTTTTATGGAATGGTACTAAGGATGACTTTATAGAATTATTAGGTCAAATGGAGAGTAGTACCAATTTTTTGAGGTTTACATATCAGACTGACGCAACAGAGATTAATTACTTGGATATCAAGATTAAGTGTTTACCAGGGGTTGGGTTTGAAACAAGGATATATAGAAAACCCACATTTTGCAATAGTTTTTTGTTTTTTTCTAGTTGCCACCCCACCATCAAATGAGGGGTGTAGTAAGGAGCCAGTTTATAAGACTGTCTAGGCTCACTTCAAATGATGAGAATTGTCAATATGAGTTTTCAGTTTTAAAGAACATGTTCCTCGGCCGAGGAATATCCTGAAACTGTGGTCAATTCTACTGAATCCGAAGTATGGCGGGAAAGGTAGGGGAAATATGGCCCTATTATAAAATTTGGTTTGGTTAAGAACAGTTGCCCAGATTCTTTTGAAGTTGAGGTTGGTCAAAATATGATTTTACAATATTCTTTAGACATGAAAGGTATAGAAAATGGTTTACATTTGAAATGCCAAGGGAAGTTTCGGTGACAACGGGTTGTCGAATGACGGTTGGCGGACCCGTGTTGCCAATCCTTCCCTTGTGCGAGTTCCATTTCACTGAATGCTCAGTGCATTCACAAAGATGAGGTTGGTGATTTAAGTAGAGATCGCAGTGCAGTGGGTATCGGGAAATTTACCCTTTTCCCCACTGTAGTGCGATCTCAGAGTTGGAATATATATTTTTCAGGGGGTTACGTCTTGTGCAGTGTTGCAGTGCATTCTATGAATGTCGAGTAAGGTCGAATTTGCAAACGGAGATGTGTTTGCAACTTTTTGACCTTGTTGACATTATGTTTTCAACCTTTTAGTTGACATTTCAGGTGATTCTATTATGTCAGTGTCGACTATATGATAGTAAACCATAGAAAACACTGTGTGCAAGTACTGGTCAATTTTTGAATGTGATGAAAATATTAGGATGATAGGCTTGCAGAATCTTTACTTCACATACAAAAGAAGGCATAACATCAAAAGTATTTTGGAAAGATCCCCGTTTAGTCCTACACCCTTGTTCCCATTAACTAGGAAATGTGGTAGGTGTCCACAGTGTAGTTTCATTGAGACCAACTAAACTAGGAGCCTATACAATAAGATAAAAAGATATGGGAAGGGTGGCAGATTTCATTGTGGTTCAGAATGAGTTGTTTAGCCTTAAATAAGAGAATTTATCCGCATCTTTACAGTTTGCAGAAAATGAACAATAAAAGTGCTCTTGCTAGACATGCACTTAAATGTACAGTTCCTGTCAAATTCAAGTTTTCAGTTCTTGAGCAAACTGATGCTGCAGTTTATTCGGGGACTGGAAAAATAGGTTACTTTATGAAGAGATATTGTGGCAGTTAAGGTTAGATGCCACTAGCCCCCCAGGGATTAATGACAACATCTCAGTATTTAGTAAGATTAAGAGGCAAAACTGCCTTACAGTTTGTAGCATGCTACAGACCACCCTCTCAAACTCAGGAACCCCACACAGCCTTCCTGAAGACACTGGAGAGTATGAATGTCTCTCCAAATACCATCATTTTGGGAGACTTCAACTACCCAGACATAGACTGGGAACATTACTCAAGCCCCAACACCCTAGTCCAAAGGTTCCTAGAATTCATAAACTCAAATGCAATGGAACAACTAGTCACCATTCCCACAAGAGGAGACAATATACTAGACCTGATCATCACAAACATGGGGACAAAATGCTCCACACCGGAAGTACATCCCTCCTTGGTAAGATCAGACCATAAATTAATCTCACTGGAAATCCACATCCCGCCCCCACCCCTGCACAAAAGACCACAGTGAAGAACTTCTCAAAAGCAAACTTCACACTTCTTAAGACTGAAGTGGTATCTTTCAAGGCCCCTGGGCCAGTGGAAACCACAACCCACACTGCTGAATCCTTTGCAAATGCCTTCTATGGGCACCTTCAAGAATGCATGGATCATGCAATCCCAAATAAAACCAAGACCCATTCCCCAAAGGCAGGCGCCGGTCTGGTGGACCCCAGCCATAAACAAACTTTACAACAGGAGGAGGAAGCTACTACATGACAGAGAAAATCCCTAAAAGGGAAGGCATCTCTGATCAGTACTAGCAAAAACTACGATCACTCATAAAATCATCCAAGGCCAACTTTGAGAGAAAAATCAAAAGACACAAAAGACAATCACAAGACCTTCTTTAGCTATGTTAGAAACCTGGGTGGAAACTCCCAGATATGCTCAGAGTTAGTCCAAAATGACATAAAATACACTGTACCCACTTGTATTGCCAACATTCTGGCAGTCAGGTTCAGTGCAAATTTCTCCTCCCCAAAAGGAGAAATAATTATCCCAGCAGAGTGTAGCCTCCTAACATCTCAGATGCCCAGGTGAGAGCCGCCTCTCTAAAGCTAAAAACACAGCATCAATGGGACCGGATGGTGTCCCGGGCTGTGTGCTACATGAACTCAAGAGGAACTAAACCCACACATAAGGCTGCTGTTTAATATTAGCCTTACTACAGGATACATACCCAAAGAGTGGCGTACGGCAACAGTGGTCCCACTTCACAAAGGCGGTGCTTCTACGGACCCTGAAATTACCCCCATAAGCTTGACGAGCCTGGTCTGCAAAGCTATGGAGAGGATCATTATGGAACTCATAAACAAAGACATTGGGGACCTACAGACATTGGATCCTACCCAATTTGGCTTTGTCAAGGGCAGATCCTGCCTTTGAACTTGGTCGACTTTTTGAAACAGTCACTAAGGCCATTGATGAGGGTAAGGCAGTTCACACAGCCTACCTTGACCTTGCAAAAGCCTTTGACACAATACCCCACTCGGGCATCATAGACAAACTCACCAGCTTAAATGTAAACCCATATGTCACAAGATGGGTTGCAAACTGGCTCAAGGACAGAACCCACAGGGTCAGAGTTGCTGGAGCTATGTCAGACTCTAAGCCAGTCACAAGCGGTGTCCCACAGGACTCAGTCCTGGGACCCCTCTTGTTCGGCATTTATTTTTCCGAGGTACAGGCAAACATAGGAGGATTGTGGCTGACAAAGTTCGCAGATGACTGCAAACTGGGCGCCATAATTGATACTCCAGCGGACACAAACATCCTTCAGAGAGGCCTCATAGAAATGGATAATTGGTGCCAGAGCCATGGCCTTAAGCTGAACACCAAAAAATGTATAGTCATACCCTTTGGGAAAAACAAGGTACTGACATATTACCACATAGGCGGTAATCCATTAAGTACAGAAGAGGTAATCAGGGACCTAGGGACCCAGGTTGACAGTAACCTCTCATTTGACACTCACATTGCCAAAGTGGTTAGGAAGACCTTCTATATTGCCCACCTTATCATGAAGGGTTTCACATCTAGATCAAGAGAGGTCATTGTGCCCCTGTACTCTTCTCTTATCAGGCCAATGATTGAGTACAATGCCCCGTTTGGGATGTATCTCACCCAACACCTGCAGCAGTTGGAAAGACCACAAAAGTTCCTCACCAAGAGGATAAAGGGTCTTAAACATATGTCATATGCTGCCCGACTGAAAAACCTCCAGCTCTATTCAGTCGCATACCGCCTACTCAGAGGTGATCTGTGCCTGACGTACAAGGCCATGTCCAATCCTGAATTAATGGACATGCTCCACCTCAGAAAATCCAAATCCATCAGAGCCACGAGAACAAGTGACTTAAACCTCAACACAGAAATAAATAGAACGTGCTGGAGGGACAGATTCATAACCCAGAGGCTCCCTACACTCTGGAACAGAATCCCAGTCCATGTTAGGCAGAGCCCCTCACTGACTCTATTCAAGAGAAATCTCGACGAGTGGATGGGAGATCGTAGGTTTACCCCGGGGGTCATCTCTGTGTCACTACTAGACAGAGGCATAGTAAACTAAACCCTAAAAGGGTGTAGTATTCTCATCCTAAGGGGTGGTGTAAGCCACATACACTCTGGCTAGGCTTATAAATGCCCTAGGGCAGATAGCCTAGTATGAACCTATGAACCTATGAACCTAAGATGAGCTATTATTTTTTAACACTGATATTTTTTTAACATAGGTTCCTTTTTTACAATGTGGGCTGGTTTTCTTTAGGTTCTCACAATTGTTTAACAATTTATACAACAATAATTTTTCATTTGACTATGACTAATGAGTCATGAAGAGGTTAAATAACTTATTTTAATGATGATTTGACTAGGTTTTAACTATGTGATAATTGTGATTGGTGTTCTTCTAGGGTGTGTGCTTTTTTAAGCTATTTAAATGGTTAGTATTTTCAAAAGAAGATATGGTTCTGATGATGTCTTAACGTTCAATAAAGACAAAAGTGCTTAACCATACAAACAGAGTTTCTTGGTTTATGACCCATGATTCTGCTTGGATGATTGTTTTTTCTTGTTTTTGTATTTTTTATCAGTCACATGTGTTATCAGTTTATGTTAAATTGTCTTAGACCTGTGGTAATGACATGTCAGTGACCTTCTGCTGTCTTACACATACACAGGACATACAAAACATCAAGGGTGCATTGTCTTTTGTCATTGTGGCACACTGGTCTCATTGGACTGTCCAAATATAGTGGTTGTAATAGCACACTGCTATTTGGGTGATGTATTATCGAGGGGTTGTCCATAGGAGACACACCACAGTAGACCTGAGTGTTGGGTGTATGATAATACACCAGTAGCTGCCGTGGCACACACAGGGATACCTGACTATTGCTACTATCTCAGATGTAGATACACACTTTGTTTTTTTGCACCCTGTGGAGTATGACATGTGTGAGCAAGCAGTGGTTAGTGCCAGCCATTTTGGCCTTGCTGTATATTTACATAATGTACATCCACATACGTGATCCTCTAATGTGTTCCCCTTTTGTTGTCTTTCAGGAATTATGTACCTAAGTGCCATGCACCCTTATCGGATGCTGAGAATGAAATTATACTGCAAGCACTAAGGCAACATCATCACATCCTACTATCCAGGGGCAGAAAAAGCAGAGAGCAGTGGGCTGCAATGTAGGCAGACCTTGTCCAAGATGTGAATGGCACGGGCAAGCAAGGGAGAACATATGAGCAGGTTCATCACCAGGCAGCCGACATGATAAATGCTGCATGACAAAGGGCATCAGATGTAGCTAGGGATCATGCTGTCACCAGTGGAGGGCCTGCAGTGGAACAACACTCTCAGCAGCTGAGGAATTCCTGGTGTACCTAGGCACACACAAAAGCTCCTAGGCCTCCATCACACCATACATAGTGGAGGTGGGTACCACAGTTTCCACAGCTGAGGAACATGCAGGTAAGCTTATTGTGATCAGCACTGTAATACTGTAGCAGTCAGTGTGTCAAGCTGTAGATGCTTTTATGTGGGTGTCAGGTCTTTGTTCTTTGGGGGGGTTTAACCTCAGTTATACACTCATACTCAAATTGTGACCAATACAGCAAGTAACACAGTAGCTACTGTAAATGTGAGATATATGGATGTATTACCTTGTCGTGCTGCAACATGTGGTGGTACTGACATTACCCCACCCTCAACCTTTCACAGGTCCATCAGCTATTGCCCAAGGCCATGGTCCTGCTCCTGCTAAGCATGACACTTGTTTTATTAAGGAACAATTATATTCTAGTATGGTTAAGGGCCAGAATAATGCCCTATATAAACATAACTATCTGTGCAAACAGTGTAGGATGTTTTTAAATTACAGTCTACAACAGATACCTATGGTTTCTAGAAGGGATAGTCACAGGAGTGTAGTTCAACAGACAGATACACTTTGGCAGTTGCAGTTAAGAGCAAATAAGGCACCTGGTTCAAATGAGGCAAGGAATCTAAAATGCATTTTAAAATACAACAGGTTGATGGTAAATACATTAGGCAATGAAATGTGTATCACCATATATTTGTTTAGAGAGTTGCACTGGGTTTTATGTGTTGATTTTTTCAAGTATGGTTTCATACTGATTAATTAAAAGGTAAATATTACTGGTCATGTTTTATTTGATTTACTTCAAGTGATTGTTATAAATGTCCTGAGTTGAATTTGTATTTTGTTCTGAGGAAGTGTTTTGTGGACAAAAATGGAGAAGAAAGTTGTTTGACAACTAATCCAGTTGTGGGTCTTCATTGTTATGAGTCTTGGAGGCTTTTCATACACAATAGTACAGGTATTAATGTACTGCTTTTTTCTTTCTTATTGCAGGTGACTGTAGGGGTTGGTGTCTGTCCCCTACATAAACTGATGTCAATGTCACTTTGGACTCTGATGATGATGGTGGCCACAGTGAGGCACAGATGGGGGTATTGGGGGCTGAATCTGTCCCAGAAGTAGACATCCCTCTTCTACCCTCATTGTCGCAGCACACAGTCTGTACGCCCACACATACCCTGTCCATGGAGGCCACAGATATTGGACAAGTTTTCAATTAATGGTAATCTTTATAATGCTAACATTTGCTTAGATAATCTAGATCTGATGAAGCGTACCTTGGAAGTACGCGAAAGCGCTCATCTTTTTTATATCAAATAAACTTTTTTTATTTTTCGTGTTGGTCCGCTCTCGTTTTTATATTCATATTATTTTATCATTTCTTACGAAGTTGGACCTTCAGGTAGCAGCATTTACCATTTTGCGTTATATTGGACAGTCACATGATGGGGACATTGAACAGGAAAGTTTGGCAACTATGGTTCCAGTGAGTGTAGACACCGGCCATAGCCAAAGAACTGGCGAGGTCCCACACAGGCAGATTGACAGAGGTGCTTGTAGGAGGCTTGCTGTCCATCCATCACCTGTTGCAGATGTCATATCACAGGTCATTCTGCACAAGTTTAGGGCTGCCATGAAGGCACAGGCATGTTCTGAATGGAACACCAGGCATATGCTTAGGGTTATGGTTGCAGCACAGTCTGACATCCGTGACTGCATCTACTGCATTGGGGACACCCTGGATTATTTCACTGATGCAGTGAACAGATGCTAGGCTGAGACAGTGTCTGTCTTGGACCACACATTGTCTGTGCTGGAATGTGTGGATGGAGTTGAGCATCGGACTAGTGGATGTAGGTCAGCAACCCCATCTGTTGAGAATCCATCTGGCTGTGCACACTCAAGCTTCTGTAATGACAGTACATCCAGCACTACAGAGGGGAGTGTGCTGTCCACACTACAATGTGGCAGGCCATGGACTTGTGGTCCTGGGTTGTCCCGTGGGGGACATGGTCCCAGCAGACAGCAGTCACTGTCAGGTACTAGCAATGTTTCTGACCATGGACATGAAGGTGCCAGTGCAATTCCAAGCAGAGACAATTCCCATGTTCAGGGCCAGAGATGGTGAACTGCCAACTCTACCATGTATGGTCCAAAGCCGTCCAGCATACACACATGTAGGGCTAGTACTGAGCTTGACTGGGTACATGCACACACTCACACACCACTGTCAAATGCAGGTCACCTACAGACACACACTCCACTTCTCCATGGTCCATCTTGCAAGCTCCCCTTATGACTCACACATATGCTGTCTACCATTTGGGACAGCCTAGGACTCTTGCACCCCCACACAACACCCTGTGCAAGTGATGATACCTGTGCCCCATCCCTGCCCTCCTTGTCACCTATGCAAGGAAATGAAGCTATGTGTCTGTTGCACAGGGTGACTATATTAGTTAACATTTACTTGTCTAATGCACTGTTGGTTCACCATGCCACTTGTGGTGGTTACTGACAGATACTGTATGCTGGCATTTTTCATGAGTACACCACATACATTTGTGTACCTTGTGTTATATGATGTTGTATTGGCTGTATAGTTACACAATGACATGTGTGTCATGGGCCTGTTTATGTTTCTGTTACAGGAGCCTGTTGGGATAACCTATGGATACACAGCAAAAGTACAGCAGCACAGGACGGCATGTCAGCACAACAGTAATATGTCAACAGCAAGGTACTGCACTATAAGTGCAAGGCTCCATAGGTCCATATGTGTATAACAGGCTAACAAGGACATTGGCGGAATTCAGCATACTCATTCCTAATCTTTGAGAAGGTCTGCTACCCTTGATAAGTGCCATCAGGGGTTGGAGAACTAACACATCTACAAGCTGTGCTGATGGAAATGACCCATCTACAAATATCTTGTGTCCAGTACCAACTGTTGTCTGACAACAGTTATGATTGTCGTGTTTTGTATCCCAATGTTTAACTTGCACATGATGTATGCCACAGCAGATATGTGCTTTACATGCATGGTGGGGCCTGTTTCATATAGGGTGCACTGCCTGTGTTACATACATGTCTCATCAGCATGTACTATGCATACCACACTGATGTTGTCGGTGTGTAGAACAGGTGAGACATGTTAGTCCTGTCATGGATATGCAGGAGGTACACAGTGGGAACTGACACCTCCCTTTATGGAGCCATACACATGCCTTCCAAAGCATTTTGAAGACAGACTACGCATGTAAGATCGTGATATGGACTCCATTACTCTGTGTATTGGTGTACCATGGAGCCTGTGTGGCTGCTACAGTTGTATGATATACCTGTGTAGTGACATGGCAAGGGTGTCATTGCACACAATGATAGGTGTGATGACTGTCACATTCAGTATACCAGTGACAGTCCGGGATGCACATCCCAAACCTCTCAGCATTGGTTGTACAACAGTGAATGCATCCACATCTTTCTGACCAGTGACAGTCAAAGCTACGTTACTTTCTGTGTCCATAACTCCATGTGTAATGTTGCGACTGTGTACAGTGTATGGTGACTAAAATATTTTGCAAGTGTGGATGAATCCCCACAGGATAGTATTGTGCAGTTTTTGGCTTTTAATCATTGTCAGTGTCTCAGACAACAACTGACTGTGTCTTAGGCCATCCTGGATAACTTTTGGTTCTGTGTGGGATTTTGTGACAGCTCCTGATATGCACTCACCTTCTAATGCACTCCATCAGAGGTCAGTGACACTGGCTGTGACTGCAGAGAGGGAATAGGTAGAAGGGGTACGCCAATAATGAACTCCACTGGTGACTGGCATCATTGCAGCATAGGTCTCCAACTGCTATGTTCCTTGAGTACAACTGTCAGACACCTGACTATCCACTAGCTGATATAACACTCTGTACATGACATTCACAGTTTTCAGCAAGGCCTGCTCGCCTAATATTGTCATACACATTATCAGGCCATGGTTGGTAGAGTGAGACTTATATATGCATAGTGTAACAGTCAGAGGGCTCCACCGGTTACATATGGGAGGCATGATATGTCCTTCAGCAAAGGTAACAGTGTTTGGTCCAGTGTCAGTACGTGTATGACATTTATAATGCTCATATCCATGCTTACCCCTATCATGGCATTTCAGGTGACGGGACTCCGAGATTTGGGAAAACGGTTTTGCACTACATGCTAGTTGTCCTCTGTGCATGTAAGTATTGCAGTTACTGCCAGCATGTTGCAGGAAGAGATTCATGCAAGGTATCTGTACAGAGCACAGACAAACACATTAGGGAAGTGTAATTTATTTTATTTTACATTTGTTGACCGGGCTAGTCCAACTGGATACATGTCCATTTTTAGTAGAGGCCCAGGGAGATGAACTCCATTAAGCTAATAGATTGCAAAAGAATAACAATGATAATAATGATTTACATAAAGGTACACTACAACAATAGACTAACAAAAAAAACAATTTACATGAGTATCTGATACAAGATGTGTTGGCATTATTACAAGAGAGAAAGAGATAAAAAGTAATTAAAGAGGTAATAAAAAAAAAACATTTCACACAGTAGAGAGTTTAATACTCATCACAGAGAAGGCTAGCAAGTAATATCATACTCTGAGAGATAACTAAGAACACTCTAGTTAACATGATTTTAGATAGCTTTCAAATTACAGTCCAAGTGAAAAAAAGTAGCAAATATATACATGGTATACACATGTAGAGCAGTTATTTTGTGGGTTTATACTCAGGGATAGATTCCTAGGAAGACTAGGCTAGAAACAGCATTCAGTAAGCTTACTGGTCCCACTATCTGAGGTCAGGAGAGAGGTATACAAAGAGAACAGAAAAAGATAGAGATAAGGACATGGAAAGAAGGAGGTTATTAGTCAGGCTTATTACATGGACATAGCCATTGAGTTTTAAGGAATGTTTTTAGCTGCTTCTTGAAAAGTGGTGTTGAAGAAAGAGATGATAGTTCACTGGGAAGCCTGTTCCAAGTTTTTTTTCCACAGAGTTAGAAAAAAGACAGTCACCTGATGTATTGTTGGATTTATGGATGGCTACTAGTAATTTATTAGCTGAGCGTAGGGTTATAAGATTTTTGTAAAGGGTGATAAGGCTACAGAGTATTGGAGTATTGCTGAGATGATGGAAAATCTTTTGGGTGATAGTAAGTTGCTGAAGTAGAAGCTGATTTTGCAGTTCCAGACATTCTAGCTGTTTAAGATTTTGACAATGGTGGGTTCTAAATGGGGAGACAGTGGCAAATCTGGCAATGTTATAATAGGAGGTCGCCAGTTTATTGAGGTTACTTTTGGATAGATTAGTATAAATGGGGGAGGCATATAGGAGGACAGAGATAAAATGTGTGTGGGCAGTGGTAGTTCTAGCTAAAGGAGTAAGGAAATGTTTAATCATGTTAAGGGAACCTAGTTTTCTATTAACTGATTTAATGGTTAAGTTAATGTGTGAATCAAAGTTAAAGTTGTGGTCAGTTGTTACACCTAAAAGTTTAGTGGTTGGGTCAGGTGCTATGAGAGTGCCATTATTGGATGTAACTGTGATATCAATAGGGGAGAACTGTGTTGGAGTGAATAGTAGTAATTTAGTTTTTTTTTAGGGTTTAGGAGGAGACAATATTGAAGGAACCAGTTTTCTACTAAGTTAAATACTTTTTGGGTGATGGACTGGAGTTCAGCAGAACAGGCAGTGGCACAGATTAATGTGGAATCATCTGCACATTGTATGCAGGTGGCTTGAGGAAGGTTAGCATTTAGATCATTAATGAAGATAGAGAAAAGGAGAGGTCCCAAAATAGATCCTTGTGGGACACCAAGGGTAATAGGGAGGTGAGTGGATAAGTTATTGTCCCAGAGGACTGCCTGTTGTCTATTTTCTAGATAGGACTTGAGCCATTGGACTACCTGTGTGTCTAATGAAAGTGATTTAAGTATATTTATAAGTAACTGATGATTAACCATATCGAAGGCTTTAGAGAGGTCAATAAAGAGCGCAGAGGAAAGCATGTTGTTATTATGATTTTTATTAATGCAGTCAGAGAAGGATAAGAGTGCAGTGGCAGTGCTATGGGATGGCCTAAAGCCATACTGACAGTCAGCTAGTAGGTTATTTTGCAGAAGGTGATCAAGTAGTTGCCGGTGGATACATTTTTCCATGATTTTTGCTAATGGAGAAAGAAAGGTTATGGGACGAAAGTTTGAGAGTTCTTTTGAGTTACTGCCCTTATGTAGTGGGATAATATGAGAGATTTTCCAGAGAGATGGGATGGAACCTTCAGTAATGGTTCTACTTATTAGGATGGAAATGGGGTCAGCAAGCACTCTTATTGCACTTTGCAGGTATTCAGCTAGTAGCAGGTCAGCTGAGGGAGTACATGGTTTAAGTTTTTGAAGTAGGGTATAGATGAGAGATGTTGGAACTGGTTGCAAATGAAATGTAGAAGGTAACCTAGTTGAGGAGGGAGGCAAAATTGAGCTAACAGGTGGTAGACTATTTGATAGAGATTGGACGGTTTCAGTAAAAAAGCTGTTGAAAGCATCTGCAATCTGGTTGGGAGAGTTATGAGCGAAACCAGAAGGGGTTGGTGTCTTGGAGCATACTGGGTGTAGGAGTCTGTTAATACCTGACCAGAAACTTTATGGTTTCTGTTGATGGGTTTACTGGAGTTTAAAGTAAAAGTTTTTTTTTTTTATCAAGAAGTATTGATTTTTTAGTGGTATTTCTCAGCTGTTTAAAGTTTTGATGATCGGTTGGGGTTTTAGTAGTTCTCCATTTGGCCCAGATTTTGTTTCTCAGTAACATTTTAATCCTAGTCTCTTTTGTGAGCCAAGGAGCAGTTTTGCTCCTAGTTCTGACAGTGTGAGTGGGGGCATGATATTGTAGAATTTGCAAGAATTTAGAGTTAAAGTATGACACTGTAATAATTATACACCATGTTGCTTAGTGGTGCTGCAGCTCACTTGCCCAAAGGATGGTCCAGGTCCTTACCTACAATGCCCTGGAGCAGAGCCATGACATCTCCACATGGGAACCAATGTATTGCATCACGTGTTCACCAATGTGGGTGACCACTGCAGCCACCCCCCATATGAGGTCCTACCTGTTGGGATTTGGCCACAGATCATGTTCTTTGGAACTACCAACATGTATCCCCCCTTGCAGACAATACAAACATATATGTGAAGATAACCACATATGACCTCCTGTGGGATGGTTGACATAGCGTGACTGTACATCCCCCTGCAGATGGGACAGCGAGGTATGCAGAGCGTTACACCCACACATAATGTCAGCAGCATTGCAACTGTATGAACTCAGCTGTACAGGACAGGTGGGGCACAGGCTTGTCATGGTTCACCACACCTAAGTGGTGGACAACTGCCATTAGCAGCTGTGCAATAACAGATGGACATTTCTGTGTGGCAGTTGGGGTGAGGGTGCCCCATAATATGCAGTTACAACCTCCTCAGATAAATGAAGCACATAGTGTTGTTGTGATGTTGTGTAGACATGGCAAGTGACAACATTAACCACCCACACAAAGCAGAACCACAACGCACAATGTAGTTACATGTGTAACCTCAAAGGACAGGCCCAGAATGTCACTGACCTCAGACGTAATGCTGGCACATATGATGGGTCTGTACTCATACCTAACCTGTACTCCCACACTGTCTGCGTCAACTACACTGCCTTGCTCCCACCATATGTGACACATGACATTCCTAGAACCTGTCCCATAACTCTTTTATGTACAGAGCAGTTTGTAACTGGTCTCTGAATGGACAATACACAGCATCTATTGCACTTGCTAACATTCCAGGCTGCATCACACATGTGATCTCACAAGGATTACTAACACCATTGAGAAACACTTGCAATTACACTGACACCATTGGCTGCACACCAGATGAGTGAACAATGGCAACTGTTACACGCTTTCACAGAGGTGGTGCATCCACTAACCAACATAACTATAGAACTCTTTGTCTAAGTATACATATCTGTATAATCTTAGGGGCAATCATCATGGAGCTGCTCAGCACACATATATGTGATCTACACACTGTTGACTGTACACAGTTTGGATGTATGATAGGGGGAGCATGACTTTTATATATGGTGGAGATTTCCAAGGCAGTTGCCAAGAACCTGGGTGAGGGTACATCAGGATGTACAACCCCCCAGATTTAGCCAGTCCATTTGACTATATCCCCTGCTCAGGCAACATTTAAAAAGCACCCACTTAGGCATCCACAATACTGTCATTGTAGGGGTCACTAAGTGACCCCTTGATGACACACATATGCAACATAGGGACATCTGCCTCCAATACATGATCTGTAAGCAGCACTTCTCAACAGGGCACAATCCTGGGTCCTCTACTGCTTAGAATCCATGTAACCACAATACACGTGACTACTGAATGACTGTGGCTAACATTGTTGGCTGATGCCTGGACATTGTGAGCACTCATAGTAAGTTATGTCAATAGCCTACAAGAGCGTATTGATGAACAAATGCCTGTTGACATACTAATGGTCATAAACTCCAAGCAAATACATATGTAGTATCATGTCCATCAGGTATGTACCTGGTAAGTAACACATCAGTTGAAACATGAGCTGTATATACTCAGGAGTGAAAGAACTGGGCGCACAGACCTGGCCACACAGGTTTACACCTAATGTGCCTCAGATCACCATGTCTCTACAGTGATATGGCAGGGATTGTATGGCATAGCTGAGGCTACAGTCACCAGTAAGTGACATACTCATGACCTCCACATACCCTTCCCTCAGCATGCCAATATCTGAGTACAATGGCCTGTTGTTGCTGTACCTTTCCAAGCAGTACTGGCAATTGCAGACAACAGTATGGTCCCTCACAAAGACAATTCATGTCTTCAGTATATGTTCAATGGGGATTGTCTGCAATGAGTGTTATCGTCACCTGTGGCATATCGACTACTCAGAGGTGATCTGTGCCTTGCATACAGGGCAATGTGTGACCCTGATTGAGTGTATATGCTGCCTATCTGTAGGAAGCATAGGAGATGGATGACTCACTGGAAGGACATTAACCTAGTATGTGACATTAGTACTACATGCTTGTGGGAGAGATTTATCTAGCAGACTGAAACAATCCCTTGGAGCAGAACCCTGCCTAATGGCACACAGCACAGCTCAGTGCACCTAAGCACATGCCATCTGTCTGATTGGCTTGGTGAACGTCATCTCAACACAGGGCCTCTGCCTGTGTCCCTCGTGGACTGCAGCATTATGTGCTAATCCTGTAACTATGGGTATGACAGTGTCTATGATATTGAGGGCTGTATGGCCATTATTCTAGTTCAGTTCAAACATCCTATGGTTCCATAACATGATGTATAATGCTCTAACAGGCTTACACACAAACATGGCTACACTGAGGCTAGCACCAATTCCAATCACTGTGTACAGGACACGCTGAGGCACACACATATTGCAAGTTGGCTGTATGTAGATGTGAACTGTTGCCTATGTAATGGTACATACTACAGATCACAGTACTTGTTGCATGCATCACACCTCATGTCTGCTAGTACTATCAGTTTAGGACATATTATGCTTGATGACATAAGCAGGCCTTGTTGTGGTCAGTCCTTTGATGGGGCCACATCACTTGCTATAAATAAAACACTGCAAAACCCTACCTATATCTAGGTTACCAAGGTTATGCCATATAGATATATACACATGAACCAAGTGTGCTGGAGTGAGATTAGTACCCCTACCTGTCTAGTCCTATACATTAAAAATCACAGTACTTATCGCATGTGCCATGAATAACATTTAAATACTACACTGTCAACTGGTATTCTTAAGGTGGCTGACATCATCAGCCCTTGTAGAAGAGGGCAGATTGGAAGCCAGCAGCAGGTTACAAGTCCAAGAAGTGCATAAACATTGGAAGTGGATAGCCCATAAGGACATGTCCGTTGTTTTGTAGGAGAATATATACATACACACAGACACACACCAAGTGGACTGGAGTGAGATTAGAACCCTTTCCTATCTAGTCTTACACATTGCAAATCACAGTACTTATCGCATGTGCCACAGATTAAGTCTGTTGTAAATGTGATTGCAGGCGCAGTACTTGTGCATTACACAAACTAGGTTTGTGTTGAACAGCATTTGTGGCCCGCAGAGTGATATTGCTTCATACTGTTATCTGTATCTAGTATCCTAGCAGTGAGATAACTTTTTATCCTAGCTATGTGTGCACAGCTACCAGTATGGCCATATGTGGGTGCTTGCAGTTACATAGGTGAACCTGTGGGCAGGGACAATGTGCCCTCTCCATATGTGTGTTGACAACATTATAAATTACACCACCTGCTCACCTGTGTCTCTCTATGTGGTGACATCCAGCAGGCACAGTGGTCTGTAGGTAAGTGGATTATGTACTGTTGTGCCCTTAGTTTGGATCCTTTGAGCAACAGTATGGCTGTGTGATAGTGCAGATTTACTCACCTTTATTAGGGTATATTGGACAATACAGACATCTACACACATATTTCTGTATATAACAGGAATGTATATATATATATATATATATATATATATATAT
Organism: Protopterus annectens; assembly: GCF_019279795.1. NCBI lineage: Eukaryota > Metazoa > Chordata > Ceratodontiformes > Protopteridae > Protopterus > Protopterus annectens. Next base: position 1,238,672,128 of record NC_056731.1, on the reverse strand, counting down.
ATATATATATATATATAAATGTAGCTGTGTACGTGTATGCTATGTATATGTGTTATGTAGACATATGGGGTGAGTGTATGTGTCATTTTAATATATATATATATATATATATATATATATATATATATATATGGATCTACTATTATTCACCGAAAGCACATTTCACCGAAAATCAAATTAGAGTGCACTTTTCACAGAAAGCTCATTTCACCGAAAACACAATTCACCGAAACACATTTCACCGAAAGTTGTAGATGGCCTTTACCCCACTGTAGTGCAACCCTGGAGTTAGTATACATAGTAAGGGGGGTGTGGGGGGCATTATTATTGTCAGAGAACTGTAATATATTGCAATTACATGTATCCATGTATATAATTCAAAATATTTAAAATATGTGGGGGGCTATACCCCCCACACCCCCCTACTATATATACTAACTCCAGGGTTGCATTACAGTGGGGAAACGGCCATATACAACTTTCAGTGAAATGTGTTTCAGTGAATTGTGTTTTCGGTGAAATGTGCTTTCGGTAAAAAGTGCACGATCAAATGTGTTTCAGTGAATAGTAGTAGATCTATCTATATATATATATATATATATATATATATATATTGGTATATAGCTATTTGACAATACATAGCTATAGATATAATATGCATGTGAGAGAGAGAGGTAGTGACAGATGGATATGTATACACACAGTATTTGTCTGTATGTATAGACATTTATATATGACACGTCATTTTGATGAAGGAGCAAAAGTGTCTGGATATGCCCAGTAGAACTGTCAGTACTTATAAAGTGACTCAAAGCCACACCTACCTGTACTTTAGTCTGGGATTTTGTATGTTTCAGACATTAACATCCACCCTTTTTCTGCAGTACTGCACTTCACTTAAAATGTCCATGGCATTCCCCAGTTATGTGCTAAACTTAATATGTGACTGAGGTTGGTAATGTTATACCACCAACAGACTGACAGTCTGCATACTGCTCAACTGTCCTGATGTTCACAGAATGTCCTGAGGTTTGCCTCATATGTTTGGTTTGTTCCTCATACATTTGTAGACTTCTGGTGAATTATTGAATATTGACATTATTACATTATACTAAAGGAAACATTTGTGTTTCAGACTTTATATCTTTCAGAAAATATGTAATAATGCAACACCTTTAATTCCAACAACTTTCTAGGTTTATGGGAACAATATTTAAAATCTGTCTCTATGTGTGAGCCTTTGTCACCCCAATCTTTCTGGCTTTGTCCAGATTTCTTGCACTAAGAGGTTGAGAAGTATGACTGTCTGTGAAAACACCAACATAGTACTACCTCACATGCAAATGATGCCAGTAATTCCAGATTAGAACCATCAGCACTATCACCCATGCCAGCTTCCCTAGTCCACTGAGCCACACAGTTCATCAGACAGAGAGGAGTCATTCATCACACAATCAACACCATAAATATGAATATTGTTCTCCTGCCTGAAGAGCGACATACAATGTGTAAGCGATACCTATATTACAGCCCTGAGATTACCCTGTCCACTGATATACCATTGCTGATTTTCTGTTAAAGCAGTTATATGGGTACACTGCTGTGTTGGGGTTGGGGGAACAACAGCACATGATCAGCTTGGGATGACAGTTGTCCACATATCATGTGTGGCCACTGTTTAACATCTCCCTTGCCTGATGTTGTGAATATTCCAACCATGAGGCCTAGTGAATATTAAAGAACCCATACTATTTGATTGGGTATCTGTAGTCCCATGTGAATGTTACGTCTGTTCAAATAGCCCACTATATTTCCTTGCATAACAGCAGCGGACCATACATACAATTCCATATTATAGTAATCCTAACAATTAATGTGTATGTTAGAGATTTACTTTGTGAATGCAGCAGCTGACTGACCTGTAGTTCATGGCTGACTCTGTGTGATGGAAGCAGTACACACCCAACAGCTATTTTAATATACGTATATGAGTAGGATTAAGGTGTCAGTACCTAGGGCCCTAGGTTGTCAGTGAATGTGCTATGTGTTGTCGCTTAGTCAATGTCAGGGTGCACTAGGCTCACCTATGTCTGTCTACAAGGACATCATCAGGGAGGTCTTCCTCTGAGTCCTCCTGTGAGTGTGGCTGTGGTGACTTAGGCACTGGTAGGGCTGTGTATCCCTTCCCTATGATGATCCTTCTGCAGCTGTTTCCTCAGGATCATATTGTGTAGCATGGCACATACAGTGAACATATGTGCACATCTGGCTGGAGATTACTGCAGGGCTCCACCTGATATATTGAGGCACTAGAACTGTAACTTCAGCAGCCCAAACACATGCTCTATGATGTTCCGAGTTTGTGCATGTGCCTCATTATGGCATTTTTCAGTGGGTGTGTGTGTGCATTTCTGATGGGTGTCATCATACACAGTTCCAGGGTATAGTCAGCATCCCCCAGTAAATGGCCATGTGGGATGCCCCCCCTAACAAACATCTGGTACAGCTGTGATGCATGACAGATATGGGAGTCATGATAACTGCCAGGGCTGCCAGCACACACATTCATGATAATGCCCTGGGCATTGCACATGACCTGGCAGTTGATGGAGTGGTACCCCTTCCAGTTGAAATAGATTCCACCCTCCTCATCAACTGGTGCCTTGATGTATACATGAGTGCAGTCTATGGCACCCAGTACCCCAGGGTAGTGTGCTACATGGTAGAAGTATTGCATATTGCTGGCCCTTGCCTCAGGGATGAGGGGAAAATAAATGTGCTCAGTGGCATGTAGTAGCATGGCATCCAGGAACTGGTGGAGTACCCTGGATGCTGATGCCTGCGAGACTCCCATCATGTTCCCAGTTGGTCTTCGAAAGGTACCTGTGGCTATTACCTGAGCTACATATACCTTTGTTTCCACTGGGATGGGTTCTCCTTTGTTGGCTCTGGGTCTGAGTTGAGGGCAGCAGATCTCAGTGAGTTCTTGTAGTATGTCCCTGTCCACCCTGTAGCACTCTACAATCTCCAGCTCATGTAGCTCCTGGAAGATTACCTTGGGCCTGAACACGCTTCTGCTTCTCTGCCTAGACCTATTTTTATCATCATCAGCAGCATTGACTTCAGCATCTAGCACATACAGATGTAGCAGACCTGCAGCAGCCTCTAGCCTTCTTTCAGTTAAAATTCCCAAGTCTGTACTCCAATGGTATGGGGGAAAATCAGATTGTATGGTGAATACACACTTTATAGTTCTCTACTGAAAGTGCTGCCTGTGTGATTGGCATCTATGATGCATTGTACCTGCCTAGTATATCATTAGCATCATTTATATATATATATATATATATATATATATATATATATATATATATACATATTATTTTTTTTTTAACATGTTTTCTGTAACTTTTTTGACACACAGGAGATAGTTTTGCTCATATCTGTGTGTGGTATGCCATTTCTGTCCATCTATCTACTTTTTACAGCCCCTTTTGTCTGTCTACATTCCTTTACATGAAATTTTACATGCACACTATGGACATTGACACAAGGTCTGCAGGGCTGCCTATCTGCTTGCTGGATTGGCCTGCCTGCCTCATTTGCATGTGATTCACCTGCTTATGAGGTGATCTGCAGGCCACAGAACTTCCCCTGTTGGCGAGTGTATGCATGCCGCCCAGCATTGCTTACTGGATCGCAAACCTGCTTACTTTTATGCAAACAGCATGGCACAATGCCTACACAGTAAAAAAGACCATGTAGGCTTTATTAAATTCCACCCACAATTTCTCCACAAAAATGTTTTTCAGTTACTTTACACAGCTTTTAAACTGACAGGAAAAAAGAGCACTCCAGTTCAAAAGCACAACACAGTCTCATGATAGTCCATTAAAATACAAAATTAAAATAACTTTCCTGAAAAGGAAGGAAAGTTATAAAACACAAATAATATTTAGAAAATGAGGGATTCACCCTCAAAGGAAAGTCATCTGTCCAGCAAAGGAGATGCACCAAGCTGACCATCTATCTTTGAAAGCCTTAGAGGAGTAGAATCTTTGGCCGCAGTAAAGGTCTGAAGAGCATGCTGTCCAAACTTGTCTTTAGTCAGTTCAGCTTGAACTGTCTGATAGTTTAGGCATGTGGAAGGTGCCATGAAGCTCAGAAAGTTTGCCGGCTGTTATTTCCTTGGCAGGGTAAAACTCATATAGCTAAGGCAGCAGTGATCAATATGATGAACATTGATTATACCTTTTTAAAATGCATGACCTTAGGACTTTATCTTGACAAAACTGATAGAGAAGGACAAAGTTGTTCATGTAAAAAAAACAAAAAAAACCCCAATATTGTAGGTATAGTTAATACAGATTTAAAGTACAAAATCAAATGTACAGATATGTGTGTGTACGTGCACTCGCATGTCTGTGTTTCTCTTTTTAACTACACTGGCCAGTGCAAATGTCCCTGAAATTAAAAAAAAAAATATTTCTAATGCATTATCTCAAAAGCAAGGATCATTTTTCTTTTCATGTTTTCTGCTTTTGTGCTTACATGAAAGTGCTACTAATTTCTTCAGTTCTTACATTCTTTTGTTTTCGAGTTTACAAGGGAAATTAAATTTGTCAAGCTGCCATACATCATTTCTACAGCAGTACAGTATTCCTTCTGTGTGTCAAGCACAAAACAAAAGCATTTTGTGAAAAATTGCTAAAGAAGTAATGATTTTTGTCCTCAACTCTTTGTTTTCCCTTTCAATAAAGAAGGCGACATGTGCCATAAATGATATATTATTGTTTAGGTACACCTCTTGTACAAGAAAGCATAACCAAAACCTGAATCACAGCAGAGAAACTATGGTTTATTGGCAGTTTGATTCTGATGAGAATACAAAGGTCTGTAGATTATAAATGCTTTTAGGTCAACATGTGATTTGCTCCAACTTTTTATTCTAGTACGCAGGGGTTTCACATATACATCAAGCCATTAGACAGGTTAGAATATGTGCAACTCAACATGACCTCCCTGGTGCCTTTAAACAATTTAAAACACAGAATCCCGGGTTGAGGTTTGTGTTGTTGAAAAGTGTTCTTGCTGAAACTTTTCTGTCAATATGATATGACACAATTTGACATAATTAGAACTAAGCAATGCACTGAATCCCCAGAAGAGAGATCTAACATAAACCTATTGCCTATGCACTGTTGACCTAGCCATCTTCCATTTCTTCATTCCATCTCTCTTGCTTCTTTCTCATTCTCTTTCTGTCTCTCTCTCATTGCCTCTCTAATGCTCTTTAGCTTGTTTTTATTGATGTTTTCAAATGTAAATGTAAAAATGAATGCATGTATCTCTCTCTCTCTCTCTCTATATATATATATATATATATATATATACATACACGCACTTATGTATGTATGTATATGCATATATATTTGCATACCTTCCTACATGCATATATTTGAGTGGGTAATTATGAATTCAGACTTGACAAATTACTGAATGTCTGTTTATTTCTGACTTCAGCTATAATAACAGAATGAACCTTCACTGCTCATTAGTAAATTCATGTTTGTAGCTTTAATGTTCTTAGATTTAACATGCCTCTTTTTTAACATTCTGCAATCTACATTGCACTATGAAAATATGACAAGTAACATGGGTTTGCCACCAAAATTCAAATATGCCTTCCACTACTGATGCCCTACATCTTACCATGCAAATCTTATGAATTCAGTACTTTATACCCACTGTATACCAATGCTATGCTATAATTCAGCACCTTTGCTGTGGCTTCAAAAGGGACGCACAGTCAAAAGTAATGCATTGAGCTCAAAGATTTTGTGATATTTGCATGCCAGCTTTCCCTCTTAGGTAATTCTTAAATTACAGACTAGTCTATTTCAAACTTCTGCAAAAATAAGCTGTATCTCAGGATAAGACTCGCAAAATTCACTGTAATAGACTTTTTCCCTTCGTTATTTTTTCCATCTGTTATATCTCTGACCCATGTCTCCTGCTGCCAATGTGGCTTCACCTCTCCCGTCAGTAACAAAAGATTTCTTTACCATACCATATCCTGCAAGAAACTCCAGTTACTGGCATTGTGTTTTTTCTTTCATTTCTCCTCTTTGAATATTCTTCAATGAATTTGTCAATATTTTCTTTGCTGTTGAAACTCACACTGCTCCATCCACTTGAATTAAACCCATGATAATAGATTGCTTATTCAAGCAGCTATTTTAACGCATTCATTTTGTCAGCCAAAGTTTTGATTATACAAGCCACATGAAAAGTCACGCATTGTTTTTATAAAAAAAGAATAGTATTAAATGGAAAAGTATAGCAGCAGTCATACCTGCTGCAGTCTCTTCTTTTGTCCTGCAGACATGTAGCCGTGCTATTACTTGTCTTAGCAATCTCTCACCTGCTGGCATTTCCCTACTTTGTCTTTTCTTTCTTAAAAATTGTAGTATTTGAAGCTAAGGGTAAGCAGAAGTCTTCAGCCTTGAAGGATATGGATACATGTGCTGAACCTGTGCTCTTTTATAGCAGACCAGATGTCAGTCTGTGCAACAAAGTAAAGAAACACCGGCATCTGCCTTCAGTTTCTGAGGTGTCTGCCAGTGCTGTGAATGCTCCAGTCAAAAAGTGGTTCTGCAGGGCATTGAGTCTCCTGTCACTGGTTCTCCTATCTTTTACCTATGCTTTTTGAATGGACTACTTCATTCTTTCTCTAATCTCCACTGTATCAGGCAAACCGATGAGGGTTGTAACAGTGTCATCAGTTCATAGGCAAAGTACTAGGCTAGATGCCCTTGTTGGCCATTTTAAGCCTAGCCAATTTCCCCTTCAGTGGTAAGAATCAAACCCTGTATCTTGTGCCTCTAAGGTAAACACCATAATCATTATAGCATCTCATAATATCATTTCCAAGAACCCCAAGACTGGGTTCCTACTTCCCTTATTGTGAACCTTGATTATGGAGTGCTAGAGAAGGTAGTTGTTCTGGTGCAGCAGCAGTTGGCTGGAGTCTATGTACCTACATTTTCCCAATTTTGAGTTATTGTATCCATCTCTTTGGACTCCTAGGCTTTAATATCTTCCTGCTTAGCATACATTTTTATGGCTCTGACTCCCTTGAAGTCAATGCTGGCAGGTGTGCAGTCATTGCTGATGGTCAAACTTTGTACCAGCTTATTCAGCTTCTTCAATGCCAATTGTTTTATTTTTGGTGGGATCATCAGTCTTGACATTGCAGCTGACCTTTCCCATTGCCATCTTGGTCAAAGAGTCACATCGGTGTTAACATTTTCCCCTTCAACATTGATAAAAGTGCTCATATTTCCAGTTTTGTAGATAGATTATTGGGTCTCTGGCTTCATGGTCAAGTTTGATTCAATTGTAAGCTCCATACTTTTAGCATTCTACTCTTCAGGTAGTCCCAGTCACTCATCTTGCCTTTGCTCCAACTTCTCCGTGAGTGTAGCCTCTTCTGCTACCTCACCTACCAACCAACTTTCAAGGAAGAAGACTAGAATCAAGGTTTTGCAGAGAGTCTATTCTTTTACTTTTGAGAACAGATGTTCCTCATGTTTGTCATTGGATTCATTTCTGAAGTCACTGATGATGGCCAGGTGCAAGATGAAGCATTCTAATTCCCTTTCTGAGTCACCAACTTCTAGTGTGGAAAAAGACAATCCCCGGGATTCAATAATCCATTTTTTCAGTGCAGGAATAGTGCAGCTGCTCATGCACAGAATATGGCCACCGAGCAATCCAGTAAACAAGGCTGGGGGCCTGCATGAGCCTGCCAGCACTATTTTGGCATAGACACCACTGAATAATGCTAATTACCTCATTTGCTGGGGAAAACCATGCAGATGAGGTGAATTAGTGATTCAGTAAACAGGCAGGCATCCATGCCAGAACAGCGTGAGGTGCAGAAATATACTAACTGAGTACATTTCTGCAAAAATCAAAACGGAGGCATGACAGCTCAAAGTAAAGCATGTATTATAACCATTAGGCATGCCAATGGCCAAAAATATGGCCATTGGCATAGAAAGTGCTGAAAAAATATGAAAATCAAATTTTATTTTTTTGGCCGATTTCAGCTCTTTAAGCATAGGGCAGTGGTGCCCAAATGGGATTGTGCCAAAAATAAAATAAAAAAATGTGAAAAGACAATTTTAAGTGAAATCTGCATTTTGCCATTATAGTGTATGGCATGCAGAATCAAAACAATAACAAGTAACACTGGTTGCTAAAGAGGAAGGCTGTGGCATAGTGGTATAACCAGGAACTAAGGCAGTGGGGTATGCAAATGAGCAAATTTAACTGAATCACTAAATTGGAGACCATTCTCTGGCTGCACCTAACCATGTTGGAGCTATAAGGCAGTGGTGTAAGCAGGATAAGCAGCTGACATGAAAAGGGGGTGTGTCATGCTTGGTGTAAGCACATTGGAGCTCCATGGCTCCCAATCGAGCTTAGCTAAGCACAGCTAATCAAGGGGGTGTGTCTGAGGCTGTATTGACTTATTCCATGAAATGAAGAGCATGTTCATGTCCAGGGGAGAGTAATTTCAAAGTGTTTACTTTTAGCTAAATGGGTTTGCGCAATACACACTGAGTCTAAACAAAACAACAACAAAAAGAAACCCTGGAAATAGCAGAACTGTTTACATTTGGGCAGCAGGTTTGCATGGCGTGCCCCGGGGCTTAAAAGGGGCGGAAATGGGAAGGGAAAACAAAAAAAAAGGGAAATAGCAGAATAAAAGCGATCAAGTACAAATAAAATAGCAGGGAGGTGGAATGTATCATATCCAACCAATAATACAGGCAGCATCTGCAACACAACAGTATAAACTGTACAAACAACTTTCAGTCTGATTTTTCCCGCAAACTCTGCACCATTGGTGTACACACTCAAGGAAACTTTAACTGACAAAATGTTAGGGGCTGCTATCACTTTGATACATCAGTATGTGCTAGAGGCTGAAGGTGGTGAGGAAGAAAATGCTGGCAACCACCCCAGACTGAGGAGGAGGAGAACAGTGTTCAGACCCATGGTAACCTACCAGAGGCTACATGATCTGGAGATAGTAGAGTGCTACAGGGTGGACAGGGACATACTTCAGCAACTCATCAAACTGTGCCAGCCTCATCTCAGACCCAGAGCCAACAGAGGGGAACCCATCCCAGTAGATACCAAGGTATGTGTAGCCTTAAGAATACTAGCTACAGGTACTTTCCCAAGACCTACTGGGGACATCATGGGGGTCTCACAGGCATCTGCATCCAGGGTACTCCACCAGATCCTGGATGCCATGTTACCACATGCCTGTGAGCACATTTGCTTCCCCAGCACCCATGAGGAGAGGACAAGCAATATGCGCCTCTTCCACCATGTACCAGACTACCCGATGGTACTGGGTGCCATAGACTGCATGCACATTCACATCAAAGCATCACCCAGTGAGCAGGGTAAGGTCAACCTAAACCACAAGGGCTTCCACTCCATCAACTGCCAGGTCATGAGCAATGCCCAGGGCATTATCATTAATGTGTGTGCTGGCAGCCCTGGAAGCTATCATGACTCCCACATCTGGCATTCCTCACAGCTGTATCAAGAATTTGCCAGGGGGGACATCCCGTATAGCCATCTGATGGGGGATGCTGGCTATGCACTGCAGCCATGGATGATGACACCCATCAGAAATGCACACACACCAACTCAAGAATGTGATAATGAGACACAGGCACAAACCAGGATCATTATAAAGAATGTGTTTGGGATGCTCAAGTCACAGTCCTGCTGCCTTGACATATCTGGTGGACCTTTGCAGTACTCTGTCGCTGCATGTGCACACATGTTCATAGTATGCATCATGCTACACAATATGATCCTGTGGAAACAGCTGCAGCAGAAAAAGCATGGGGAAGGGCCACACAGCCCCCCTGGTGGAGGAACCTCCTCAGCCAGCTCATGTAGACAGATGGAAGCATGCCCAGTATGCCCTGGCCTTGGCAAAGAGACAATGCATAGCACACACACACTGACACTGTCTGTACCCAGATACCCACACCTCTCTCCAACTCACACACACAGTAAAATGGATGACATGCACATCACACTACCTGTGACTTACCATGTATAGGCAGTGTACTGCATCCATCAGACATAGGCAGCCCTCAAGCACTGTCCTCACAACTGCTGCAGATACAAGGTAAGTCAGACTTCTTAACAATAAATGAATGTACTTGTATGTTCTGGTAGCATATGTATGGTATTGCTGCATGCATGCAAGGGTATGGGCTGGCCTACTGGGATAGCAGCAGACAACTGACATATATGTGGGACACCAGAAAATGTTTGCTCAATACTGGCCTCCCCACACTATGCAGTAGTACCTAAGGTGACAAATACCACTGCAGTATATGTGGTGGACCAACTAACTGGAGGGGTCATAGGTCACAGACATGGATGTCAGTGTGGGATGCCATACTCACCCCTCAGCCTCACCCAGCAAATCAGCTGTAGAAAACCATAAAGAAATGTCTGGCAAAGGCCCACAAATAACAAATGTATTCACAGTAGTTTCCAGCGGTGAGTTTTTTTCATGACATCTTGACTTGTTTGTCCTTTTGCCTGGTTCTTTGTTTCACTTAAAAGGCCCACAAATGGCAACAATGATAAAATACCCCCTATAGACTTACTCAGTGATAGCACAGCAGGTCCTGCAGTTGCAGTAAGGCTCTGAAGGGTAAGAAGTCTGAAGGTCAAATGTATGCCATTACAATCTGACCTGTGGTCTTTAGTGATATGCCTCTAATGTCCAAGACAGGGAACAATACTATGCTAAATGGAACCAAAATGTAAAACAAATAACAACACAGTCTGTGTAAATGTGTAAAGTTGACATGTGTGCCCCCCCCACCCATATTCCTATAGAAATGCAGTGACATGTATGTTTGCAGTGAAGTAGCAGCAGAGCACAGATTGCCAGGGCTGTCCCAATCCACATGATAACTTGTCCACAACATGCAGGGGTCAATGAGCTATGTATATGTGCGGTTAATACTGTCAGGATTTGGTCAGCACTTACTCCTGGCTGTTGTGTTGTAGTGGCCTAGGTGCAGTGCTGTCTTTGACAGGGCCATGTTCCAAGAACTGCAGTGCCAACTATTATGCATGTCGGCTACACCTATGGTAGGAGATGTACACACTGTCCAGATGTCAGTATCTGTTAATGCAAGAAATCTGTACAGGTCATGGGCAGGGGGCCACACGTATGGACAGTACACAGCTTGGAGTAACCTACACAGTGCCTACCATACCTCTCAACTGTACAGACCTATTGCAGAATGTCAAGAGGTTTGCATCATAATTGTGATCTGTTTAACATGAAATAGTGGTTGCCTGGCAATTCATTGGCAAACCAAGCAGACTAAAGTCAGAAAATAATGACAAATTGTAGTGTCAGAAAGCATACCCTATAGAAACATGCATGCTAATGCAAAACCTATTACTGAATCACCTTTCTAGGTTTGTAAGGCCAATACTTAAAAATGGTCCATACATTTAGGGCTCTGTCCCCCAATCACTTATGGCTTTGTCCAGATGTCTGGCTCTCAGAAGTGGAGAGGTATGGTGCCTAGTAGGACAGCAGGTACCTGAAGTTCAGTGTACTGCCAGTGTATAAAAGGTTACCACCTGTCTGTGTCAGCACTGACAACATGTCAGTGGCCAACAGCCATACCCCTGGAATGACACAGGTTTTCACAGAAGGAGCACAAGTATGCCTTGTATATCTGTTCTGCTTGTCCTAACATTGCAAAACAAGAAAGGGTCATGTCAAAACAGCAATGGCAGACAGTGGGGAAGCAGACATCAAACCCATATGAGCAAACAAGCGATTACCAAAACGGTCTCCCAACTGTATATGTTTGGCAGAACATTATTAACACCCTGTCCCCATGTGTGGGCCTTTGTCTGACTGTCATATTTGGGCCTGTGCAGGTGTCAGTCTGTGATGGTATGACAGCTAGGCCCGCATGTAGCCTCATAATAACATATAGCAACACAAACCATTTAAGGAGCACAGCAAATGGAGTGATGCAATAATGGACAACCTGCTAAATAGGTACACTCAGAGGTGTGAAGTCCATAACCTTGTGTACGATGTAAAGCCATGTACCCCACCAACATCAGAATTACAAATACATAACAGCAGCAACTGTGGCCAAAGCCTGAGACTGGACTACAGAAGGACAAAGGGACACACATAAGGGGAAGGGGAACCACTGGCCAGACAAATTGAGAATGTGCACACCAGATCAGATTGTGCAGTAACATAGGTGCCATGCAGTGTAAGGAGTCAGTAAACATCACCTGCAAATACACAGCACGCACCCATGTAAGTGGAGGTCTGCAACAAAAGAAAACCACAAAAATGGACAACTCAGAGGCAAAATCACATGAGAACCCAACAAATCTTCACACCACAGACCATGTAGACTCCACACACAAGGCTCTTGCAAACGCTAAGGCCTTATCCCAAATCCCAAACACCTACCCTACACAGGTAGGCTAACAACACTGTCCCTCTACCCTATTCCATGCAGACTCTGCTGAGATGACCCCTGTCTGGCATACAAATCAATCCAGACCTTGCCTTGATGGGACTGTTGCACATCTGGAACTCAAGGCCCACTCCATCAACCTGTATGAGCAGCATCAACATGGGCTGTGATATCAATACAGCTTGCTGGCATGACAGATATGTGTGCCAGACACTCCCCCATCTGTGGACTACATTCCCTGTCAACAGCAAGCCAAGTACCTCAATACCCCTAGTGATGTGATCCCTGTATAAATGCATGGACACATAGAATACAGACTTCTGATCCCACCTGTGTCCTTGCTGGACAGGGGCTCTGTGTACTGACATGTCTTAACATGGGCTATGCATACGTCTGCATGGGTTATAAGGGCTTCAGGACCAATACCCTACTAACATCATAGCAAACCACCAACCTATACACAATTGTCTCAGTGGTTCACCACATTACTCTGTACTGCTCTGCCACTGGCATACCTGGAAGTCACAGTGCTATGTGGAATATACTACACATATAATGGACATGTCTGCACAGTATAATGCACTCTGTACCCACACCCATACCTCCTAACCTCTGACAACAAGACATCTCGACAAGGTCATAAATAAAATTGGGACAAAGGAACAATGATAGGCACATGTTGTAAATATTGCCCTTACATACTGAGAAAGTTGGTAGGATGAGAGGTTTTGCATTAGCAGGAATTGTCTGAAGGTTATGAAGTCTGAAACACTAATGTCCGTCATTAATTTGTAACATCAGTCTTCAATTATATGCAACTAACTTGCCATAAAAACACAAGTTTGTGTAGACTGGATGAAACTTCTAGCAAACACCTGGACAATCTGCCAAAAAATGTGCAGCTGAGAGGTATGGCCACACCAGGATACGACTTTTCAAGTAAGAAGGATACCACACAAGCAGGAAATCCCCAGCCAGTATATCATCAAGTTGCTGGACTGTTTACATAGCTTCGTCAGTCAACCAGCTGTAACCACACCTCTCAACTGGCCTTTTTGAGCAAGAATGTATATAGCCGGATTCACAATATTGGTCTGTGCATCATACATCTTGTATTCCTCTGATAAAGCACTGTGATGATCTGAAGATGTCTATCACTAGGTAATGACACAATACATCCCAGTGTCAGACTCTAGATATGTCAGAAAATGTCTGCCAAAACAAACCCAATATCCCTAGGACAGTCCTGTTTACTTCTGAGAGGTATGGCTGTAGCGCAAAAAAACCCAGACCAGAGTACAACTATCGCTGGAATGGAGTCCCACTCTCACTATAGAAGGTCACATTGGGCATGCTCCTATACTTAGAGAATCACAGGCCCACATCGGACTATATGACTGTATATATATATATATATATATATATCTTTGCATACCAACAGCTATGTACATCTTAACTGTCCCTACACACACCCATCAGACAGAATTACCCTCAGTTAGCTGTAGGTGGTTTATATATGGTATATCTGCATCTGTTGCATGTGATACACAGACATATATATGGGCAACAGATAACAATATGTCAAGCATACACACACATGGATGTGGGGAAGTGAGAGACGGACAGTGATAGGGAGAGAGAGAGAGACACACACACACACACACACACAGGGGGACACACATGGAGTGAGTCACACACACAGATACCATGAATGACATAGAGTGATGTCCTGCTGCAGACAGTGGCATACCAGTCATAACCAGTCGCATGTGCCAGAATGCAGGTGAGCTCCATTGTGTTGTACTGAGGTAGGGGTTATAATATCACATCGCCTGCCTGTGTGTGTGTGTGTGTGTGTGTGTGTGTGTGTGTGTGTGTGTGTGTGTGCATGTGTATGTCTGTAGGTCGAAGTATTCATAGGTTCATAGGTTAGTACTAGGCTAACTACCCTTGTGGGCCATTTTAAGCCTAGCCAATTACCCCATGTGAGAATCAAACCCTGCACCTTGTCTCTGTAAGGTAAACACCTTAACCATTATGCCATCCTTAGGAGGCTGTTCCCACTCAATACATTTCGCATTGCCCTACTTCACAAGATCTGTTGCTGTCATTCACGTTAGAAGTACAATTAGACAACTATCAGCTTTATAAGCTCTGTAACGTGTCCAATAACTGCATAACACTATAGTACAAATAACTAGATAGGTAACAGTTCTAATCTAATTTCTGGCAAATGTGAGGGTATGTGTGTGAGAGTGAGTGTGTGTTTGTTTGTTTGTAGGTGAAACAGTTTTAGGCCATTCCAACACAGTACACTTCCCAGTGCCCCATGTTAGCAGTCCTGCTGATGTCATTCCCCTTAGAAGTACCTTTGCACAGCAGTAGCCCTATAAGCTCCATGTCTCAATTGGCAGGGGTTCCATTCCCAGTTCTGTCAAGTGTGTGTGTGTGTGTGTGTGTGTGTGTGTGTGTGTGTGTGTGTGTGTGTGCGCGCGCGCATTTGTGTGTGTATAAGTGTGTGTACAAATGTGTTTAAGTGTGTATGTTTATAGGATGATGTATTTTGAATACTTTCCTACCCACAACACTTCCCAGTAGCCTACTTTAGCAGTCCTCCTGATGTCATTGCTCTTAGAAGTACCTTTGTACAGCACTCAACCGTATAAGATCTGTGGCGCATGTAACAGTATAGTACTGATAACTAGATTGGCAGGGGTTCTACACTCAGTTGGGGCAAATGTGTGTGTGTGTGTGTGTGTGTGTGTGTGTGTTTATGTGTGTGTGTGTGTGTGTGTGTGTGTGTGTGTGTGTGTGTGTGTGTGTGTGTGTGTGTGTGTGAGTGTGTGAAGGTGTTTGAAAGTATGTTTGCAGGGTAATGTATTTTTATGCCCTTTCCTCCCAATATATTTCCCATTGCCATACTTTACAAGGGCTCTTGATGAAATCACCTTAGACATACCTTGCGACACTGTTAAATCCTATGTGCTCATTGGCATGTGTGAGAACTGCTTAACACTGCAGTATACATAACTAGATAGGGGTTATAATCTCAATACTGGCAACTGTGATACTGTGTGTGTGTGTGTGTGTGTGTGTGTGTGTGTGTGTGTGTGTGTGTGTGTGTGTGTGTGTGTGTGTGTGTGTGTGTGTGGGTAATACCATTTTGAGGTGTGTACCACCCAGTATACATCCCATTGCCCTACTTTACAAGGCCTGCTGATGTCATTCACCTTAGATGTACTTGCATACACTTCTCAGCTATCTAAGTTCTATGGTGTGTGCCATAACTGTGTAATACTAGAGTGGAAATAGATAGGTAGGGGTTCTAATCTCATCACCGACAACTATAGTAGTGTGTATGTGAAGCATATCCCTTGTGGCTGTTGTGTGTATAGGTTATACCATTTTAATACCTGTTGACCCCCTACCCTTGACATTACTGTCATGACCCGGTTAATGGCATTTACCTCACTTGGACCGTGTAACACTATAGAGTCCATACCAGTCATCTGTATAGATGTACATGGGATATCCACATGTTTGCAACCTATATGTGGTCTGTGTCCCCTGATAATGAGCATTCCTGTGATATCATTGCCAAATATGTCACAGTTACCATACTGACACACATGCCAGCATCAGAAATCGTACCTCACTGACACATCATGCTGATACAAAGTCTGTTACACTATCACTTGTGCAAGTATGTAGGAGCATGCAGACAAGACCAATCTCTATGTCTGTTGGGTTATCCCACCATCCCTGAAGGCATTCGCAAGATTGTCTGTTGTAAGAGGTCATGTGATATGTCCCAGGCATATAATGTAGGTTGAGCAGGTCATGTGCAGGCAGCTCTATAGTACATACAAGTGGATATGTAGGGTTACTAATATGTCTATTGGCAACTGTGTATGCGTTTCTGTATGTACAGCCCTTGTGGTGGTTTTCAGTGTGTGTATGTGATGGCTGTACCATTTTGTGTGCCTCTTCCACCCTGTGAACTCCCCCATTCCAACCTAGTTTCAGCCCATACAGATGTCATCCACCATACAACCACAGTTTCACAGTTTCTAACACCAAGCCACTGTGGTTCAATGGTAATATCACTATGTAGTGTACATTAATATATGGGTAGGTCATCTACTCTAATAGGTGTCATCTCTGTGTGTGTCTCAAATCATGTCCCCATGCAGCAGTGTGCGTGTGTGTGTGTGTGTGTGTGTGTGTGTGTGTGTGTGTGTGTGTGTGTGTGTGTGTGTGTGTGTGATGGCTCTAACATGTTAAGGACCTGTGAACCCACCAGTGCCAATCCTAACAGCCCCTGCAATTTCAACCACTTCAGTAGTAGTGGCAGACATTTCCACGCTGCAGTACTGCTGTTTTATCTGTGCTATGTATCTAGCTCTATTGTTTGTAAGACTGTGCAGGTAGGGGCTATGCTCAGCCCTTCGTCAGCTGCCCCATGTACAGGACTATGACTCTGTGTGCACTACCAGCATGAGAGGCCAGACATATACATGAGACAGCAGACACACATGCTGGTGATTATCAGGTTAGACTAAGACAGGCTGACCTGTGTCAGGAATACATACCCCAAACCTGTCATACACAGTACCAGGCAAACCCTCATCAACTGCATGACAGTTGAGTGGATGTGACAGAAATGGTAGGGGCAACAGGTGCTGATAGATGAATCTGTTGCAGTAAAAGTAATTGACTAAGCTGGTGAGGGACCTAGTGCCTGTACTCAAGTAACCTCCTCTGTATCTGTGAGCCTGCAGTTCTACAGAACACCCAGGTGATATATATGCAGGCTGGGTGGCTGTATCAAGGTTATGTATGCAAGGCAACACTGTCTGCCACAATTGCCCCTCACACAGTGTTGCATGTAAACACACCTGGTAAACATATACATATACAGCTGTACCTTGGCAATGAAAAGGTCACTGTGTTTCCACTCCGCCTTATTCACCATTGCTACTGGCAGCAGACCCACAGCCTGCAGACACACAAACACCTGGAACACAACCAAAATACAGTATGTGACACTACAGTCAGTTGGCAGTACTAACAGCAATAGTGCATCATGGCTAACAAGGTACATGCACCTAGATGTGTACCCATAACTACTGCCAACAGACAGCACCTTACACAGCATGACATTGCTACACTGTTCTATAGTCACCCTGTGCATCAGACCCATATGAGCATATTAGTGCATCGATGGTATGGATAACAGGGTAGTGGCACACATTTTTATCACATGCACAGGGTGTGGTGTTGGATTGCCAGAGGCCTAAGCTGGCCCATATGGCTGACATCATGTGTGTGTGTGTGTGTGTGTGTGTGTGTGTGTGTGTGTGTGTGTGTGTGTGTGTGTGTGTGTGTGAGTGTGTGTCTCTGGAGGGGTGATGTTCAACTAGGCCATGCAGAGCAGCTGTGCATGTATGGTGGTGACTGGCCATTGATAGGGATGTGTGAGTATTTGTCTGCTCACCATCACGTGATGTGGATGCCTGACATAGGGCTATGTTGGACAGCCATGGACCGTACAAAGCAGAATGCATTGTTCACCATTTCCTGGCAGGCAGGAGGTAACTGGTTCAGCCAGAAGTATCACTGGCACCACCAGGCCCAAGGACTGATGCAGCACTTCTCCCTGATGGTGACTGCTGTCTACTGGACCTGCATCCCTTTTGGGACAGGCCAGGACAATCAGTCTATGGCCTGCTCCAGCATCGTGTGGACAGCACCCTCTCTTTGGTAGTGCTGTTGGTATTGCCACTACAGGACTGTGAATGTGCATGGCCATGTGGGCTCACAGCTGATCATGTTGCTAACCTATGTCCACCTGCCTAATACCCTACTCCCACCACATGCTCAAGCACAGACATTGCACAGTCGAGCAATGACAATGTCTCATCCCACTGTCTATCCACGACATTGGCAAGATGATGTATGGCATCACAAATGCGGTGGAGGTTGTCACTCACGGCAGGGAGCACTGAATTCATGACCCTGAGTATCTGTTTGGTGTTGCAGCCAGTGCACACCTGTGCCTCCATGATGGACCATAACATGCATCTGATGACACCTGCCATGGCACTTATGACAGGGGCTTGATGGGCAGCAGTCCTCTGTCGAGCACCCCTGTCCATCTGCCTGTGTGTGACCTCGCCTGCTGTCTGCCTATGACTGGTGTCTACATTCACACTCACCATACTCAACACACAAGCCTGTTCTATGCCACCACCCTTAACCTGTCCATTATCCATGACTACTGGGGACTGAGCATGTGTGGACATACTGACTGTGTGCGAGGACATGTTGGATGAAAATGGGATACCAAACAATGGCATGGATCCAGGCACTGACAACCCCACCTGTGCCTCACTATGACCACCATCATCATGGGAGTCCACTAAGACACTGACATCAGGTTGTGATGGGGAGGGACACCAACCCCTGTGTTCACCTGTGAGGGGAACACAACATATGTAAATTAATATCCTGCAGTATTATGTTTGCTGATATATATATATATATATATATATATATATATATATATATATATACACACACACACACACACACACACACACACACACACACACACACACACACACACACACACACACACACACGCACACACACACACACACACACACACACACACACACACACACACACACTCCTGGTACAGTCTGGCACAACTGTGATACCTATGGACCCTTCAGGGCAGACCTTATGGTAGTTCTGCCTGCCACATTCCATGTCTTATACTGCTACTGTCAGGCCCACAACAAAGGGTGACAAATCCTACTGTTTGATGGGCCTAGTAACAGAATGGTAATTGTGGCCAAGACCAAGGCTATTGGAGTGAGCTATACAGTGTCACCAAGTGCATATGCATGTACTGTAAGAGCCGACTTACTGCTATACAGATCACATGCAATGACAAGGTGTAATGATATGTGATGATAACTGATGTAGGGACAAGACTATTCACTATCACTGCAGTACCTACATAGTTCAGACTCAAAGAGATTCATTTCAGACAGAATTGCAGAACAGTCTGCAATACATACATGAAACATGTAAAGTACTAGCTGCATAGCCTGATAAGATGATACCAGGCTATTGGTCCTGATGCCCTCATAAGCCTGACCCAAACTTTCGCTCATGCCCCTTCCAAGCCAGCACTTGTTTTCCCTGCCCAGCTGGGACACAAGGGAGATCCCAGGGGTGTGTCATCCATTTCCCATGCAGTCGTCCAGCTTCTTCTTCAAGAGGGCTATACACATACTCTGCTAGACATGGGGAGGAAGTATATTTTAAAGACAGTGTATTGTGTGTGACACTACACTATCTTGCCAACAAGTACTATAAATGTCACAGACCAGGTGAGGGCCTTGCGTGTGTGATGCATGAGTGTGGTTTGTCTTACAGATATGCAGAAATGCCATCAAGGCTGGTTTAGACATGCCAGACACAAATCACCTATGATCAGTCTGTATGAGACTGAGTACAAGGACAGGACTTTCAGCCTACCTATATAGGAAAGGTGTTGCAGACCCTGGATTTGTCTGGTCAGGAACCTCTGCGGTCTCTGCAACTGCTGCATTTGCTTGGTAAGGTACATGCCAAATGAGCCATTGTGCTTGGTATTGCATCTGATAAGGGTGGAGTACAGGGATGTTTTGGCCTCCTGGTTCCTGGATGGCATACCGTTATTTGTGAAGGGGGCCATGTAGACAGCCTTCCATACAATGGTGCCCACACAGTGGGAAACTGTCAGGTTGCTACCAGCCTTGGTGCACAAGTCACCTCATGCCTGATTGCATGTTCAGTACATTATTACTGTCATAATTAGTGTGGATGACAACTGCCACAGCAAAGAGAATGATGATCTCTTGGCATTCAGTTTGTGGCAATGCTTCTTGCACCAGTCATTAATTGGGTGAGGGCCTCTTGGGGGATGCTCACATCAGTAAGGAAATGTAAGATAGTGGCCAGCTTGCAAGCATCTGTAAACCTCGTCAGCCACAGACCACTACATTTGTCCTGTACCTCAGATACGTATATCTCAAACAGTAGAGCCACCCAGACTGATCCTTGGGATACACCACTTTGGATGAGTCTACTACTAGAAGTGGTTCCACATCTTTGACCGGGTGGGTACTATCATTCAGCCAGTTAGCTACCCATCTGGTAACATACAGTTTGATGCCTAGCTGTATAGGCATATGTATCCTGGCCACCTGGGGATTATTGTGAGTGAATTGTGCTAGGTTAAGGTAGGCATTGTTCACCATCTTCCCCTCATCCTTTTGTTTGTTGACCACTGAAGAAAATTCAACCAGGTGTAACAGGCCTGATCTTCCTTTGACAATACAACACTGTGTGGGATAAGGCATTTTGAGGTTGCCAATGTCCCTTTTCATAATGTCCTTGATATTGCCTTCCATGTTCTTGCAGAGCAGGCTAGTTAGGCTGATTTGCATATGATTGGCTGGGTTGATGGTTTGCTCCACCTTTATGTATAGGGATGACAGTGGCTGTTCTCTGTGGAAATGGGATGACACCGGTGCTCAAGCTTTGGTTGACTACAGTGTGTAATGGATCTGAGATCTCATGCCTGTGTTCATGTAGGATGTAGCCAGGGATGGTATCAGGCCTATGGAGACTTCTGTGTGTTGCTTTTGAGAGGGCATTATGGACCTGCTTCCTGATGATGAGGGGAAGAGGGGCAGGTGCTGTGCATGCACATGTGTACCAATGGGGGGACGGGGGGTGATGTTTACACTTCAGTTATCTGCAGCTGGTTGCCTATATCTATGCCATATGTTTATGTGGTATTATTGACCACCACTACAGAGCAGATTTGTGTGTTGCCTCTGGGATTGCAGACATATGTGTGGAAGGCCTAGTGATTGGCCTTGGTGGATGTGTCCAATTTGTACTCAAAGATAGCCTTTGGTTAATTCACCTGTGACCTTATTTGCTTGTGCAGGTCAAGGTGACATTGCTTCCAATAAGGCATCTGTTCCTTCTTGGCCCTGTCCAGCAATTATTTCTAACTATTATGGTATTTGTGTATTGCTGCTGTCCATCACAGATATTTACCCTACCTTGAGGGAGATGATGTTGTCCTGTCAGGTATTTCTGAGTCCATACAGCTATGTAGGTGCCCATATAGTATTGTGGTTTGGGCCTGGACACTACTGCTAGTTCCAACTGATGGGATGCTGGCTGTGAAGCTACTTCTACCTGCTATCAGGAGATTTATAGTCATTTGTGTAAAGTTTATTATGTTTGACCCTGACAAGGGCAGGGGAGATGGTGACCTGAGCAGTGATGGCTATGTGGTCAGATCTTACAAAGGAGGATGACACTGTAGGACCTAGGAGCAGGTTAGACAATTGAATCCTGAAAGATTCCAGCAAGTCGCAATAGGTGTGGTGGGTGTCCATAGTCATGTCTGGAGGCCTGTAGCTAACTATGATCTGAGTAGATGTTTTGTCAACTGTTAACTGCACTCGGGATGTCTCTCATGCATCATACTGTTTGGCCAGGCTGGAGGTGTGTATGTGTATGATAATGTTCAACACTCCACCTCCTGTGGCTTTGCAGCCCTCCATTTGGGGTCTAAACATATGATGGGATGAGTAACCTGGCAAGGTTAGTGTGCTCTCCACAGCTACAAAGCAGGTGTCGGTAACTGCACAAATGTTGGCATCTTACAGGGCAAGGTATGCTTGCATTGACATGGGTTTCATGCTAAGACACCTAGCTCCTGTTAGAGCATGACATCGACACAAAGGCACACATCACTGGTGGACAAAGGCCAGAAAATAGTGTCACTTCATGAATCTAGCTGAAACAATTTTAGATGTCAGCAAAGTCGGTGTCACATTTACAGATCTACTCTGCAGGATATGACATCTTACAATCAAATGTATGCTATTATGTTATGACTTCAGTCTTTAATGGGTTGCCAATGATGTGCCAGACAATACACAACTGTATGAGGCATTGACTACAAATATGAGGCAGGCATGTGGTCAGTCTGCAAAACTTAGGACAGTTGTCAAGTATGGGATCAGTATATAACATACAGTTCAACGCACACTTCTGCACCTGTTGTGTACTATATAAGCCTCACATATGTACGACAAGCGTATGTATCATACTAGCATTCACAGGTGACATATGTCTATTTACAAGATCCCAGGTAGCTGGCCTAGCAGTGTCACATTCAGCATTGGACAACAGTCACTCCAGTAGTAGTTATACATTAGCTGACCTTTGCTGGGGTGACTCGGGCCAGGGATGTGATCCATGTTAATGCAGACAGGGCAAGCAGGAATGGCCACAGGTGCCATACAGCAGCATGTGAGTCCAGCAGATCTTGTTGCAACCTAGTGTTCAACTTCCTATTTGACAGTATTGCATCCCCCTTCTGCAATCCATTACAAGCTTACGTGATTGCCATACCTGTTCTACTGCTGAAGAGTTTCCTCACAATAATGCAAATGGTTAGGTTTGTGTAGTCACAGTCTGTCTTTGTGTAGATGGATTCAGACCTGTGTTGCATAGGCAGCAACTTGCCTTTTGTAGGTAATGCTCATGAGCAGGTGATGGCCTGTGCACCAATCGGTGTCTCCCACTTGCTACTTGCTTCTAGAGCAGCTGTGTTGTCTTTCCATTAGCCAATGTCATAGCAAAGCAGTGCTATAATTAAGTCCTTCATCTGGGCCTTGTCCATTTTCCTTGCCTGTGTGGAGGACATAATGGAGGTGTGGGGGCTACAGCTTCGCAGACATTAGGTGGAAATACCTGTCAGGACAAGACATGTGGAGAGAGCCCAAAAACATGGGGGACAAAGCTCCAGAATTGGGTACAGATTGTAAGAAGGTATTGCTGTTATACACATAGAAGATTGCTAGATTAACAGGGTTGTCTGGACATGCATGTTCTGCATGACTTGATGTCTGACAGTGATATGTCTCTGACATACCTCTCAACTGCCCAGATGTCCACAGACTGTCCAGAAGTTTGCCTGTTATGTTTGGTCTGTTTCTCAGACAATTTCTGTTTTACCAGTAGGATAATGTGAGGATTGCAGTCAGTAAATGTTGACATCCATTAGTGTTTCAGACATCATATCCTTCAGGGATGTTATGTTACAAGAAAACCTGTAACACCAGCAACTGTTTCAGTTTGTAACACCATTATGTGAGATATGTCCCTCTTTTCGGCCCCCTGTCCCCCAAGTATGTCATACTTTGCCCAGATGTCTTTCTGTAAGAGGTTCAGAGGTATGGTATATCATAGTGACTGCACTCCTGATATCATCCCAGTGACTTAGCAGACCCCTGGAAGTGGTATGTGGCATTGGCTATAAATACGGTCCCACACCCTGGACATTCTGTGGGAAATCTGTACAGTTGAGAGTTATGTATGTCTGGCCATTGTTAACAGACTGCCAAGATTGTGTCACAGTGTTGTGAGTAAATGTTTCTTAGGCTGAGTAGGGAGATTAGCAGATGTGAGTGTCATAGATCCTTTTCGATCTGCCTGTGCATGCTACTACAGTTGCTGGTGGTCTATCAGGTGTATATGTTTGTAGAGGCAGACTGAGAAATGTCCTGTAACACCTCAGGATTCCCAGTAGACTGTGACTTGGGGCAGTATATGTCGGTGTAGTGTGTGACTAGCAATCAGGATATGTTTATTCAAACAATAGCTCTACTCTAGAGTTCATTTGGGGTATTGGTATGTTGCTGTGACTGTGGTGCAAATGGTTGTGGGTATACATTTTCACACCACTATCTGCTTTTCCTTATAGTCCCATCCCTGTAGTGCATGATATATTTGGAAATACATGGGTAATTCCCCAGAGCAGATTTGGAGAAGTGTCGTGTTGGTCTTACTGCGGTTCAGAAGGTGCTGGATGAAATGGTTGGCAGATCTATTTTTCCTCTTCTGTTACGTGACTACAATCATACATCTCCACTGTCCAGATGTCTAGACACTGTCCAGATGTGTGGTTCATATGTCTGGTCTGTTCCCCATTACAGTTGTGGGTTTCTGACAAATCACTGGGATGATGTGACCATTGACAACAGTAAATGATGACATTCATTTGTGATTAAGACCTGGAATCTATCAGGAATTATATGTTAAACAAACTATGTTACTCCAGAAGACTTCTATGCTTATAACAGCCATATTTCAAGGTTGTCATTATTGTTTGCCCTTTATCCCCCCACTTTGTCAGGGTTTTTGCAGATGTCTTGCAGTAAGAGGTTGGTTATCGATCTACATATATATATATATATATATATATATATATATATATATATATATATATATATATATGGTTATCTACACACACACACACACACACACACATGTATATATATATATATATATATATATATATATATATATATATATATATATATTTATATATACATATATTTGTATATAAGAGTACTATAGATATATATTTTTCCCTTATGTTAAATGACTGTAGTGCATGATATGTTTGTAAAAACATTACAAATTCCTACAGCTCAGATGGTGTAGAGGTATGTTCCTGTGATTGTAGTGCACCTGGTCCTGGGTTCAAGACTTGGAAGTGATGACTTTGTTTTCATTAATGTTAAATGACCTGAATGCATGATATGTTTTTAAAAGCAATATAAATTCCCACAGCTGAGATGGTGTAGCCGTACATTGCTGTGATTGTTGTGCCAGTGTGCTGGGTTCAAGAGTTGGCAGCGCTGATTATTTTGTTGCTGGGCCAAACAAGGGCTAATGGAGAGAGAGTGATTAAGGCACTTTTAAGCAGTTGTAAGCAGTTTGCGCAGTTTTGCATGAAGCTAAGCAATGCTAACAGACAGTTAAGTCCTCTTAGCTTCACTTAGCACTGCTTACCCCTGCTTACACCCACTCTAAGTTTGCTCACTTTTCATTTTAAAAAATATCAGGATAATGACTTAATTAATCATTACTGACATATTAGTAAGGGTATATGATTTACTTTACATGACGCCCCTCTATGTGCTTTCATTACATTACCATGGGGTGTGACTATACTGTATGGAACACTTGTATATACATTGGTGATTTCACATGTTATATGCACTCACACTTACATTTTAGACCAGCTACACTACTCTGGTTGACAAATACCAATTACTACATAATTTAAAATTAAAATAATAATTTTAATACTGCTTTCCCATGAAAAAATAAAGTGCCTGTCTTGGTACTCGAACCATGAACGCCTGCATGCAAAGCTGGGACTCTAACTACAACACTATCTCAACATGAGGCTTTCAGCTGTATGTTTTATTTATCTCCTATGGGATGTTGAAGCAATGCTGAGCAGAGGACCACAACACACACACCCACTCAGCTATGCTTAAACATACCTTAGGATGGTAAAAAAAAAATAAATTTAATAAACGCACTGTATTTACATGTATCTGTACCCCTTGTTAGTCACAGTGAGGTAAATTGTAAAGGGGCGCATAGGGACAGATTTTAATTATTTTTTACAAACTTAGGAAGTGTGACTGGTTTTCTAGCAAATCATTGGCAAATTGTTCAGGGTTTAAGTCTGAACATACTGACAGACTTTCGGGTTTCAGACTTCATACCCTTCAGGAAATCTGTGCTAATGCAAACCTTTTATTCTATCAACTTTCTGTGTTTGTAAGTGCAATATTCAAAACGTGTCCTTGTTTTTGTGCCTTTGTACCCCCTTATTTATGGCTTTGTACAGCTTTCTTGCTCTAGAAGGTTGAGAGGTATGTGAGGCAGCATCTCAGCATTCTGTAGAAACCTGTACAGTGGAGGGGTACGGCCGTAGGGCACTTGTACAATGGCAAACATTTGGGTTTCAGTCTTCATATCCATCAGGAAGTTTGTGCTAATGCAAACCTTTTATTCTAGCAACTTTCCGGGTTTGTAAGTGCAATATTTAAAAAGCTTCCCTATTTTTCTGCCTTTGTCCCCCCCATTATGTATGGCTTTGTAAAGCTTTCTTGCTTTAGGAGGTTGAGAGGTATGTGAGGCAGGCATCTGGGAATTATGTGGAAACCTGTGCAGTGGAGGAGTATGGCCATATGGCACTTGTACAATTGCAGACATTTGGGTTTCAATCTTCATACCCTTCAGGAAGTCTGTGCTATTGCAAACCTTTTATTCTAGCAATGTTCTGGGTTTGTAATTGCAATATTTAAAAAGTGTCCCACTTTGTGTGCCTTCGTCCCCCAATTATTTATGACTTTGTACAGCTTTCTTGCTCTAGGAGGTTGAGAGATATGTGAGGCAGCATCTGGGCATTCTGCAGAAACCTGTACAGTGGAGAGGTATGGCCAAATGGCACTTTTACAATGCAGAACCTGTCACACACCCCCTGCATTGCTTTCTTGCTCCCCTATCAATTTCAGCATCTGTGGATACTGAAAAGTTTTTTAAAAGTGCCATACAGCACTCTATGAGTGTGTGTGGGGGGGTGTTAGATGTGCATGCACTACTTAAACAAGCCCCCTGAACTCAGTAGTGTTTGTACCCATTTGGCCTCAGCAGCAGCACACCTTCATGAATATGCAAGGTATGCTGTTGTTAAAGCTACAGCTACATGGACATGATTCACTCCATGCAGGAATAGTACTATTCCTGCACAGAGTTTATTGAATCCACAGGAATGACTGTAAAGATTCTTCAATGTCTCCCATGTGACTCCAGGTTCGTGGAGACATTACACTTGATCTTAGCCAAAAGTCTGAGAAACAAATCAGAAAAGAAGCAATATAAGAGGGGATGACCGAAATGAACCTGTCTTTCATCATGTTTTTGAAATTCATAAGATGGGTACAAAGGTTGCTTAAGCCATCCCTGATATACTGAGACATTTTAGCAAAACAGTTAACAGGAATTTACATCCACAAACCGATTCCAATTTTTGGTCAGGGCCTCCAAAGTGGATCCTTTTATCTCCACACTGATCTCTAGAAGACTCTCATGCCTTAGAGTCCTACAGCTCATTCACCCAAAATGTAGTCTCAGGCAATATACTATCTTGCATATGTATTTCTAGTCTTTCTCCTTGAGGGTATTTTCATACATGGCTCATATAGTGAGCTTCTTTATGGACACTGCTAATAAGATGATTTCTGCAATAGAGTGTTCAGCTGATATACTTGATAAAAAGAAGCTGTTGAACCTGTCTAGTAGAATTTTGATTAAGGCCACCTTCATTATAAATGTGACTTTCTATGAATTATAAAGTATAGCCAAGGCTGCAGTCAAGGGGATTGGTGGACATTTTTTTGCCTGTCTGTCTCAGAAATTTTGCTGAGGACATAGATATAACTTTTATAAATGTTCCCTCACACTTCAATAATTTTGAAATTGTTTAGATTTTTAAGATGCTTATTTCAGCATCAGAATTTACAAGCAGTCTTTGAAATTTCTGCACATCGGAATCATAGACAGTCATTTCCCACTCAAGATGCTTTCATTTGTCTCACCTCTGCCCCATGGTATTCACCGAATGCATTACCATTGCAATACTGCTGTAGGGAGCCAAAGTGTTTTCCTACTTGAATGACTGACTCCTGACCATGGCTTCTTGATATCAGTTTCTTCAAGACAATGAATCCTACACCTTTTTTTTTTTCTCTGGGCCTCAGTCTGTGTATTCTCAAATCCCAGTTACAGCTGCAATAGTGCCTGGCATCCATAAGCTGTGACTTGGCCATGTTGGTCTGCAAAGCCAGGCTCAG
This sequence comes from Protopterus annectens, assembly GCF_019279795.1. Taxonomy (NCBI): domain Eukaryota; kingdom Metazoa; phylum Chordata; order Ceratodontiformes; family Protopteridae; genus Protopterus; species Protopterus annectens. The sequence goes on along the minus strand of NC_056731.1, from coordinate 1,238,643,738 downwards.
TGCAGAGTTTAAGTTTTGATATGCAAGGTGGATAGTCTTCTGGACAGTTTTGTATTGTCAGGAGTTCAGTACTTCAATGGAGCTGTGCCTTATGGTGGTGGCTATCCTCATGATAACCTTGGCCAGATATCATTTAACAGTTGTTCAGTAGACCCTTCAAATACAGGTGTCACCGGTAGCAGACTTGATGTAGCATGAGATACACCTATATTGAACATGCAGATAATGCCTCCCAGGTAGCTGGATGCCAGCAATCTGTCCACAGGCAGTCCCTTCCATCTGCTCTAGTTTGAGTGATAGTTGCCATTTATGCATTCCACTAGGGTGAAAAAAGAATTGCAACCAGAAGATGGTTCAAGGAGTATGGTCATCCAGGTAACTCATGCTTCACATCTGCTTACTATAGATGAGAAGTTTTCCTCTCCTTTCAGGCCTTTTGGTATCCTTTACCTCTAGGAATTTTCTCCCTGCTGACAACATGCCATTTAGGTGGTATGTCAACCAGCAGGAGGAATCTCAATCTTACTACTTGTGTTGAAAGGCTATGATAGTTTGAAAATGGGTTATGACTGAGAAAGTGTTCGAATAACCTCCTATTAACAAAGAATTCCATTATTGTGTGTGACTAGAACTACCTTTTGATTAAATTAAGTATTTATACCTTTAATGTAGGGCATATCCAGAAGTTCTTGGACTTAATTAAAAAATACCCTTGAACAGATAGTTAATAAATCCATTAGATGACATAATGTTGAAGAGCTAGTCCTCATAAATATAACATCTATGCGCACTATTCCTCTGATTTCTTCTTCCCCAGTTAAGTAGAAATACAAACGTATGACATTTGCCTTCTGGCCAGCATGTCTGAATTTAAGGATTTCAAGTAGGAAAACCTCATATGATTATATGACCCAGTCTCTAAATTCACCTATGATAACTCTAGCTTGGATGCTCACACAACACTCAATTTCACAGTGGAGATCAATGTCCAGTTGTATAAAAAATAGAATTAGCAGCTGAACCAGAGCAAAATACAATAAAGATTCAAAAGCAAACTATACTGGTGGTCCACTAACAAAAATTAACATTACAATAGAAAAACTACCTAAATTATACACTAGATCTAAAATTCATCTTAAAAAAGATTAGTTTAAAAAATTATCAAGGAACTTTTGATTACTATTAGAACAAGTAAAGAAACCTGAACTTAGGATAGCTTCTCACGCTAAGGATAAGAATGTATCCTATTAAGCTATGTTAGGAAATTAAAGAACAATACCCAACAATGCTCAGAACACACCCTATAAGGCATACTAATATACTAAAAGAAGTTTATTGCATACTTCACCCCTGTAGCTCTCAATGCAGGCAGGGTATAAATTGTAACATGTTGTAGTAAGCAGTAAGTTACAGTTTAAAAATATTTTTTTTTTAAACTAAAACATGAGCACTGTAACATTCCAGGCATGGAAGGTTTAAACTGTAGCAACTGTTTGCTACATGTGTAGCAAACAACTTGCTACAGTTTAAATTTAAGAAATTATTATTATTTTTTATTAAAATATGTTGATGGATGGTTGGGGGCAGAGCACAGGAATAGGACCTGAATGGTTGGGGCAGTAGGGGGGGGGGGTTGTGTAATGAAATCTGGTGACTTGGTTGGTTTGCCAGTAGAAGAAATATCTATTTTTTTGGGGGGGGCATAGCTCTACCTGTAATAAGTTGATGGCTTACAGTGCATGTGATCAGCTTATTAGAATAAAGTCATTTTGTTTTGTTTGTTTTTGTTTTTGTTTTGTTTTTTTTGCACTTTGCTTGAACCAGCTACACTTCTCGGTCGAGCAGAGTGATACATTATTACCTTCAAACAGAGCCTGGAGAACTGGATGAGTACTGTCAAATTTTCCACAAGACAAGCTGGCCATGCTCTCTTAGAGAAAAGGAGCACAACCTATTGCTAAGGGACTGATGGTTATAAGACTATATTGCCTTGAAACCCCTAGGAATTCAATACAGCATTATCTATTGGCAGCTCACATTATTCAGGAGTCCAGTTTCTTTGCTGACAGATTAGGTAGTTGTCTGCTCCTGCTGCATCACTGGTCTCTGAGATCTTCAGTAGTGAGGAAGAACTTCCAAAAGTTAAAAGAGCCCTTCTGCAACTTGTTCTCATCCCCATGCAGCACCAAATGCATAGACTACTTTCCCTTTAACCTAACACATGGAAAGCCTCTCAGTGATGCTATGTTCAGTCTATGGCTCACTGGGATACTTTCTGGTTCCCCCTTGCCATTGGAAATGAAGAATATTTACTATGTGAGGCTTTTCAGGGTTATGACCATCCTTGTATCATCTTAATGGCCTTGGCAGGTCTGTGTACTCTTCATGACTGCCTCATTTGATAAAGAAAGAACTTTTTGAGACCCAGCAAAATCTTGCTGCTCCATCTTTCAGGCAGGTTTCATCCACACATTTACTGACTGATTTAGATTCACAGAGTTATTCATGCAGTTTCAGTTGCTGTTTTGGATCCTTTCCCTTCAAAGTTGTTTCCATTATTTATTCTTTCAGAAGTCCAGTGCCAAGAAACATGCAGAGACAACTGGTCTCATTTTTTCTGTTTGAGCTGAATATAAAGGGTTAGCTCTCTTTTCTCCTTCATGTGTGATCATAATGGAATGCTGATTTTTTTAGTTCAGGAGTAAGATTTTATTTCATTAAAGTCTACTTGCCATTTCCAATTTTCATCAAGGCCAAGTTGGTTCCTCTTGGAAGGTGTCTAAAACCTTCTTGAAGGGTACCTTCCAATTGAACCCACTTTTATGTGATTCAGTTCTTCCTTTGTACCTTTAATTTCTTTTGTAAAAGATAACTCAGGCTTTTTTGGACTTGCCACTTCAGCAGATATTAAGTCTGTTACCTAAAACACTCTTTTCTATGTGGCTATTACCTTCGCCACAAAGTTTCCTTTGCCTGATGCACTTCCTACTTCATGGTTATATTAGGACTAATCTTCCTTTATGCAAAACATGACCTCAAAGATTTTGCTCAGTTATCCAAGAAAAGATTTTCATGCACTGCGTTGATGTTAATAGGTAGTTAAGCTACATTAGGAAGCATTCTCAGCTTTTTATTACTTAACATCTCATGTCTTTTAATTAGAATATTAGCAAGGTCACCCTTGTCTAGGCAGATATCTCCCTGCATTCGGTTTAGCTATTCTTGTCATGCTACGCAGTTGCTTAGTCTGACTTAGACCCATTCTACAAGGGTTTTTCCTTTCTGTTCAGCCTTCTTTAGGAAAGCTTCTATGACTGATGCCTGTGCACGTACGTCTCAGTCCTCCTTGAATGCCTTTACAACGCATTATAAACTGGACTTTCTAAATCCAGAGCATCATCTGGAGTTACAGTCTTGCAGGGTTTTTAGCCTAGGACATCCCATCAGGTAGAGCCTGATATACTGTACCAGATACTCCTGAGGATCGACCCACTGCAATGAGGTGTGAATGTTATGTGTCTACCATATTGATAGACCTGTTGGAGTGCGGTCATCCTCAGTAATGATGCTCATCACCATATCCACCTCAGTGTTGTGCTCTTGGTTCCTTGGCTTCTGTTTAGCCTTAGTGCTACTGCCTCAGATATGGAGAAAGGAAATAGTGCAATGGATTATGGGATGGAAGGGAAGATGCAACAACTTGAGAACGTTTGGGGAGTAGAGCAGTCCTAATGCATGCATTTGTATTCTTAGAGGTTACTGAGGATGGTCCCATGCCTACAGTTCTGTTCTCATAGTCAGCCTGCTATTGTTATATATTAGTACGTAGTGGAACAAAGCTGATACATAATATATCTGAATATCAAAGCCCTTACTGATTTATAAAGTTGTTCACAATAGGCCAAGGTAATTTTTATGCTTGTATTCCACTCAGCAAGTGCCTTCCAGGTGTTCTGCAGAGTCTACAGCAGCAGAGAGACAAAAGAGTGACTTTGGAGTGATTAAGTATCACTTTTCTGCTTTTCTTGCTGTCTTAACTAATTCTGCCTAAAACACCAGTTTTTGTTAGCGAATCTGTGATTTAAAAAGTTTGTTATTGTTACATATTGTACATATTTGCTGCCTGCACTTGAATGAAGTCATTTTTGTGTTTAAATAATCTGTTTAACTGTTGTAGGCTACACACTAAATTGTGATAGCCTTTTCTGTGCATTTAAAGTGTTGTTTTGATTGTATCTACTCTATTTTCTGAAAAAAAAATATATATATACTTGTTACCTGCCTTTCTGAACTAGTATAGTCCAGTTTTCAGGTTATTGCTGAATCCAGGGCTGAGTTACAAGTTTCTTTGTTGCCCATACCTTACTTGGATAGAAGGAAGTTTCCCTGTTCACCTGTGAGAGAGGGGAGCTTTGAGCAGCCTATATGTCCCTTGAGGAGTGGTTTCAGCCCAGAAGTTAGTAGTTTATCAGCCATTTTGGGCTAATTTCTATTTCTTTCACTTCCCTGCTATAAAAAACGCATTTGTGCAGTGGTGTGCACCGGACAGCACAATTTAGCTCGAGTTAAACTGTTCTCGGCTCCACTAAGTCTACTCTTCAATTTTTCCCTTGGAACTAGTAAACCCTTCAACTTTAGCACTCAAACCATTCATTTCACAGTCAAGCACTTGCTTAAAACTCATTGCAAGCACTAATTAACCCTAGGACTAGGCCCCCCTATACTGTCCAGAAGGACAAGGCTCTCTATTCGTCCCCACTAGCCAATCAGGAAAAACAGCTTACTCTACCTATTCAGGCATGTCCAAAGGGCAGTTTCTGGTGTACTCTCCAGTCCAACTGGTGAATCTGGGCATTTTGAGGCAATGTTACAACTGCCTCATGTACACAGACAACCCTCTCCTCCTACCACCAAACACTAATATATACGAGAGATGCAATTATACAGCCAAACTGGAGGCAAAGCTCTCTCAACCCAAGACTGGAACTGACAGTCAAGAGGAGAAGGCTAATACTTGCAACACACCACCAGTCTCACATAGACCTAATAAACCAACACCGGCAAATAACACACATGAATACATGAAAACATACTCAGAGGCTCTAAATAAAAATCTGCAAAAGCAACACCGACCTCCAAAGCAGACATCCAAGCAACCTCCACACCCCATCACCAACCATGAAACACATACTTCACATAATCAGTGTGCCATGCAATCACAGCCCTTAATGCAATATAACATACCCAACACACTAGTAATAGGTGACTCTATAGTCAGGCATACTGATGTCCTACTAACTAGGCTGGACAAGCAGAAGGTTACAGTTAACTGCCTGTCAGGTGCCAGAATCCGCCACATAACACAAGCACTCTGGTCACTGCAGAACAAGTACAAATACAACTCTGTCATTGTCCATGTTGGTGTGAATGACCTGAGACGTACCTCCCTGGACTACATGAAAAGAGACATAGAAGAGCTCTCTGATCATGTAGCCCAGGCCTGTATGACCCTGACCCTGAGTAGCATCCTGCCCTCACCAAGAATGATGCCACAGTATAAAGAAAAAATGATCAATTTCAACAATTGGCTAAGTTTCTGGTGTCATTCAAAGGGGATCCAGTATCTGTCCGCGTGGGATGACATGCTCGACAAGCCATGTTGCTTCGCAAGAGATGGCTTGCACCTGTTACCCTTAGGCTTTCAAATACAGCCAAGGCTCTTGCCGCCCCCATACTGCCTTTTTTAGGCAAGGCTCAAAAGACAAACCCACCATCAAAAATAGCACAAGTAACCAAAAACTGAGGGTAATGCTACTCAACACCAGAAGTCTAAACCTCAAAATGCACGCACTCGAGGCACTCCTCAGTATGGAGAACATCGACATCTGTGCAGTAACAGAAACCTGGTTTAAGGCTCCTGAAAGCACCCCAGCACTATTAGGCTATAACTCATACCATACCTTTCGGCCACAGAACAAGGGCCAAAACACAAAATGCGGGGGTGTATCCATATTCATCAAGGATACTCACACCTCCAGGTTAGTGGTGCAGCACAATGCATCAGAGATCATCCATGTGCAACTAACAATGGGCAAAACTGCAATCCAAATTGTAGCCTGCTACAGATCACCAACCATGGCCCAGGACCCCCATTCCACATTTCTGGAGACACTGTGAAATATGAAGGTCCTACCAAACACCTTAATACTGGGTGATTTCAATTACCCAAACATAAACTGGGAGAACTACTCAAGTACTAACTCCCTTGCCCAACGCTTCCTAGAATATATAAACTCGAACGCCCTAGATCAACTGGTCAACACCCCCACCAGATGGAACAACATATTGGACCTGGTCATCACCAAAATGGGAGATCGGTGTTCCACACCGGAGGTCAACCCCTCGCTGGTTAGATCAGACCATAGACTAATCACTCTGGATATCCACATTCCGCCCCCACCCCCAATAAAGGAAACCACAATGAAAAACTTTTCAAAAGCAAAATTCACGTTACTTAAGACTGAGGTGGAAAGGTTCACAGCCCCCATGCTAAAGGACAATGCTGTCCAAGCTGCTGAAACCTTTACAAAGGCACTCTATGAGCATCTGCAGGAATGCATGGATCATGCTATCCCAAGTAAAACCAAGACTCACTCCTCCAAGAAAAGGAAACCAGTCTGGTGGACCCCTGCCATAAATAAGCTATACAACAGAAGGAGGAAACTAGTACAGAAAAGAGTAAAATTCCAAGAAGGAAAGACATCCCTGATCAGTATCAGCAAGAAACTACGATCCCTCATTAAATCATCCAAGGCTAGTTTCGAAAGAAAAATTGCCAATGACTCCAAAGATAACCACAAAGCATTCTTTAGCTATGTCAAGAACCTAAGTGGAAACTCTCAGATCTGTTCTTAGTTAGTGCAGAATGGCACAAAATACACTGAACTGACTGATATTGCAAACATTCTGGCAGACAGGTTTAGTGCAAACTTCACCCCCCTCTCACCCCCTAAAGGGCCCATAACCATACCAGAAGAATATAGGGCCCCATCAATCACTGACACACAGGTTAAAACAGCCCTATCCAAAGCCAAAATCACAGGTCAATGGGACCTGACGGGGTCCCAGGCTGTGTCTTACAAGACCTCCAAAATGAACTAACCCCTCACCTAAACACACTGTTCAAACTTAGCCTCTCTACAGGCTACATACCCACAGAGTGGTGCACAGCAACAGTTATCCCACTCCACAAAGATGGAGCCACAATGGACCCTGGGAACTGTGACCCTATAAGCCTGACTAGCCTGGTCTGCAAGGCTCTGGAATGCATCATCATGGAACTCATTAACAGAGACATTGGGAATCTCCAAACCTTGGATCCTACCCAGTCTCGTTTTGTTAAGGGCAGATCATGAGACGGTTACCAAGGCATTAGATGAGGGAAAGGAGGTCCACACAGCCTACCTAGACCTCGCAAAGGCTTTTGACACCATTCCCCATTCTAGTATTATAGACAAGCTCACCAGCTTGAGCATAAACCCCTACATCATGAGATGGATTGCCAACTGGCTCATGGATAGAACCCACATGGTGAGAGTTGCAGGCTCTAAATCTGACTCTAAACCGGTTACAAGTGGCGTCCCCAGGGCTCAGTCCTAGAACCCCTCCTGTTCAGTATATACTTCTCAGAGGTACAGGCAAGCATAGGAGGACTATGGCTGACCAAGTTCGCAGATGACTGCAAATTAGGGGCCATAACTGATTCTCTGGCTGATACAGACACCCTCCAGATAGGTCTCACTGAGACAGATACCTGGTGTCAAAATCATGGCCTCAAGCTAAATGCCAAACAGTGCATAGTCATCCCCTTTGGAAAAAACAAAGTACCCTCGAACTACCACATAGGTGGTAGTCCCCTAAATACAGAAAATGTAATAAGGATCTGGGGACCCAAGTAGATAGTAATCTCTTCTTTGATAATCATATTGCCAAGGTGGTTAGAAAATCCATCTATGTGGCCCACCTAATCACAAAAGGGTTCGCATCTAGAACAAAAGAGGTTATTGTGCCTCTCTACTCATCACTCATTAGACCCATCATAGAACACAACTCCCCATTTGGGATGTACCTTACAAGACACCTGCAACAGCTGGAAAGGCCACAAAAGTACCTCACCAAGAGGATTACTGGCCTCAAACAGATGCCCTATGCAGCCCGACTCAAGAAACTCCAGCTGTACTCGGTTGCATACCGCTTACTCAGAGGTGGTCTCTGCCTGACATACAAGGCCATGTCCAACCCAGAATTGATGGACAGGCTCCACCTAAAAAAAAAACAAATCCCAGAGAGCCACACGCTTTAGAGACATAAACCTCACCACAATGATAAATAGGACATGCTGGATGGATAGATTCCTGTCCCAGAGACTCCCCATGCTTTGGAACAGGATTCCAATATACAGCAGGCAGAGCCCCTAACTAACACTCTTCAAGAGAAACCTTGACAGGTGATGGGAAATAGAAAATTTACCCTGGGGATCACTGCACTGGCTCTGCTGGACAGTGGTGCAGGGAACTAATGGCTCTGCTGGACAGAGGCACAGGGAACTAACCTAAGGGGGTGGCAAAAGCCGACACATTCTGGCTAGGCTTATAAATGCCCTTGGGAAGATAGCCTAGTACTTACCTATGAACCTATGAACCTATAATCAGTCTTGCCCCATTGTATAGGTACTGTACTCCATAAATGAAGCACATATGAAAATACCCACCTCCCTGGCTGTAAGTTATTCACAGTCAGAGCACCATCAAAGTACCTGTTTTTCCAAATGGGGTAACCTATGGAACAGCAGTTAAAAACAATCACATGTTGTTCCACTTGTCATTAAAGTGAATCCTCTTTTGTACTAATATACTGCTCAAAATACAGAGCTGAGGAACATAATCTAATACCTTAGATTGGATTCAAATAAATAATCATCCCCAGACATATGAAGCTGGAACCCTCCCTGATGATGTAAGTGACAACTCACTAACCTACATCATCAGGCTTAAATCCAGTCTACCTAGTCCAACCATATCTCGGACAATTAGGACCAAGAAAAACGTCAACCCCAATCTCTTCCAGAGAGAACTAAGAGCATGTAACTGGTCTCCCTTAAAACACCTCACACTGGAGGAAGCCATTAATTGCTTTAATTCTAACTTCCTAGCCATACTAGACCACCATGCACCAACCTGCTCTATCAGAATGAGAACTAAATCTGCCCCATGGCTTTCAAAAGAAACCAGGCAAAAAATCCATCTCAGAAATAAATACTGGAATAAATCTTGTTTAACTAAAAACCCAGTAGACCAACAAAACTTCAGACAGCTGAGAAATGAAACTAAAAAAGCTATACTGTCTGACAAAAGAAACTACTACCTACAATTCCAGCAGACTCACCATAATAAACCACAAAAGTTCTGGGCGAGTATTAATCAATTATTACACCCAGGTCAATCCATTACACCAAACCCACGAGGCACAGATCAGGAAAATTCCAAGCAGACTGCTAATGCCTTTAATACCTTTTTCACTGAGGCCATTCAAACTCTTACCAGTCAGTTATCTACTCAGAACTTAACAATATCCAACTCTAACTCTAACCCATCCCCTCCATTTCTCTTCCAACCAGTCCCAACAACATATATTCTTACCCTTATCCAAAAACTGAAACCGTGCACTCCTTCAGCAGACCAACTACCCGCTGAATATCTACAAAAGGCAGCCAAATCCATCACCCATCCCATTTCCATTCTCATCAAGAGAACCATCAGTGAAGGACACATCCCTAAAATCTGGAAAATATCCCATATTATCCCCCTTCACAAGGGTGGGAACTCTACTGAACTCTCCAATTACCGTCCCATAGCCCTACTTTCTCCCTTAGCAAAGATCATGGAAAAAATGCATCCACAGACAATTGCTAGACCACCTAATCCAAAATAACTTACTTTCAAACTCTCAACATGGTTTCAGACCTTCCCACAGCACTACAACTGCCCTCCTTTCCTTTACTGACTGTATTAACAAAAAACGTAACCTCAATATGCTTTCCTCTGCACTGTTTATAGATCTGTCTAAGGCATTCGATATGGTAAATCACCAGATACTTATAAATATCCTCAAATCCTTCTCACTAGATGCACTAACTATAAAATGGTTCCAGTCTTATTTAGATAACAGACAACAGGATGTATTTTGGCCTAACATTCTATCTACCCATCTGCCCGTTAACATTGTTGTTCCTCAAGGGTCCATATTAGGACCTCTCCTGTTTTTATCAATGACCTTCACCTAGCAATCCCTCAAGCTACATGCATGCAATATGCAGATGATTCCACACTTATATGCTCAGCCACATCTATAGCTGAACTTCACTCCCTTACCCAAAACGTGTTTAACACAGTTGAACAATGGTTTACACAGCACTGTGTCCCTCTGATCCCCAAAAATACTAAACTCCTCCTTTTTACTCCTACTTGTAAGTC
>NC_056731.1:1238563206-1238625706 GCF_019279795.1 Protopterus annectens | reverse complement strand
CCCCCCACACTTCTCCAGCAATAGCAGAACTGAATAAGGATAAATGCATGTGTTGACTGGAATATATAGCAACATTACGAATAAAGCAATTGTATGAAATTGAATTACTTTTAAATTATAGTTACATTCCATATTCAGATGTCTACTAACAATCCTGAGGACATGTGGGCTGAACCAAACTTTTGTATGGAATACAAGCTAATTATCATGTTTTAATTGCAAGTGTTAATCCTTCCATACAAAAAGAAATTTGAAAACTGTAGACAGCACTCAAATGTGTAATAAGAATCAAAGACCTCCTGTAAAATAATCCCCCCCTCAGCAAACAGAAATGTCAAAAACATAATGCTTCTAATGGGATAACAGGCATTTGCATCAGGCATATACAAGGGCCTTACCATAGAATATTTTCTGAAGTGTCATTTTAAACATTATTACTTCTAGTAATAAGTTTGTAATGTACTCACATCCTTAGAGAAATGCTGCTATGTGCCCATATAATATTTGATGAGGATCTTTGCAATAGCAGCTGTTGTACTTTCTATACCAACACAAATGGGCAAAGCGCAGATGGCACTCAGTTTTCTTGGAAAATAATAATAACATAATAACTGTGAAAGTATTACTTGCAAAGACATATTATACCTTGGCAGGATTTGTAATAATGTTCACCAAATGTAATGCAATTGCAGCAGTTTAACAATTAAACAAATGTATCTTAAGTTGGTGAATCCAACCTTACTGAGTTTACTTATTTACAACCTGTTGTTTGTATTGTGTGCTCAAGCATATCTGCATCACAACATGGCTGCTAGTAGGTGTTCTGGACATGAACAGGTGCTGCTCAATGTGTGGGGTTGCTTAGCGTCTTGCACATTCAATGAGTACTGCTGCTCATTATGCTAAGATGAAGGAATGTGTAGGCTTAGCACAACGTGTACATGCTAGTTAATGAATGCCCAGGAGAATCTATCTTCCTGGTTAGAAAATGGATAAACATACCAACACATTAATAATTGCCTTTGTATTGCAGTAAGAAACCTGCATGTTTTACTTAAGCTCTTCAATTGAAAGTTTACATTTGATGGTTCTTTGCTGAGATTTATCTTCCAGTGATGATCACCAGTAATATAACTTTTATATTTTCAATACTGCACTGTTTAAATGCCTGTCCAGACCTTACTCTTAAATCCTACACATGCAATGTCATTTGCGATAGGATCAATGCATGTTCAGTACTTTTTGCTTCCTATTAAGTGACATAATGTCTCATTACTTTATTGCTAGATTAAAAACACAAAATAATTCATCTAGCTGGTGTCATTAAATTTAATATCAAAAAAGACAAGCTGTGATTTTTTTTCTTCTGTTACACTGAAAATCAGCTGATATATTCTAAGGGCAGTTTGGGATTTTGGAATATGAAAAAAATACATTCATCAATAAATGCTCATCGTCCAGTGCAGTAACACTTTTGGCAATAAACGGTTGCTTCATTCCCTAATCATATAACAGCAATATATTCACAATAATTATAAATTTGTTTATTTTATACAGTTTGCCTCTAAGTGCCACGTGTAGTAATTTTCATAAGACTGGGGAATGGTATATCTTTCAAAACAAAGCATATAATTACTAGAGTGATTTTAATTGTTGCACATTATTTATTACTGTTTTACTTTGTGTGGTACATCAACAAATGAATCAGGAAAATATAGATGTAAAAATCACAAAAATCCAGTGTCTTCATGAAAACTAAGCCTGTAAGTTAGTAAACTCTGTTTGTAGTATGCTATTCCATACACTTCAACTATGAGTGGATGAAACCAAATGCACCTAGGAATGGAATCTTGTTACTTCATTCACTGAAAGCATCTTGCTGATAAACAAGTTTGCAAGCCCCCCCCCCACACCCCCAAACTTATATATTCTAACTCTGATATTGCACTTACTTGAAGAAGGGGGTAATTCCCCCCAAAATGGGAATTATGTTTGCACAACTCACCAACAGTGATTTCCTATGGAGAAAATCGATCATCGGCGAGTTGAAACTGGGGACAGTCTAAGCTCATAGATTCATAGATTCATAGATTGTTACCAGGCTAATGATCTGGGGTGGGGCTTTCTAAGCCTAGACAAGTTTTTTTGAAAGAATAATGACATCCTGCATCTAAGTAGCTTTTATAAGCTACCTCTGTCTATAAGGGACATGGATGCCAGGCCCACTGTAAATTTGTTATTCTCCATCCTCTGATCTAGGTTATGCTTAAATTGGGTAATAGACAAACTTAGCTTTACATTCATAGGAAACCTTTTCCATAGGAGGCGTAGTCTCTGAAACACATATCTGTCGCTACAGCATGCTCGGTTTAAGTCGCGACAGGTCAGGAATCGTCCACCAGTAGGATAACCATTCCAGACATCCATAATTGTAACAGAAAACAGTAATAGACTTGTTACAACACAAACAAATGCATTGCCAGTGTACAAGGTATTTAACAGAAATATAATTAACTATAAAATAGATGAGACCAGTGTATGTGACAGGAATAAATCATTTCTCTGTAACATGACAAAAATGAAATGTCAGAATAGACATACCTAAGACTCAAGTTTAAAACTATTTTGTCCATATTATCTGTAGTATGACCTTCCTTTATTTGGAAAAAATATTCTAGATATGGACAGTTTTCAGATTTTCCATGCAGTGTGTTATCTCTGATTCTGATATAATGCATACATTTAACAGTTCTGTTATTAAGCAAGCATTCAGCCAAGAAGTATATAACTATAATTTGCCAAAGAACAAGAGGCATAGCATAATTTAATTAAACAACCTTAATTTTATGCTGTATTTAGCAATAGACCTCATATCTGGAATTCTGCAATTAAAGAAAAAGAAAAAAAAAAGAAACTTTTGCATTTATTATATTTCTATCGTGTCTGTTTCTTGTGTCTTATTGCCAGCCATGCATGTGCTGCTCAGTGTGTGAATAGAGAAAGAGAGGGAGACAGAGAAAGAAAGAAAGAAAGAAAGAAAGAAAGAAAGAAAGAAAGAAAGAAAGAAAGAAAAAAAATACTTTTCCGTTTCAAATAATGAGCATGTGCACCTTTTTGCCTCAGGCCTTCATACACAATTTAGCCAGAAAGCCAGGGCTGATCATGATTTAGCTTTTGACATCTCATGCCTTCAGGCTATGGGAGAGTAATACAGATTTCTGACTCCAAGCTCACCATGGAAAGAAAGCTAGAGGGAGGGAGAAGAGAGAGGGGGCCTTTTATTGACTAAATGATAAAGAGGTTTGTAATGATAAATAACAGTCATTTTATTGTAGAATTCCCTGAAATGATACATTTCTATGTAGTGTCCTAAGACATCATAAGTCAGGGTCATGTCCCATTGGATGCGAATCTGCTTAAACTACATCTTTCAAACCTGAAATTGAGGTCACCGATTGCATAAGGTTCCTGCTATTAATACTGCATAAACATGATACATAATCACCACGGTACCCAACTGCAGAGCACAGAGGATTACACAAGCCTGGCTTGTGGGCATGTCTCCGAAAGCTCATGTTTAACATTGCCCTAATGCATCCATGCCAGGACTGTTCAGAATACTCCTGCCATGTTTGATCGATAGTTTAATTGTAAACTTTGGGAGCAATAATGGATAATTCAGACTGAACCGTCCATTATCACCCTGGCTGTCAAGACCAGGCACTTTTAAAATTAAACAAGGCTAGAAAGCATTATTACATTTGTAGTGTTCACCTACAGTTAAAGAAATACTATACACAAATGCTGAGCTGACAGCTTCTAACAGCTCACATATATTCCTTACATTCTGCAAAATTAAAGTCCAAAGTCAGCCATATAAAATGTCAGAGAGACTGTCAGGGCCAACTCTATTTGCTTAGTTTCAGTGTGCTACTGCATTCATGGAAATTGCAAAAGTGAATGAACAGAAAGAAGAGTGTTCTATTAAGTCAAGCTCCATATTCCTTATTTAAGCATACAAACTTTAGGGATTTAAGTAGTTGTTTCTTTTAATTTTACTGAATGAGCAGGCGCTGAAACTTTATTTATGTTCTGACAAACTAGATTCATTTCTGCATAATTAAGGCATTCTTCTGATAGCTCAGTGTGTCATATGATTTACTTGTATTCATTTTACTTTTCAATATTATACCGCATGCAGTAGTTTTCTAGAAAGGTCACATTGTATACATGCGGCTAATACATTTAGGTGCTATGCTAACAGACAGAAAGTAAAGAACTTTACTGTCTGTAGTCATTTTAAATGAAATGTTTAGGCCTTGCCATTCAAAACCCATACAGTACTGACACCAGCAGCTGTGTTCCCTTTATGTTCCTGGGACGTCTCCTGCCCAGTGACCCAAAAAGTCAGATGGATGTCCAGTGGTAACAGAAGCACACCATGAGAGAGAAGAGAAATGCTGAAGTCAACATTAAATTCCACTAAGATTTAAACCTTATGCCCTTTGTGTGCAGAACAATAGCCTAACCTCATTTGCTAGCAGACCATTAACTTCCCAGCTTGCCACAACAAGGGGCTAGTTGACCTGAACACCTAAAGGCTATTTTCTTTATTAATGTGTTTATCAGTTGTCCTGTTCAACAAAGGACACTGTCAATTTCTTTACCATCTCCAGAGTAAAATCACAGAGGGAAAACCTACCTCAGAGGCCCCAACAAATGGTTAGATAAATGAGGTTCTGCTGTGTACAATTACCATGCCAACAATAGCTGAAAAAAGGTGTATGCAGCCCAAGAATTCCTTCAATACTACTGTATCTAGGTACCATATTTATATTCAGATTTAATGGAATGCAGCTATTAAAATGCAAATTTTTCAACAGAGGAACAACACGTTGAAGAAGCGGATGCCCGTTTCTCATAGCGAAGGGAATCAAGTCCAATGTTTAGAAACAAAATAAATGTACTCTATTTATGGCTGAAATTGGTTATCGAGCCCTTTTCTAATCTACACTGCTGTTCTGTGTGTTCTGGCACTGATAAAGTGTTCATTATACACTCCAAACACTCCATATACTTGTTACAGTTAATATCCCTCAGACCTGGCGTTTCCATTATAATATAATCGACTTAGTAACAGATGCTAGCCTGACTCACTTCAAAGGATCTTTGAAACTATAAACTGGAGAACCACAGCAGTTTTATAAAGAGACCTTTTATATTCCATAAAAACATTTTCCTTTTCTGTAAAACTGATTATAAAAAAAACAATTAAAGATAAAATATCTGAAAAGAAACAGTTTATCAGAAACCATATGACTTCAAAATTAAATTAATGACAAAATTAAACAATTACTATAAAACTGCTTGTGACTATGTTCTTCACCCTTTAAATGATATGCACTGTTTGCTTGTGTGCAACCTGCATTTATGCGACTGAGTAACAGACTAAATTTCTTTCACATATTAAAAAAGGAAAAGGCATTTTTAGGTGACCACGTGCAATAAATATAATTAAAGCTGTTTCTTAATTTACGATTATAAAAATTACCTGATGCCTTATAATTTTGTCAAGTAACTTCCAATTTAAAAAGAAAAATAAAGCTTGGGATTCTTAATGAGAAATTATCCTACAGTTTACAGGTAAATACCAATGGACTCAGTAATTGCATGAGCATAAAATGTGCAATAATGTACATTTTTCCAACAGAATGTCTTCTAATATATTAAGGTTGGTTCAAAAAGCCTTTTTACACAATGCAATGGCTTTCGGCCTGAAACAATACAGGACAGGGCACACCTCAGAAAGAATGCAAATGTGGAGCATGATTCAGAGAGATTAGTACAGTTTAACTGGCTTGAACACTGAAACCAAATGATATCATCTTGCCACGGAGAATGCAGAATAACTTAATACTTTCCCTGAACTAGTCTACAATGTCAAACACAGCCCAGGGTAGGGTAGATTCACTAAACCAACAGAAAAGTAGATCAAAAGCTTTGCTGAATGGAAACTGCTGAATTCTAATAGTAAGACATACATACTTCTCTTCTGGCATAGAGGGATAAAGCCCTGTTGATCTGGGATCGATTAATGGCTCAGATTACTGATGGAGTGGCAGGGAAGGGTGGACATGTTACAGAGATGTGAGGGTACATGGGATACTATCCTCCTTCTTTCTTGTTTTATGTACAGGAGTAACATGTAAATGTTCTGTCTGGTTTTGTGTTATTTGCACTTAAAATTACAAGAGCTGAAAATTTCATTGGAATGCCGGGCTAGGTTTCTAAAGGTCCTCATGAATCAATAGCCTGGTAAGGAACTATAAATATAATTGTGTGTATATGTTTATATCTTTTTATATATATCTATATATCTATCTATCTATATCTATCTATCTAGATATATATATATATATATATATATATATATATATATATATATATATATATATATATTTATATATACTGAAACTCATTTTGTCGAAGCCTCATTTAACTGAAACTGAATTGCCTGAGCACAATTCACTGAAGGCTCACTTCATTGAAAACTCATTTGACTGAAACTCATTTTGTCTAAACAGGTGTATGCCCTGTTCCCCACTGTAGTGCAATCCTGGAGTTAATATATATAGTAAGAGTGGTGGGGGGGGGGGGCCTCAGCCCCTGCACTTCACCAGATCTACTGAGCTCTACTATCCATCCTCAGATTTACTCTGATCCGTGACTTGTGGCCTGTAAGGAGGGTATTAAGGCATCCTAGTTTAGTATCATATTGCTGGCAGGGTTCTTTCACCATAAGCCCTGTTTTCACCCCACACATGCCATGGTGAAACCTGGTGGGTGGGGTGAGCATTAAGCAGACAAAGCAGAACCCTCTCTTACTTCCACATGGTTCTGATGTTAGGAAGTTACAGAGCCTTCCCTAAGGAGGCACTTCACACAGGTTTTCCCCATTTCCACCAGAGATGTCTAACTGCATTATGTGCCCTGTGCACACACCACTCCCTCGTGGGACAGGCAGTCCCATCCTCCCTTCCAGGGGAGTCTGACACCCCAGCTGCAAATCAAACCTGGGTCACCTGCATTGTGGTCAGGGCTTTATTCCTTTACACTATGGTGCTGGATGCCCTTAACACCAGTATTACTGTTATTAAAGCTGGTAGAAGCACTAGAATCTGATGATCCCTAAGGTATATGGGCATATGCATTTACTACATAGGTAATCAGTCACGTGCGCAGTACCTTTCCACAAAGAAGATTATATTTTTAGTTCATATGCCAACTAATCATGGCAACCAGCTTCAGTAAAATACTGTTCATAATCTGATTTAATGGGATATGCAAAAATACAATGCATATAATCTACAATGTACCCTTGTACAAAAATAAATAAATAAATAAACGAGAACTAAAATAACATATTATATCCCAACAAATATCTGTCGATTGACAAATCACTCACTATTGTTATCTTATCTGTACAGCGCCAATGAATTTATAACAAAAAATAATTGAATAAGACAGTCATGCGCAATATGACTGAACACAGAAGGAAGTCCTTCTGTAACCCAGTTATCAAATGCTGGCACAGATGCAAGCTGTACGCAACATTCACAATGATCATTTCAGCCATGAAAGCAAAGATAATATGTTATGTCTGCTTTGTCCTGAGACTGTTTATAAAGTGGACAAATTATGATTAAGGCGACAATAAACAATTTATACACAATGCATGACATGGGCAATATAACTACAAATGCCCACAACAGACTAATAACATAAACTGCAGGGAATGATTTACAGAAATTTAGTGCAATGAGCAGCACAAAATTATCATAGGTTGTGGTAGTGTGCAGGTTGTCAGTGAGTCAGAGACACAGCCAGAGTAGCCCCACAAGGGAAACCTAGCATATGCAACTGGCCATATAATAATACAGAATTGAGTGATCCCATGCAGATGAAGTGCAAAGATTATGCAAATAAAGACACCAAACATGGCAGAGCAAATCAGAAATGTAAAAAACAAGTGAACAGTGCTGCAACACAAGCACATAAAATACCTTTGATTGTACAGGGAAATAGATACGCTAAGAGTACCTAAGAGTCATAGATAACATGCAGGTATTACAATCGGGTTTATATCACCACATCGAATGGTGATAAGTTCGAACTCCCTTTGTTTGAACCGAAAAGTCTGAAAGCCGTAAACAACGAACGTCCGTGGAAAAAAAAAATAACAACTTTAAAAAAAAAGCTGTGCCCCCCACCCCCCACCCCCACTTAAATATACCAACTCTGAGATCGCACTACAATGGAGGAAATAACAAATCCCAGAAGATGCCCCACCAATTTTTTTCCCTGGGAAAAAAATCGATGTTCAGTAACTTTGTGGTTTAGGGCTTTTGGACTTTTCGGTTCGAACAAAGGGAGTTCAAACTTATCACTATTTGATGTTGTGATATAGATCCATTACAATCACAGCCCAAGGTAGTCCACATAGACTGAGGTGTATCACTGAGTTGACCGTCTACTCCCTTAACCGCAAGGTGTATATATTATCTAGGTCATTTTTTATGATGTATCCATGTGCTGCCCAGGCAGTTTCCATGATTCACACATGTGCCACTCATCAGACCTATAACAGTGGTTGATGGGGGAGGCTTTCCCTAGGGTTATTTAGTCAGCAGATGCTTACATAGGAGTGTTGCACAGGGCACTATAGACTCCTAACATACAAGCAGGGAGTAGGTCACATGTAATGGTGTGACTATTGTGTGTTAGCTATGCCTTGGGGCCATAGGTAATGACCCCTACCCACATATTCCACACCTTGGCAGAACATATGTGAAACATAGCACATGAAGAAGCACAAAATGTTGTGAAGCCATGTTTGGACAACTGAAAGAATGTTTTTGAAGCTTTGACATACCAGGTAGGGCACTCCAGTGTGCAGGAGAGAACTTCAGCTGAATTCTTGTGGTCAATGCCCCCCTTTGTTTGTAAGATGACAGTACAGAAACAACTATTGCAGAAAGATAACCTCTTGGGAGGACTCAGAATTGGAATAAAACCTGCAGTGGAAAAGCAGGTTATAGAGATGGACATTCTACATGTTGGTGTGAATGACTTGAGATGTACCTCCCTTGGATATATGAAGAGAGACATGATTGAAATCTCAGAGAATGTGTTTCAGGCAAGTATGACCCTAGCCCTGAGCAGCAACCTACCTTCACCAAGAATGATACCACAATACCAACAAAAAATAATTGACTTCAACAATTGGCTTAGTTTCTGGTGTCATTCCAAGGGGATCCAGTTATCTGTCTGCCTGGGATGACATGATTGACAGGCCTCGATGCTTTGCCATAGATGGCCTTCACCTGTCACCACTGGGTTTCCAGATCCTGGCCAAGGCTCTTGCCTCCCCTATTTTGCCTTTTTTAGGCAATGTCCCAAATACAAACCTTCCAACATAAAAGATCTGTCAAAAAGCAAATTGAAGGCCATGCTGCTTGAAGCCTTAACCTGAAAAATGGATTCACTGGAGGGCCTCCTTGAAGTGGAAGATGCTGGCATCTGTGCGGTCATGGAAACTTGGTTCAGGGCTGTAAAGAGCACCCCTGCCTTATCAGGCTATACCTCATTCCACACATTCTGACCCCAAAATGAGGTCAGGAAGACTAAGGAGGGTGGAGTCTTTATCTTCATTAAGGACAGGTACACCTCCAGATTGGTTTGTTCATAGGTTCATAGGTTAGTACTAGGCTAACTGCCTTTGTGGGCCATTTTAAGCCTAACAAAAATAAGAGAAAAGGTGCCCCACAAGACGAACTAGACCACAAAATTGATAAATGAAGCACCTGGAAGCCACGAACTGCTCGAACATGAC
Source organism: Protopterus annectens (assembly GCF_019279795.1). Taxonomy (NCBI): domain Eukaryota; kingdom Metazoa; phylum Chordata; order Ceratodontiformes; family Protopteridae; genus Protopterus; species Protopterus annectens. The sequence continues at coordinate 1,238,615,814 of NC_056731.1, read as the reverse complement.
TTTATTACTTCCAAAAAATAAAAACCACAATAAACAGCGATAAGCGCTTAACTTGTTCACCGCATTTTTCATTATCAATGTAATTTTAAGCCTAGCCAATTACCCCATGTAAGACTCACACCCTGCACCTTGTGTTTGTAATGTGAAAACCTTAACCATTATGCCAACCTTCCTTGTCATTTGCCAGCATGATGCACTGGAACTACTTCAGGTACAACTAACAGATGGCAAGACACCCATCCAAGTTATAGCTAGCTATGGACCCCCCTCCATGACACAGGACACCCACTCCTCTTACCTGGATCTACTTGACTCCATCAAGGTATCCCCTAACACCCTGATCCTTGGTGATTTCAACACCCCACGATAGACTGGATGAACTATTGTTGCACTAATGCACTCTCTCAATGATTCCTCCTTCCATCAGTTCTAACACACTAGACCAGCTCGTCTCATCCCCCCACAAGGGCAGATAACATTCTGGACTTGGTTCTCACCAACATGGGCGACCACTGCACCACTGCCTAGTATGTTCTTCCCTGGTGAGATCAGATCATCGAACTGTCTCAGTCGAAGTTTCTATAACACCCCCCCCCCCCAGCCATAATCAAGTTAAAAAAACTTCTCAAAAGCTGACTACAACCTCCTAAGGGAGTAGCTTTACACCCCCCCAGAGGATGCAGACAACTATGCTGAACAGTATGCCAGTGCAGTATACAAGCACCTGTAGAACTTCATGGAGTCAGTCATACCCAATAGAACTAAAACCTGCTCCTCAAGGAAACACAAACCTGTTTGGTGGGCATCCTCTATCAACAGGCTTTACACAAAAGGAAGAAACTGTTGTCCAAGTGTAAAAAGGAACAGATTCCAAAATGGAAAATCTCCCTCCCTTGCCTCACCAAGCAAATTATATCACTAGTGAAAACCTCCATGGCCAATTATAAATCAAAACGAGCCTCCATAACAAAGAGAAACCATAAAGTCTTCTTCAGTTAAGTCAGGAACCTCCATGGCAAAGTCCAGGTGTGTTCTGAGTTAGTACTTAATAGTATCACTTACACTGATCCTGTTGAATTAGCCAACCTGATAGCAGATAGATTAGCACAAATTCATCCCCCTGTCCCCCCCAAAGGCCCTTTTGACATGCCGATACTTGTCCCACATCTCACATCTCCTTAGATCAAGTGTTACAGGCCCTATCCCAGGCAAAGAACACAGCTTCCATGGGACCTGATAGTATCCCAGGATGTATTCTGCACCTTTGCCAGCAAGAACTGAGTTCACTAATGAACACCCTATTCAACCACAGCCTAAGTACAGGCTTCATTCCAGCAGAGTGGAGAACTTCCATTGTCATCCCCTTGCACAAAGGTGGTGCCACTACTGATCCTGGAGAATATTGCTCCATTAGCTTGACAGGTTTGATCTATAAAGCCATGGAGCATATATTATGGATCTCATAAACAAGGACTTAGGCAATCTTCAAGCACTTGACCCCACCCAGTTTGGATTCCTCAAGGGCAGATCTTGCCTGTTGAACCTGGTTGACATCTTTAAGACTATTACCAAGGCTCTGGATGAGGGAAAGTCAGTACATACAGCTTACCTTGACTTGGCCAAGACCTTTGACACAATCCCCAACTTGGGCATCATCGAAAAGCTAACACAACTTGGTGTAAATCCCTATCTCATCAGGTGGGTGGCCTATTGGCCCACCAACAGAACTTTCAAAGTCAAAATAGGCACCTCCACCTCCAGTAGCTGACCTGTCACTAGTGGAGCTCCCCAGGGATATGTCCTGGGACCCCTGCTGTTTGGCATCTTTTCTCAGCGGTCCAGGCAAAACCAAAAGGCCTGTGGCTGACCAAGTTTGCTGTCATTGACTCCCCAAATTATATTACCATACTGCAAGAGAGTCTCACAGTAACTAATGACTGGTGCCAAAGTCATGGCCTTAAGCTAAATGCAAAAAATGTATCATCATACCATTCAGCAAAAACATGACCCCTACTGATTACCACATCAATGGCAACCCCCTAAGCACACAACCTGTGGTGAGAGACCTGGGCAGTCAAGTTGATAACAACCTCACATTCGACCATCAAGTAGCGGCAGTGGTCAGAAAAGCCTTTTACTTGATTCATCTCATAAGTAAAAGGATTGCATCCAGAAAAAAGGAGGTTATTACCTCTCTATACTCCTCCCTTATAAGAACAATAATTGAGTATAATGCCCCATTTGGAATGTACCTCTCCAAACATCTGCACCAACTGGAAAGGCCACTGAAATACCTCACAAAGTGAATCCATGGTTTCCAACACCTGTCCTATGCAGACAGGCTGAATTCCCTATCACTCTACATGGTATCATACAGATTGTTCAGGGGTGATCTGTGTCTCACCTACAAGGCAATCTTGGACCCTGCTCTACTAGAGATGCTCCATATACATAAGTCTAACTCCTCACACACTACCCGCTCAAAAGGCCTGAATCTAGTATGCAACATCAACAAAACCTGCGGGAGAGACAGGTTTGTCTCCCAGAGGCTGCCCCATCTCTAGAATAGACTTCCCATACACGTCAAACAGAGCACCTCACTGACCATCTTCAAGTGCAACCTTGATGAGTGGATAGGAAGCCACATATTTGTGCCAGGGTTTCCACCTGCATCCCTCAATGACAGGGGTGACAGATACTGACTGCTGCTTCTTTTTGGGAATAAACTCTTGGCTAGGCTTGTAAGGACCTCAGGGCCATTAGCCTAGTAACCTCATATGATCCTATGATCCTATGAATGAATAGGCATCAGTAGTACTACTTGCAAGGTGAAGGCAGGTGCAGTACATTTGTTGCACTGGCAGGGCAGCAGTATATATACATGCATTATCACAATCAAGATATCCAAGTGAGTGCAATGACAGGCCATTTTGCACATCAGGCACAATCATACCTATGCAGATTGGGGGGTAGTCAGAGAACACACATTATCAGCTGGATAGTCAGGTGGGGGTACACAGTCTTACAGGTTTTTACTATACTATAATATGGAGTAAAGTCTTGGGATGTGAATTCAGTGGCCACTTGTTCTGCAAGCAGGTTTTGTGGAATCAGGCATTGCATCCTCTAGTAGTGGATTGAGCTGTCGTGTCATGACCACTGGTGATGTTCACTGTAATAACCTCAGCTTGGGACTTAATATAGACTGTTGTGAGGAAGGTATATAACTACAGGGTCCAGCCTATGCGCTGTGAAGGTGTGACCCATGTTAGGAGCCTACTGAGCATCATCATCTATGACTTGTACAATGGCCAAGAGCATGAATGACATCTTATGTGCCCATAGGAGAAATGGAAGGGATTTATGTATGGGACTGTTTATGAGCAGCCTTGGGAAGGCTTCCAAGTGATGAGTCCAAGTATGTCTGAAGGTCACAGCTGTGAAACCACCAGTGGTTAGATGGGTAGGCTAAGAGGCTGTAGCGTACAGTGTGTGGCAGGCTATGAGGTTGTAATCTACAGTGAAGCTAACTCAGTCTATATAGTATGAGTAGGTTTGGTATATCCCTGGTCACCTTGCATCCTGACTCTCCTATAGCCACAGACTACATGGATTGCAGAGGCTGTCTGAAGGACAATTGCCATGTATCTCATGAAAACACCCATGGATTCAACATGTGTCTTCAGAACCTGAGCAGTAATGTTTACTCCCTGTTCCTATACTCTGAATCACTGGGCAGGTACTTCATATCATCATCCAATCTGCATAGCACACTGCAAGTGTCCACAACACACCAACACCATAAAATGTAGGCCATAATTTACAGACATCGAGTGCAATGTGGAAAACAAATTATTGTGGGTAGTGACAGTGTGAGGTCTGTGACTGGATCACTGAAATGTACATTCAGTGATTAATGCTATATGCTGCATCCTGATCAAGGACTGCCCTGGTGGCAAGTAGTCATGGTAGCACTGCAAACTCAGTCACCCCTCACCTATGGTAGGTATGTACATGATAGAATAGTGCAAATTTCAAAATCTGTACTTGGTAGGAGTTATGGGGAGCCCTAGCAGGGCTGAAAGTTAATGAGGTAATGAGGTCCGTCCTGCACTTTTGGTGTCTTGGGATCAGGTCATAGCTTCACTGAGGCCTGCAATGTCGATGATGTGGGTGAGGCCTCTCATTACTATGTTTCAGATAGTGTCACTCTATCACTGGGTTGTGTAATGTGCAAGTTGCCATTATTGTCAGTCACTGGTACAGGCCATGAGTGATCCTACTGTGCTTGTCACTCCACCAGTTGAACCTGTAAAGGCATGTGCACATGATACCTTTGACAGTACTCACACATATGTCAAAACCCCATGGCATGCATAGTTGTAGGCAACAGGATATGCACATAGCATATGGAGACATACATACATACATACGTATATACACACACACACACACACACACACACACACACACACACATATATATATATATATATATATATATATATATATATATATATATGGGTCCCCTTGACTTCATCGACACGCCGAAACACCGACGCTAAGAAGACCGACACGGGAAGACCAACGAGTCAGATGATCGACAATGTGAAATCCTGACAGCCGAAACACCGACATGGGCAACGTGTGAACGCAAGTCGGTAAGTGTGTGCTAGTATTTAGTGTTAGGGAGTGGACAGGTAAGTGTGTGCTAGTGAGGGATTTAGCGTTAGGGAGCAGACAGGTAAGTGTGCGATAGTGAGGGATTTAGTGTTAGGGAGCGGACAGGTAAGTGTGAGATAGTGTGGGATTTAGGGTTAGGGTGCGGGAAAGGTGAGTGTGCGGTAGTGACGGACTTTAGGTGTAGTGGCGGGTTAAGTGAGTTAGGGTTAGGGTGCGGGTAGGGTAAGTGTGCGATAGTGACGGAATGTAGGTTTAGTGGCGGGTTAAGTGAGTTAGGGTTAGGGTGCGGGTAGGGTAAGTGTGCGGTAGTGTCGGACCTTAGGATTAGGGTTTGGGTTAGGGTTAGTGCATGTATAGTTGAGTGTTATGTGTAGTTTACGTTTTGTGTGTCGGTATTTTGGGTGTCGGTGTTATGGTGTTCGGTTTTGTGAGTTGTCGGTTTTGTGCATTTTCGGTGTTTTGGTGTCATTGTTTGAGTGTCGGGTTTGTGGCGTGTCGGTGTTGTGATAGGGATCTATATATATATATATATATATATATATATATATATATATATATATATATATACATACAAACCTTGCTATGTGAGTTGTTGCAGTTGCACCCAATAGATACCTGAAAGGACAGATATTCATAATTTCCTTGGAGAATCAGCCCCATCTTGCATGTTGTGCACTTTACCATATAAACTTGGACTGCACAATTCTTTTCTGTTATATCTCATATTGCCCTCAGGTGGTGGTTGTTAGTCCATCTACCACATAATTGCCATCCCTAGGTAAAAGGGTCTGCTGCCCCTCCACAATTAGGGACAACAGGAACTTCTTCTTCATTATAAGTTACTTCTGAGTTGTTAATTCACTCATTGAGGTATACATACCCTTGGAAATGTCCTGTGCCTTGTTCTTTGCAGAGTGTATTTTCCAGTTACCCTTCACTGTTACCTGTTACACAAATATTCCTCTGTGCACAGGGGTCATCAGGTGCATGTGTCCTCTCCTTCCCAAGGTGCCTGATGTTCACAATTTGCTGCAGAACCCCAGACACCTATAATGATGCCCTGATATTGTGCTTTGACTCCACAAACACATAACCCATCATGTGTATCTCACTGTTACTGCCATCCACTAGGTGTTGATTAGTGTTGGAGTGTATTACCAAGTGGATTTCATTCATTCAGTACTGTTTGAATGCTATTCCATAGGGTTACAGAGTGAAGGGGTGTATTACACAGATTTTTATCTGTACTTTGTCTTCTACAAAATGGCACTAACACTTTATATCTCACTAATAAGAGCATTGTCGCATAACGTAGCTCCATTATGTCTGAATTCCAGCTGGAACACAAGGTATGCTACCCATCCTATCTGGTACAAGCTATGTTCAGTGTGGCTGTAGAGAAATATGTGTCCAATATACTCATGTCCTCAGACTGTGTAGATTAGTAACACTGATGCAATGTCTTAAGAAAGTTTGATAGCACCCCACTGCAAAGCTAAGTTGTATGTCACTTGACATTTAAATTCTGTGTCCATGTGCACACAACAACTGCTTTGTCCCTCTCATGAACCAGTGTGAGTGGATATAGCTTCCTTATGTGCTGTGAACTGGAATGTTTCAGCACACTGTGCCAGAGAGAGAGAGCAAAATATACTTGTGTTCTATCATTTTGTATATTTCTTGAGGTCCAGTTGTTATTAAGGTAGGAAAGCAGTGTTGGTGGTAGTTACCTCAGCATCTGCCAGCTGATACTTGCTGTGTTGCAAGTGATCACCAGGTCTAACTCTCAGCAAGAGGATGGATGTCATTCAGCAAAAAGTGCCTTGAAGGAAATCACTGCTTGACTCCATGGTAACTTCTCTGGATTATGATTGCAGACTCCTCTTATGACAGTAACCTGGAGGAGCCTCCTAACATTTTAGTGTCTGCTGGTGTTTTTCAATGTGCACTGTGAAATGGATCCCAACCCTGGAACCATAGAGTTCCTCCTGAAATGGCTTGTTGGCTTATGTGACCATCAGTCCCTGACAATCGGGTCTCCAGCGATGCAGCCTGCTTATGACAGCTGCTGAGGCAAATGATTCTTGGGCATTGCTCCCTGGAACAGCCTGGTATTCCTCCATTGTCCCTGTCCTATTTACTTCCAGGTGCTCCCACACCAATTGTGTTGCTCCCATAGCTTGCTTATTGTCCATCCCTCTCTACATCCTTTGTGTGTACCACATCTGTCTGACAATGTTCAATTTTATGTTAACTTATCTGTCACTCTGACCTTCCACATTCCCTTTTCATAGGTTCATAGGTAGGTACTAGGCTATCGGCCCTAGGGCCCATACAAGCCTAGCCAAAAGATGTACCCTGGCTTTCGCCACCCAAGAAAATTATTTTCCTATGCCCCTGTCGAGCAGAGCCACATAAGTGATCCCCGGGGTGAATTTCCCATTTCCCATCCAATCATCAAGATTTTTCTTGAAGAGTGCTAATGAGGAGCTCTGTTTGACATAGATAGGTAGTCTGTTCCAGAGTATGGGAAGTCTCTGGGACAGGAATCTATCTCTCCAGCATGTTCTGTTTATTGTGGTGACAAGGTTAAGGTCCCTAGAGCGTGTAGCTCGGAGGGATTGGGATTTCTTTAAGTGGAGCATGTCCAGCAGCTCTGGGTTTGACATAGCTTTGTATGTTAGGCAGAGATCGCCCTGAGTAGGCGATATGCGATGGAGTAAAGCTGTAGTTTTTTGAGACGGTCTGCATAGGGCATCTGTTTGAGGCCAGTAATCCTCTTTGTGAGGTATTTCTGTGGTCTTTCCAGTTGTTGTAGATGTCTTGTGAGGTACATACCAAAAGGGGCATTGTACTCTATAATGGGTCTAATGAGTGATGAGTAGAGGGGAACAATGACCTCTTTTTTTCTGGATGAGAATCCTTCTGTGATGAGATGAGCCACGTAGAAAGATTTCCTGACCACTGTGGCGATGTGATTATCAAAGGGGAGACTACTGTCCACCTGTGTCCCAAGGTCTCTTATCACATTTTCGGCATTAAGTAGACTACCAGCTATGTGGTAGTTCATGGGTACAGAGTTTTTACCAAAGGGGATGACAATACACTTTTTGGCATTGAGCTTCAGGCCATGGCTTTGACACCAGGAATCTGTCTCAGTGAGGCCCTTTTGTAGTTTGTCCACATCGTTAGAATTATGGCTCCTAGTTTGCAGTCATCTGCAAACTTTGTTAGCCAAAGACCTTCTGTGTTGGCCTGCACTTCAGAGAAGTAGATACCAAACAGGAGAGGACCCAGGACTGAACCCTGTGGTACTCCACTTGTCACTGGTCTGATGTCGGATTTGGAATCCGCTACTTTCACAGTGTGGGTTCTGTCCATGTGCCAGTTGGCAACCCATCGTATGACATAGGGATTTATACCTAGTTTAGTGAGCTTATCTATAATTCCAGAGTGGGGGATGGTGTCGAAAGCCTTGGTGAGATCTAGATAAGCTGTGTGAACCATTTTACCATCATCTATGGCTTTGATGACGGCTTCAAAGAAGTCAATCAGGTTTAGGAGACATGATCTGCCTTTTACAAATCCAAACTGAGTAGAGTCCAGAGTTTGGAGATTACCAATGTCTTTGTTTATGAGTTCCATGATGATACATTCCATGGCCTTGCAGACCAGGCTCGTCAGGCTAATGGGGCGGTAGTTCCTGGAGTCTGTCGTGGCTCTCCCTTTGTGGAGTGGGATAACTGTCGCGGTGCACCATTCAGTGGGTACAAAACCTGTGGTGAGGCTATGATTGAGCATGGTACTTAGGTAGGGTGCCAGTTCATTCTATAGTTCGTGTAGAACGCAGCCTGGGATATTGTCAGGTCCCATGGATGCTGTGTTCTTGGCTTTGGAGTTTTCCTTCTTTTCCTTCCACTAAAGTTCTTCTCTTCCTACACCACCAACACTTCCTCTTCACATTAATTTTTATAATATTTTTATTAAAATATCATATACAGGAACAAGCACATTAACATAATAAAACAAATAACAACTATTTATTGATGTTTCTACATCAGCTTTTACCATATGCATTACTGTTTCGTTATTAAAAATGAAAATTTCTATCACACATAAAAAATGTCCTTCCTCCTTCCCTACTTTTCACACCTTATAGTTATATTTGTGTGTTTTCCTGTGCTTGCTGTTCTTCCTTTTATTACTTTTAATTGGCCCTTTCTGCCCCATATTTATTTACGATTGGGCTGCCACTAAACTGTACTAACCCTTTATAGGCTACTTAGGGTGGAAGCACTGAGGTGCCTCATGCACATTTGACCAGACACAAACTGTTTTGCACTAGCCTTCCTTGGCAGTGAAATCACCACAAGTGGTTCTACAGTATGGCATGTGACCACCATGGTGATGTCACTAGCCTTTCTTGTCAGCGACATCACGACATCCCTCACATGTCATAGAGTAGAACCACTTGTTCAAGGAGCTAGTCTTATGCTGCTCTTCTCCATACCGCAGTGTACTATTTTTAATAGGCAGTCCTTTCTTCAGAATGTCAGTGTAATGCTAGCCTGAAAACATAGCTGATTAGCTTTGGCCTGCATCACTCTACATGCTATGTGCCATTTGGTACTATAAGGATAATGCCACACATACTTAAGAAAAAAGAGTACTGCAGTATAAGAGCTTTTGTAAACCTTTATACAAAGTTGTATAATAAGAAAATACTCAAGTATGTCTTTAATTAATCACAGTAATCAAAAGCATCATGTCAAGCAGAGTGAGTGCACTGCAAAAATGTAATATGTTTTGCATCCCACATATATTACTGCTCTGTCATTGTGTATGTCACAGCTAACAAAATACTTTGTCAAAAATGAGACATTATTACCATATTCACAAATGTCTGAAGCCCTTTCAGAGATTGTGTGCAGTGCTGCTTGTCCAATGTGTTGACAATAAGACATGATTTATGCTATTATCCCCCGAACATGGGGCAAATATCTTGTAGCAAAGGTCCAAGTAAAACAGGCTGTGCTCTTACCATCTTTGACCGTGTACATTCTCCTACAGAACATTGCGCATGCTATCGAAGCAAGCTACTGCTCTCGGCAGTGTGGTTCATGCCGGATATTTTTAATGCAATTTGTTTTCATTTATTTCTTTATTTAGTTCATACAGTAACATTGCTTACTTTCCCAGTTTTCAGAAATTAAATGTTAAGTAAGTGTATACACATGCTTTGAAACTCACTGCTATACCTACTGAAGCAGTTGAGAAATATTTTGTCCACATTGGAAAGTTTCATGTCAATGTAAGAGTTAACCATTTACACCTCTGAGCTGTGGAACATCAAACCTATAGCAAACTATATAAATCCTTACCATCCAGAATATTTTCTGAAAAATAAAGTTAATAAAACATAAGCTAAACAATGTAAATATATTGTAAACAGAAAACGCTACTTAAAAATATAAAACATCCATGGTATTAGTAAAAACTCTTCTTTGCAGTGAAAATAGTCAAGCATTCATGATCTTTACATAAATATGTAATGTATTGTCATGTATACAAACATAGAATTATATTTTCCACTAAAGTTTCACAAACAACTTGTCATTTCTTGAAAAGTGTATAACCTAGTTGAGGAATCAGAGAGATGACACAGGCTGCTTAATCAGCTTGATGGACAGAATCCCAGATATGGGGACAGGGTAAAGCTATGCACAGAAACACTTTATTACTGGGTCATTACCATGTCTTTGAATCAATCACTGTGCCATCAAACTTATGATGCTAATGTTCATCCTAGCAGTCCATATATCACCTTACATGTATACGCACACAAACACACGCACACACACACACACACACACACACACACACATGCACACACATGCACACACAAGCACACACACGCACACACACACGCACACACGCACACACACGGACACAGACACATCCAAAAATAAGCCCTCCCTCACATTTTCTCACACTCAGGGAAAAACTCAACTGCTTACTCCAACAAAAACGCACAGAGTGATCATCCCCTACCAATGCGAGTTAATTAGGAACCACAATCATTTCTGGGGGAGAATGCATAGCATATTTGCATTGGCCACTCCCCTGGAATGCTGTATTAATATACAGCTTACAAAGTGAGACTGAATTAAACACCCTATGAGCGAAAGCCATAGCTGTGGAGCAGAAAGGCTTAACATGATGTATAAATCTTCCAAGATAAGGTTTCCACATCATGATAATCCTTTTTGAATCCCAGGGCTAAAAATATAGCATCGGAGCATTTCTGTGCAGCTGTACATACACTTTCACATGACATAAATACATTTCTTTCTGAGTGCTTGTTTATTGAGCTATTTATAGAAATATGAAAAATTATGCTTCTTTGCATAATTAACACTATAAATAATACTTGTTTATGATTATTGGTGGCACAGAATATAATTTGTTACTGTGCATTAGCTCTTTCCTTTATGTATACATAGCTGTCCATCTGATGCTGTTGGAGTACCTGAAGTCCTACCATGTAGCATCTGGCAGTATCTTAGAGTCAATTTTTTGTTTCTTACTTCTCTGGGGAGAGTCAGATGCTGGTCTCTGGGATTAATTCCTTCTCAGTTGCTGTTAAGTGCAAATGCTGTCCCTCCTCGATGTGGTTTAAGGGAGAGGTTGACATGATCACAACTATGCTCATGTCACTCAAGTGTAACTCTGTTTCACCTGGAGCACATAGATTTAGCCCCGGTTTGGAATCATCTGAAATGCATCCTTTTTGGATATCTGCAAGTGGCCATGATGTCAACCTATCTAATATGATTACACTTGGCATTTCAGAGTACACATATACATCTACATACATATACATGCAATCATATGCTGAAGTTTATGTGCAATGTGCATCATTTCAAAGTGATCCTCAACAACTATCTGTGATTCAAGGAACAGATATCATCTGTTAATTCAGTCCTCCTGACAGGCATACAGGAGAATGTGTTTACTAGCATTGGATATATCTTTTTAAGGCCGCTGCAATGCTTGCCAGTTTTAGTGATGTGAAGAAATAACAGTACTTTGTTCCTTTAGAACATTATAAAGTATCAGGAAAGGGTATTATTTGAATCCAGGCCAGTCTCCCAGATTGCCTCTGATTATTTCTGGAATTTTCCCTAATTCTGGAGGTAAGCAGCTGATAGCTATGCAAAACACTGATGATAAATAGCAAACATATTCTGTTCTGTTTGAAGGACTCGGTTGTCATCAAGGTGAATATCATAATAATATTTAATATAGCTCCTGAGGGAATACCTTTTAATTTCTCATCCAGGAAGACTTCCTTTTGTGTTGAGAGCAACACCAGAGCAAAAATTAAAGTACATGGAAACTATTGGCGTGGTGGTTAAACTGGATCTACTGACTGGATAAACTGTATGATTACAGAGGTTAACAAGATAAGTTAAGCAATTCTCTTATGAAAGAGTGATGCATGGTGACTCAAAAAATATTGATTGCAGCAAACTAAGAACTCCTTTCACCTACAACCAAGCTATCAAGATCAAACTCACTCCCATCCTACAGCCCCAGTGTGATTAGAAGCTTGCACCCCCTTAATCTTGTATAGAGTAACTCAATAGTCAAACAACAGTGAGGAAAGGCAAAACTCCTCAGGACTGTGAACAGCTGTCTCACACAAATGGCAATTCATCTGTGCCTAAAACTCTAGCCTAATGACCCATGATAAAAGGTTATTATGATAAGCAGTATTCAGGCAGTTAGAATTGAATTATGTGGCTACTGTCCATGCAGAGGAAAACCAAGTAAAGTAAATGTATAGATATCAAAGACTTAAATAAGTGGATCAAATGAGAACTGATCTGCTATAGACAACAGAAAAAGTAGTAGCAACCATGTATAATGTTAAATTTATTTCTGGATTTAATGGTAACCAAGGATTCTGGCAAGTTAAGCTTGATGAACCTAATTCCAAATTCAGTACAGTTCTAGGCAGATTTAGATTTCTGATGTCACCATTTATATTGTCATTGCCTGCAGCAGTCCTCCAGAGAACTGTTAGAATCGTTAGATGGTGTAATAAATGATTTTGGATGCCATTTAAGTGGGACAAGACCATTTATAGTACATCTGCTAGAAAGAAATGTCATTTCTGTGTAATTCCACTCAACTACATGGGACATACTAGATTATTAGAAGGGCTTATATCAGACTTTGATGACATAAAGGTAGTCATTAGCCTGCAAAAGTCTAATGATAAATCATCTGTAATGGCATAATATTTCTCTAAGTTTATTCCAAACTTATCAGACATAACAATGCTTTTGAGGAAGCTTGTAGAGAAAGTTGTCAATGGTCTTGGTCATCAGAACAGAAACATAATTTTGATTTGTTAAATGTCTAGACACTTTAGCCCCTACATTGAACATGTATAAAGCATTCCAAACAAATATTCCAAGGGCAGATACAAGTCAAAAAGAGCTTAAGGCAGTCTTGTTTCATAAAGGTAGACAATTATTTTCCTGTGCCCTTGTCAAGCAGAACCACAGAAGTGATCGCCGAGGTGAATTTCCTATTACCCATCCAATCATCAAGATTTTTCTTGAAGAGTGCTAATGAGGAGCTCTGTTTGACATAGATAGGTAGTCTGTTCCAGAGTATGGGAAGTCTCTGGGACAGGAATCTATCCCTCCAGCATGTTCTGTTTATTGTTGTGACAAGGTTTAGGTCCCTAGAGCGTGTAGCTTGGAGGGATTGTGATTTCTTTAAGTGGAGCATATCCAACAGCTCTGGGTTTGACATAGCTTTGTATGTTAGGCAGAGATCGCCTCTGAGTAGGCGATATGCGACGGAGTAAAGCTGGAGTTTTTTGAGACGGTCTGCGTAAGGCATCTGTTTGAGGCCAGTAATCCTCTTTGTGAGGTATTTTTGCAGCCTTTCCAGTTGTTGTAGATGTCTTGTGAGGTACATACCAAAAGGGGCATTGTACTCTATAATGGATCTAATGAGTAATGAGTAGAGGGGAACAATGACCTCTTTTTTTCTGGATGAGAAACCTTTTGTGATGAGGTGTGCCATGTAGAAGGATTTCCTGACCACTGTGGCAATGTGATTATCAAAGGTGAGACTGCTGTCCACCTGTGTCCCAAAGTCTCTTATCACACTTTCGGTGTTAAGTAGACTACCGCCTATGTGGTAGTTCATGGGTACAGAGTTTTTACCAAAGGGGATGATAATGCACTTTTTGGCATTGAGCTTGAGACCATGTCTTTGAGACCAGGCATCTGTCTCAGTGAGGCCCTTTTGTAGGATGTCCACATCATTAGGAGTTTCGATTATGGCTCCTAGTTTGCAGTCATCTGCGAATTTAGTTAGCCAAAGACCTTCTGTGTTAGCCTGTACTTCAGAGAAGTAGATACCAAACAGGAGAGGACCCAGGACTGAACCCTGTGGTGCTCCACTTGTCACTGGTCTGAAGTCTGATTTGGAGTCTGCTACTTTCACAGTGTGGGTTCTATCAGTAAGCCAGTTGGCAACCCATCTTGTGACATAGGGATTTATACCTAGTTTAGTAAGTTTATCTGTAATTCCAGAGTGGGGGATGGTGTTGAATGCCTTGGTGAGATCTAGATAGGTTGTGTGAACAAGCTTACCCTCATCTATGGCTTTGGTGACTACTTCAAAGAAGTCTATCAGGTTTAGGAGACATAATATGCCTTTTACAAACCCAAACTGTGTGGGGTCCAGAGTTTGGAGATCTCCAATGTCTTTGTTTATGAGTTAGTACAACTGGATGACTACGTGCCTTAGACCTGTTACCACTCCCAACAAAAAGAAAAGAAAAGTTTACGTTGAAATGGTATCCAAGTTAGAATCCAATCGGTAGTAATAAGAGACAATGCTTAGTAAAGTTAACAGTTCCGTATCCATTTAAAAAGGAACCAGTCCGTTGATGAGAAACAAAAGTTGTTTAATAATCCACAAAGACAGTGACAAACGAGCGCTTTCGCCTGGCGCTTCCCAGGCCGTGATTACAGGAACTTTGCATTCTTCCAGTTACAAGTAACTTGAAAAAGCCTGGGAAGCGCCAGGCGAAAGCGCTCGTTTGTCACTGTCTTTGTGGATTATTAAACAACTTTTGTTTCTCATCAACGGACTGGTTCCTTTTTAAACGGATACGGAACTGTTAACTTTACTAAGCATTGTCTCTTATTACTACCGATTGGATTCTAACTTGGATACCATTTCAACGTAAACTTTTCTTTTCTTTTTGTTGGGAGTGGTAACAGGTCTAAGGCACATAGTCATCCAGTTATACTTCTTTATTGTTGTTCTTCAGTTTGCAGTTTTTTGTTTATGAGTTCCATGATGATACGTTCCATGGCCTTGCAGATGAGGCTCGTCAGGCTAATGAGGTGGTAGTTCCTGGGGTCTGTTGTGGCCCCCCGCTTTGTGGAGTGGGATAACTGTTGCGGTGCACCATTCAATGGGCACAAAGCCTGAGGTGAGGCTATGATTGAACATGGTACTTAGGTGGGGTGCCAGTTCATTCTGTAGTTCATGTAGAAGGCAGCCTGGGATGTTGTCAGGTCCCATGGATGCTGTGTTCTTGGCTTTGGAGAGTGAGGTTTTTACCTGTGCAGCCGTGATTACAGGAACTTTGCATTCTTCCAGTATAAAGATGGGCCCTTTAGGGGGTGAGAGGGGGGTAAAGTTAGCACTGAACCTATCTGCCAGGATGTTGGCAATATCAGTAGGTTCTGTATATTTAGTGTCATTGTGCTGTAACTTAGAGCAGATCTGAGTGTTGCCATTGAGATTCTTGACATAGCTATAGAATGCTTTGTGGTTGTCTTTAGAATCAGTGGCAATTTTGTTTTCATAACTAGCTTTGGAGGATTTTATGAGGGATCTCAGCTTCTTACTGAGGCTGACCAGGGAGTTCCTCCAATCGTGGGATTTTACTCTTTTTTGCAACAATTTCTTTCTTCTGTTGTAGAGATTGTTTATGGCAGAAGACCACCAGATTGTCTTCCTTTTTTTGGAGGATAGCATCTTGGTTCTGTTAGGGATAGCACAATCCATACACTTGTGTAAGTGCATATAAAGTGCATTTGTGTAGGATTCAGCAGTCGTACCTCTATTGTCCATCTGCATGGGTGTCGTGAAGTTTGCCACTTCTGTCTTAAGAAGCGTGAAGTTGGCTTTGGAGACATTTTTTATGGTTGTTTTCCTAATGGGGGGTGGGAGCTGGATGTGGATGTCTAGGGTGATTAGCTTGTGGTCGGATCTGACCAACGAGGAGCTGACCTCTGGTGTGGAACACGAGTCACCCATGTTAGTGATGACCAGGTCTAGGATATTGCTGCCCCTGGTGGGTGTGTGGATAAGTTGATCCAATGCATTGGAATTGATGATTTCCAGAAAACGTTGAGCAAAAGAGTTGGTACATGAGTAGTTTTACCAGTTAATGGTAGGGTAGTTGAAATCACCCATTATTAGAGTGTTGGGTTGTACCTTAATATTTTCCAGTGTATTAAGAAAAGAGGAGTGGGAATCCTGGGGCATGGCGGGTGTCTGTAGCAAGCTACAATCTGGATTGCGGTTTTGCCCAGAGTTAGTTGAACTTGGATAATCTCAGATGCATTATGCTGATCAACTAGCTTGGAGTTGTGGATATCCTTAATGAATATGGACACGCCTCCACCTTTAGTGTTTCGGTCTGGGTTTGGTGGCCAAAAGGTGTGGTATGAATTATAGCCTGATAATGCAGAGGTGCTCTCTGGAGCTTTGAACCAGGTCTGTGTCACTGCACTGATGTCAGTGTTCTCCATTTTAAGGAGTGCCTTGAGTGAGTGCATTTTGAGGTTTAGACTTCTAGCTTTGAGTAGCATTACCCTCAGATTTTGTTTGCTTGTACCTGTTACAGTGGTGAATTTGTCATTTGAACCTTGCCTAAAAAAGGCACTATAGGGGTGGCAAGAGTCTTTGCCAGTATCCGGAATCCCAAGGGCGACAGGTTCAGGCCATCTCTGGCAAAGCAGTGTGGTCAGTCAATCATGTCATCCCAGGCAGACAGATACTGGATTCCCTTAGAATTACACCAGAAGCTTAGTCAATTGTTAAAGTCAATCATTTTGTCCTTGTACTGTGGTGTCATTCTGGGTGATGACAGGATGCTACTCAGGGCTAGGGTCATACCGGCCTGGGCTACAAGATCGGAGAGCTCCTCCATGTCTCTTTTCATGTAGTCCAGGGAGGTATGTCTCAGGTCATTCACACCAACATGGACAATGACAGAGTCATATTTGTACTTGTTGTGCAGTGACCTGAGTGTGTGCATTATGTGGCAGATCCTGGCACCTGACAGGCAGCTGACAGTAACTTTTTTCTTGTTTAGCCTGGTGAGTGGAACATCAGTGTGCCTGACTATAGAGTCACCTATGACTAGAGTGTTGGGTATGTTATGCCTTATGGGCTGTAGTTGAGTGGCACACTGAATATGTGGGCTATGTGTCATTTGGGATGTGTTGGGGGGTGAAGGTTGCTTGCATTTCTGCTTTGGAGGTCTCTGTTGTTTGGGAAGATTTGTAGTGAGAGCCTCCGTGAATGTAGGTGTGTGTTTTGTGCTTTTGTGTGTGTGTTTTGGTGGTGTAGGTTTTGAGGGACTATGTGATGAGTGTGATGCGATGCAAGGGTTTACCTTCTCCTGTTGACTGTCTAGGCCAGTCTTTGGTGAAGAAAGCTTTGCTTCCAGTTTGGCTATATAAGTGCATCTCTCACAGGTCATAGTGTTGGGTGGTAGGAGGAGAGGGTTGTCTGTGTACATGAGACAATTGCTGCATTGTCCCAAGATGCCCAGATTCATCAGGTAGACAGGAGAAAACACCTGGAGCTGACCTTTAAACATGCCTGAATAGGTGCTTATTTATTAAGTATTAAAAACTGTTTTCCTCTAGACAAGTGAAGAAAGTTGAGTGCTGTAGTAATTTGTAACTTATTTAGTGCTTACAATGAGTTCTGAACAAGTGCTGAGCTCAAAGAAACAGATGAGTGCTAAAACTAAAAAGCTGGCTAGTTGCAAGGGAAATTTTGGTTAGAGTTTGGTAAGAGTTTCTTCCACAAACAAAGCTGAACTTCAGTTATGTGATATTACTATTTAAGGAAGACTGTTGCTTGTCCAGTCAGGATAAGATAGATGACTATTTGTGGGTTCTGTTCAAGCAGCTTTGTTATGTACAAACTCATCAGGATTGTGGCTTAATAACTAACTTAGATAAACTTATAAACAAGCTAGATATTACACTCATACATGTTCACTCACTTGCTGCACTCTCAAAATGGCACTGAAGCTAGCACGTGCTTGCTATTTATATGCATGTGCCGACCTTGAAATGCTTCTTAAAGGTACAACACACACACAGACTATTCTTCAAAAACTGTGTGACAATTCCTATATGCCTAACACTTAGTAGAATCTCTCTCTGTCTTTCGGCTTTTCCTGTTTAGGAGTCGCCACAGCGGATCACCTTGTCCACTCAAGATTGGCAGTGGAGTTTTACAGTGTTGAGTTGCCAGCCTGGTGCCCAAGCTTACACGGAAGGCACACACACGCACGCACTCATGCCTAGGGCCAATTTTAATGTGTCCAATCCACTTGCAGCATGTCTTTGGGGATGTGGAAGGAAACCAGAGCACCCGGAGGAAACCCACACGATCACAGAGAGGACGTGCAGACTCCACACAAAAGACACCCCAGCCGAAGATTGAACCGGAAAGCTTCTTGCTATGAGGTGACAACGCTAACCGCTGCACCACCGTGGCCATCAGAGGAATTACATCTCAGCACTAGCAAAGGCAAGATGACACAACTAATGATACTCTGTATTCCTCAGATGAAACAAAACAGACAGAGTAAATGATCCAAAACTGTGAAGTGGAGTCAGAAAAATTAAAAACTTATTATTATTTCCAAAATTCCATGTTTACCATGGATGAATGTTAGTATAAACTTATTTTAACGCATTTTTCTACTGTGGGTTAATTATCAATTTAAAATTTAGGAAGTTACTCAATGGCAGTTAGCTTGTAAACTGCCTCTCAAACTTCTTCTTCTTCAAAAAATGAAGATTGATTGACAGTTTACAAGTCTGTAAGCTATTTGAAAGGATTGTGGTGCATGTGTGTGTGTGTGTGTGTGTGTGTGTGTGTGTGTGTGTGTGTGTGTGTGTGTGTGTGTGTGTGTGTGTCTGTGTGTGTGTGTGTGTGTGTTTGTGTGAGGGGTTGTAAATGATGTATTACTCAGGGTACCATATGCCCTTGCTAGAGTTCTGAGTATTTGATTAGAAAATCAGTAATACCGATTTCATTGATGCATATAGATATGTTTGTTATGGTAGACTGGCAAAAAGGCCATCAAGGTATGACTGTATATAGTTACGTTTACTGTAAATATATGGCACAGCAAACAGCACTGTCACCTCACAGCAAGAGTCTTTCAGGTTTGTGTGTTAACAAGTGACCTTTCCAATGTGGAATTTCAACAGGTGCTCTGGTTTTCTCCCACCTCTCAGACATGTAGTATTTGAACTGGTTTTCTACAAATTGTTTGTAGGTTTGCAGTGAGTGAATGTGTGAAAAATTTACATTCTGCGATAGTCTGGTATCTTCTACCTTTTGAATGCTGGGCTAGGCTTCAACATTCTCATTATCCTATAAAAGATTAAGTAAGCCATCAGAAAATGGATGGATAAATAGATACATTTTTAATTAATTCCACTGCAATTGCATTTGACGTGACACTTAAATTAGACTAATGATTTTATTTGTTCTACGTATAAAATGAAAGGTATTCAATTTTTTTTTTTTTTTTGAAGTAAAGTGGATGCCTGGATAGTGATATGTAAAATAGTAATAATGCTGCATTATTTTAAGAAAGCTAAGTATACTGAGATAGTATTGCCTTGTGATGTTTAGTCATCAGTCTGTCTGTCTGTAGTAAAACATGATGACATGAAGACTTGTAGATATATAGCTCTTCATTTGGTTACCTTTGATAATCTATAGTCATTTTTATGTAACAGGCAAGACAATGCACTTTACCTGAAACTTTCAAACACTGAGCTGTACATGTTGAAAGAAGCCCAGCATTTGCCTCTACATGCAGTTAAATCATACTTAGGTTCATACTAAGCTAACTGCCCTTGCGAGTCATTTTAAGCCTAGCCAATTATCCCTTGTGAGACTCAAACCTCACACCTTGTGTTTGTAAGGCAAACACCTTAACCATTAGGCCACCCTCCCAACCCTGTCCTTTGCTTGCTTTACTGGCTCCTTGCTCAGCTTAGAATCACTTTTAAGATTCTTTTAACATTGTTTAATTCTCTAGCTATCCATGATCCCATCTGTTTAAATGAACTTTTAGTGCAATTTCTGATTAAACAGGGTCTCCACTTACTTGCCTTCGGAATGCTGGTAATCTCCAGATTCCATCTTGAGTAGTCTGGAGTGAGGATGTTTTGCCACCATTATATTTGTGACCTGTGAAGTTCACAGATTTGGCAACTTTTGTGAGCACAGGTGTGTACATTTTAGGAAGTCTCTCAAGGGAAATCTCTTACATACAGTGTGCCAGGACCCTTTTTAACTGTTTTGTTAAAAGCCCAGTCCTCGTGTTCTATTCTTTTAGTGTTTATTATCATGATGTTTTTTTTGGCATCTGGTTTATTGTTTTTGTGCTGAAAATAACCTATCCCATTTGATGATAGATTGGTCTTATCCATCTCACAGTCGATAATTATACAGTATAATGATAATAACTGGTTTCATACCATAGATTATTTGAGGGGACCCATACATGGGAAAAAGCATTTAATAGCTGCCTCTGTCCATTAGTAGTATGGGAAGTCCTGGGATTAATTTTATGTTTCACATCCATAGAGCTATGTTGTGCTTGAATATGGTCAGGGATGAACTTTGTTTTATGTAGATGGGGAATATTTAGTGGACCATCAAGGGAACAAGAAAACACCAATGTGGTCCAAAACAGTGCAGGACAAGGGGAAGGGCAAAGGCAGGAACAAGAAAAAGTGGTAGCCGGCAAAGAAAATTCCCATTATGGTATTGAAATTGTAAACCTTTCTCATATGTGTTTACCATCGCAGGCATGTGAAGTTTTGAAAAAATGTTTATCATTTATACCAGCAAATTCTTTGAATCTAGTTAAAGTTATTGTGGACTTTAGATTGTTCCTTAGAAAATTGAATTTAAATTATGTCATGCAGGATGTTAACATAGACAACCAGGTTAATGTCTCTCAAATGCCTAAAAAGTGTAGTACCTACAATCCACCATTGCTAGGAACCTTGCAGGTCTTCCAAAATATATGTGAAACCAGCTTTAGACAGTTAAAGCCTGATAACAAGGTTCACAATTTGACTGATTTGGAAGAAAAAGCACTCAAAGTTATGTGCACTAACACCCAAGCAAGGGTTATGAGAGCAGATAAAGGGGGAAAATTGTTATTATGGATACAAAAGACCACATTACAGCAATGGAATATATGTTAAAAGGCAATGATACATATCAGAGGGTAGAGTTGTCCACTATTAAAAATAGTTATCTGAAATTGGACACTTTACTGTTTGACATGTTTTGTCAAGGAGAAATAGACTATCAAACGTATGCCTATTTACAAGTTGAATTTCCCAAAATGTCAGTACTCTTTGGTATTCCAAAGATGCAGAAAAACAATGTTAATCCCCCCTTTAGACCAATTATATCTGCAGCAAAGTCTAAGACAGAAACACTGTCCATTTGGTTGGATTTTCTTTTAAATCCCGTGATGCAGGCTTCGAAACATTACTTTAAAGATTCATAGCATTTATTAGAAATTCTAAGGGATTTTAGACTACCAGATAGTACTTTTGTTTTTTCTTCTTTGGATGTAGTTTCTCTTTACACCTGCATTGATCAGAAAATAGGCTTGGAATTTTTGAGAGAATTTTTAACTACAAACACTGATTTTGATAATACAAAGATAACTACTGTTTATGCACTAATGGATCTTGTTCTTGACAATAATTTTTTTTAAATTCAATGAAAAACTGTACAAACAAACACCAGGAGTAGCTATGGGGGCTAGAGTTGCCCCTGCTTTTGCTAACCTTGTGATGGCGAATTGGGAAAACAAGTTTCTTATTAAACACAGGTTGTTTGATAGGATACTGATATATCGCCGTTACATTCAAGATCTCATTTTTCTTTGGCAAGGTAGCTATGAAGATTTTGAAATGTTAGTTTATAACTTAAACAATCCCCCTGACTTCATAAAGTTCACCATCAGTGGTTTTGGTTGTAGTCTTAACTTTCTGGATTTAAATTTGACATTTGACTTTCAGTCCAAACTGTTCATTAATAGCATTTATAGAACGCCAGTGTTTGCCAACCAATATCTACAGAGAGACAGCCTCCATCCTCCTCATATGAAAAAGGGTCTTGTCAAAGGACAACTAATTAGACTTAGCAGATTAACTACATCAGGCACTGACTTTGCAAAAGAAATGGAGATTTTGAGAACTTTATTTGAGGCTAGAGGTTATGACAGATTATGGCTGAAGCAAATAGAAAATGAAGTTCTAAAGTTAAGAGATGGCAAGGCAAGTCCAATTTTGAGAGGCCACATCCAATATGAAGCATTGAATGAAGGTCAGGGTATCAGTGACCACTCCAAGAATTTGAACAACAGCTTTACTTGTTCATTTCCACTTCCTAGAGTTAATGAGATGTGGACTATTAGAAAAATTATAGTTGACAATTGATAAATTGTACTAGGTAATATAGATTTACCCAAGATTATAGGACTGCAACCTCTGTTTACTTATAAAAAAGTTACAAACATTAACAGTTTATTAGAACAGGGTTGCAATAACAAAACTGACACAAAAGCGCACTCATTCAGAAAAAAGGTAGTTACTCTTGTAATTCTTGTAGACAGTGTAGGTACATCAGTAACACGTCTTCAGTGGAATTTAGTCACATAAAAAGAACTTTTTGGGCCAAAGGATATTATACTTGTCAAAGTGAAATGGTAGTATATGTTGCACAATGTTTATCCTGCCCACGTTATTACATAGGAAAGACTACTAGGTGTTTAAAAAGACGTATTTATGAACACCTTTTAGCAATTAAGAAAAAAGAACAAACCAATGCTTTGGCAAAACATGCTGGTATTTGTATTGACTTCAAAAAGTTTGTTTTTTCAGTGATAGATACTGTCAGTCAAGAAACTTTTTCAGGTGATGATAAAACCTGGTTAGAATGTAAAGAATCTCTATGGCAAATTTACTTGGGTGCAGATATTGCACCAGGTTTAAATGACACCATTAACATAAAGTGCTTTTTGCAAACTAAGCTGTAAAGTTTTTTAAAACTTTATTTTATGACATTTAATAGAATGTACAAAAAACTTTTTAATTATGTTTTCTATTTCTACTATTTCCACTATATGGATTTTTGTATGTATTTTTTTACATTTACAAAAATGAGCTTTCTTTTTAACTATGATTAGTCAGCCATGTGACTGCTAATTAAATATTTAAATGCTGTTTTAGGGTGGTTAGAGTGTTTTTCTGATGAAGTTCGCAGCATATTAAAGTGAATGAAAGTGCTAACCTCTGGTGTCCGTGTCTTTTGGTCTTGGTTTGGAGCAGTTTTGTATTTTTCCAGTGATTTTGTGTCTTTTCAAGTTTTTTGGAGTATGTTGCACAGCAACAGTGTCATCTGTAAGATATACCTGTCCATCCAACCCATTCTATTAAAGTTGTGGAAGAGGTTTTAATCCCTAGACTGAGTATTTCTGATGCCATTTGATTTCATGATGTACAGTAAATCCATCAGTAATGGGTAATATTACTGGGTTTAATGTTGTAACATGTCTTGTTCTACAGGCGTATAAATAAAGCTTGGCCAATTATTTAAATAAACATTGTTTTCAGAATGACATGATGTGAATTTCAGTAAACCAAGGCAATACGTAGTTTGAGACTGGATCTGAACAGATGAAGATGTGTTTATTGGTTTATGAAATAATTGACTGGGTCGATGTGCTGTTCAAATATTGACCATAATTATCAGCTACAACTCAGGTATGGAATGGGCAAAAACATGGAAACACTGTCATAACATATTTATCTTGAGATCCTTACTCTTGCTTTACACGAGACAGGTAAAGTTCACACTAAATCTGTCTGCCAGTATATTGCCAATATCTGTTGGCTCGGTATAGGAGAGACCATTATGCAGTAGCTCGGAGCAAATCTGCGTATTGCCATGGAGATTCTTTACATAACTATAAAAGGCCTTGTCGTTGTCTTTACTATCTGCTGCAATTCTGTTTTCATAGCTAGCTTTAGAGGATTTGATGAGGGATCTCAACTTTTTGTTGAGGCTGATAAGGAAGTTTTTCCAGTCTTGGGACTTCACCTTATTCTGCATCAGTTTCCTCCTTCTATTGTAGAGTTTGTTTATGGCAGGGGACCACCAGATTGGCTTCCTTTTTTGGAGGAGAACATCTTGGTTCTATTGGGTATGGTGAGATCCATGCATTTGTGTACGTGTTCGTACAGTGTGTTGGTGTATGATTCGGTGGTCGTTCAACTATTCTCCATTTGCATGGGTGCCGTGAAGTTAGCCATCTCTGTTCTTAGGAGCCCAAAGTTAGCTTAGGAGAAGTTTTTCATGGCGGTTACCTTTGAAGGGGAGGTGGAAGGGATGTGGATTTCCAAGGTGATTAGATGTGGTCAGATCTAACCAGGGAGGAGTTGACTACTGGTGTAGAGCAATGGTCGCCTATGTTAGTAATGACCAGGTCAAGGATGTTGCTACCTCTAGTCAGGGTAAGAACAAGCTGGTCAAGGGCATTGCAATTAATGAATTCCAGGAAATGTTGGGCAAGTGTATTGGTACATGAGTAGTTTTCCCAGTTAATGGAGGGGTAGTTGAAGTCACCCAGTATGAGAGTGTTAGGTTCGACCCTAATATTCTCCAGGGTGCTTAGGAACATGGAGTGAGTGTCTTGGGACTTGGCTGGGGACCTATAACAGGCTACAACCTGAATTGCTGTCTTACCCAATGTTACCTGCATCTGAAGTATGTTGGGCTACCAGTCTGGAGGTGTGTGCATCCTTTATGAATATGAAAACACCACTGCCTTTGGAGCTTCAGTCCAGGTTCTGGGGCCAAAAAGTGTGGAATGAGTTAAAGCCTGGTAGTGCAAGGGGTGGTTTCTGCTGCCTTGAACCATTTCTCTGTTACAGTACAAACATCAATGCTCTCCATTTTAAGGAGTGCTTCATGCAAATCCATTTTGAGATTTAGACTTCTAGCATTGAGCAGCATGACCCTCAGATTGCATTTGTTTGTAGCTGTTACGGTGGTAATTTGGTCTTTGGAACACTGCCTAAAAAAATAGGGGTGGCAAGAGCCTTCGCCAGTATCCGGTAGCTCAGAGATGACAGATGCAGGCCATTTCTGGCAAATCATCGAGGTCTGTCAGTCAGAAAATCCCAGGCAGACAGATACTGGATCCCCTTAGAATGACACCAGAAACTTAGTCAATTGTTGAAATCAATCATTTTCTGCTTGTACTGTGGTATCATTCTGGGTGATGATAGGATGCTGCTCAGGACTAGGATCATACCCACCTGGACTACATAATCTGAGAGATCCTCCGTGTCTCTTCATATTGTCCAGGGAGATACGTCTCAGGTCATTCACCACCACATGTACAATGATAGAGTCATATTTGTACCTGTTGTTGAGGGACCTGAGTGCATGCGTTATGTGGTGGATCCTGTCACCTGACAGGCAGCTGACTGTTACTTTCTCCTTATTCAACCCAGTGAGTGGGACATCAGTGTGCCTCACTATCGAGTCACCTATGACTCGTGTGCTGGGCATGCCATTTTGCCTTATGGGCTTTGGTTCAGTGGCACACTCTTTAGGAGAGTTATATGTCTCGTGATTAGTGTTGTGTTTTGGTGGTCAAGTGTGTTTCTGCCTTGGAGGTCTCTGCTTTTGGGTAGATTTTTATTGAGAGCCTCTGTGAAGGTGGGTGTGTGGTTTGTGTTTTTATGTGAAGACAGTGCTGGTGTGTGTTCTGGGGGGCTATGTGTTCCATGTGGTGTGATGCAAGTGTTGACCTTATCCTCTTGACTAGCTATTCCAGTCTTGGCTGGAGAGTGTGTGGCTTCCAATTTGGATATATAAGTGCATCTCTCGCTAGTCTGAGTGTTGGGAGGTAAGAGGAGAGGGTTGTCAGTGTACATGAGGCAGTTGCTACCTTGCCTCAGTATACCTAAGTTCCCCAGGTTAATAGGAGAAAGCACAAGGAACTGACCTTTAGACATGCCTGGAGGAGTAGGCATTAATAATAAGTACTGGAGCTGTTTCCTTGTAGAAGGTTTAGTGCTGGTAGCACTTTTGTGTGCTACAATAATTGCTACAAGAATTCTGGTATGGTAAAGTGCTAGACTAATAAGTTAGTAAAATTGCAGAAGAGAAGAGAACTAGCAGATCTAAGGAAAAAATTGAAGAGCAGACTTTGACACCTCCTAGAAGCTTACCAACAGTCCTGGATACAGCAAATCTGTATCTGGACTAGACTAGTTACAGGAAAGGCAGAAAAAGCGCAAACATGGGCTTTAACACCAGAAAGTTGAAGGAGATGGAAAAAACTGCCCAAACAGCCAACAAACTACAATTACTGGGCCAGAAACAGCTCCTCTTGTGGTAGACAGGCTACCTAGTGCTTATCACTCCCAGTGACAAACTAGAAGGCTTCCCTCTGACACATAGAGGCTTGGGGGGCTTAGAAGCTTACAGTCTTGGATACAGCAAATATGTATCTGGACTAGACTAGTTATAGGAAAGGTGGGAAACAAGTGCAAATGCAGGCTTTTAAACCAGAAAGTTCAAGGAGATGGAAAAAGTGCTCAAACAGCCAATAAACTACAATTTCTGGGCCAGAAACCACTCCTCTTGTGGTAGATAGATTACCTAGTGCTTACCACTCCCACTGATACGCTAGAAGGCTTCCCTCAACGCAGAAAGGTTTGGGGGCTCAGAAGCTTACATACAGTCCTGGATACAGCAAATCTCTATCTGGACTAGACTAGTTACAGGAAAAGTACAAATGTGGGATTTTAGACCAGAAAGTTAAAGGAGATGGAAAAAACTTCACAAATGGCCAATAAACTATTGTTCTCAGTTTCCTTCCTCAGTTCAGCACATATTCTTCACATCTGCTCAGAAAATGACATTGTCATCAGTTGACTCATATGTATTGATCCAGACAAGCAAAGTTGCGTTGTCCAATCTACCTTCATTATACAGAGTACTTGCAGGCTCTTGAGCTGGACTGCACAGCACTCATTGACCATGATTTCAATCTTCATGGTTTTCATTATCTGAAAAGCATTTAATTATTTCTCTTTCTTACTGGCATGTCTGTGTGTAAACTCTTCAGCATTCTTTAGTAACAAAATAATAGGGATTCTATATTAAAACCATCACATCTATATGTACATTTTAAAACAATAACATTAGAAATTAATGTATTTATATAAAATATACCAGAATTCAATGACAAGTTTATCAATAATCTATCAGTAATAAACACAACTAAATGCTTCCTATATATCCCACTTCTTATTATTCTGATCTTCTTCCATCCTTCCCTTCCGTATATGACACAACCAAGACATCAGCTATCATTGGTTTCAATTTCATGACTTTCCTAATTTTTAAAATTTTCATACAATATTATATCCATGTCTAAATTTCTAAAAAATATTTTTTTCCAGATTCTCCCAAAGCTAAACCAAAAACTTTGTACTTTTTTGACATTCCATAAAAATCATGACCCACAGTCCTTTTAATCTGATATAAATTAAATTTTCATAGTACTTTTCATTTATTATTCACAGACCCTTTAATATGTAATCAATTGAACATCAGATACTATTTGAAATCAGCCCATTACTCCACATTTATAAATCTGAATAATCAACCCTTCATTGCTCTTTAAAACTCTGCTGAAATATCCTATTGTGGACCTTCAATATACTACTCGGCCATTATTGTTTGTGCCTTATTTTGTGGGATATCTCAAATATTTAGTTTATATGTTGGCATTTTGTTCCAATATTCTCTAATCTCCCCTTCTAGTATCATTCTCCTTTTCTGTAACTCATGTTTCACATCATTTGTCTAAACTTTTGCATATAAATCTACAGAACAAGGGTATCATTTCATATCTGATTGTCCATACTGCCGAAAACAAATGCAATAATGCTAAAAATGTAAATTGAGCAACTATAGATTTCACTTGTCTTCTGTATTATGTAATACACCTGCTCCTACTGGATTCAGTCTAGAACCTCACTGACACAAGGTACATGATTTGATTCTTGGGAAATATGGCAATGCTTAAAAATGACCCCCAGGGGGTCATTAGCCCAGTAATCACCTAAGAAGCTATTGTGAATGCAGCATTTGTAGTCATCTTCTTTCTGAGAAGGAACCAAATCATCTGTTTATGCAGCATGACATAGATAATGAAATAGTCTCATTTATTTCTCTAGATTAGCTTAAAGTTTTTGTAAAAGTTCAAAGATTTCACATTTTCTCAGTAATTTCTTTACATTATCTCACAATTATCACTACCCCAAATTTAACTCCAAATACATCATTCAGGATGCTGAAAATATATTATTCCTGTTTTAATACAATTTCCAATACCTTTATTTTTTATTTTAATTCATTTGCAGTCCTGCTAAGCTCAAATTATTTTCTATCTCGCCATCACCACTTTAATTGTCGGCAATACCAGGTCATGTGCACATACAGATGCTATTGAGAGAAGTACCCCATTTATATCTGCTTCCTTGCATGTCATAAATGTATCATACCTGCCTGAATAAAAACATTCATCACTAGCAGCGATATAGTACCCTTGTGGGGCACGTGTGTTTCTCCCAATCCTCACACCCTCACCTTTTTTGAACCATCCATTAAGAGGTGACCATACCCATGTTTTATTATTAGCTGTTTAATCAATCTAAGCATTTTACTCCCTGTGCCATAGGATCTAGAATATTGCCTTAACTGTTTATGATTCACAATATCTAAAGAGGTTTCTACTTCATCAACTACAATTCCCCCTTATTCCATAATCTAACAATACTGTCCACTATTTCTATTACTATCTACTACAAATCATTAGTTTCTCTTCTTTGTGTCCCATACATATTCCCTAGAAAAAAATCTTGTCTAAATCACAATCTGAGTTGCTACATTTACAGTAAGATCTTATAGCCACAGTTTCCTAAAGTTAGTAGTTGTCATAAAAAAACATAACTAACAGTCCTTGAACAATCGGGAGCATTTACTGCTTGCCAAATTTCTCTATTGCCTCTTCCCAGGATAAACTTGACTATATATGCTCTATATAACTTTTTGTATAATTTGTAATACCTGGTCTGAACCCCTACCTACATCTATCCTACATTATTTGATTTTTACCAATTTTCCTAAATTATTATGATGTATTTTTGTTTGTAAAAGAAACTGACTTTTTTCTCTCTCTCTGTTCTCTTCATAAATTTTCCTGTCTGCTATCAAACCATCTATTTTGCTCTCATAAATATTCAAAATCACGAACCACAATACCATACGATTTTTAAATCATGCTACATACATTGCTTTATTTTTCTGTAATCTTATTTGTACTTTATTTTGAACACTGCCCATTATGCATTTAATAACTTACAAAACATTTTTTTATCACCCTGCATAACCTTTTATTGTGTCAAGATCTTAGTCATCCTGTGTAAACTGTTATATTCCCCAGATAGTCTTTTCAAGCCTTTGTCATACTGTATCTGTCTTCTCCTAATAAGGCCTCCACTGCCAAATGGACAGTGAAACCAGCTATCTCCTTCTTGAATCTCTTGTAAAGTATCAGAAAACAAACAAACAAACAATATTTCATCTGGACTATGTACATTTCCTCTATTTTATCAGTCCCAGTTGACCAATGTGTATGATTTAATTAATTTTTTAATAATCCTAAGAACAATTTTGCCTTTAGCCTTTAAATTCTAATTTAAATCTCTTAGCAGTGCAACATCCATGTTTATTTATTATTTCATATTTCCTTGTACATTTAAAAATTCCCTCCATACCACAGACTCCAGAGACCTCAACCTCATTACCACAATCAACAGAATTTGCTGGAGGGACAGGTTCATAACCCAGAGACCGCCCATGCTATGGAATAGACTTCCCATACAAGTCAAAGAGCACCTCACTGGCCCTCTTCAAGAGAAATCTTGATGAGTGGATGGGAAATAGAAACTTCACCCCGAGGATCACTCCAGTGGCTCTACTCAACAGAGGCACTGGAAAGTAAGGTCAGGTTGCATGATGCCAGGGTGATCCTATGGGCTAGGCTTGTAAAGGCTCCAGGGCCATTAGCCTAGTGTACACCTATGAACCTATGAATCTATAAAACCCTTCCTGCCACAGACGTGAAACCTTACTGCAAGAACTCTCATAAGGAAGTTTCTTCTTCGTGTTCATTAATATTAATCACCCTGTAAAATCAATGGACTTATGAGCTATTTCTGTTTCTGTACTCATGATGAGTACTGCAGTAACTGAAAATGTTCCTGTTCCAAATAACAATCCTATGTTCAGTCCATGTAAACATTGTATTTGATCTACAATTCCTCTTATAAAAAGATTATGCCCAGTAAACAAATTATGTCAACAACCACCTGAAGGGCCTGTCTTAAAGTTACACCAAGAATTCTTCTTTAATAATTTTTTTCTTCCCACTCCATAACTGATTATCAGCTGTTAACAGCTCCTCCTCTTTATCACCAGGTCTACCAGACCTGCCTTAGTCTCCCACAGACTCAACTTGGCCCATGTCGAGGGCTGGTGAGGAGATTAGGAACATTGTTGCAGCATCTTACTGTTACAAGGGAGTGAGCTCTTAGACCCCATCCCGTTCTGCAATAGCCTTGTGAGGTTCACAGACACTGTCTATGGGAGGTACATACATGCATGCATGCATCAGTGCATTTTTAACCTCCCATACAAGCAGTACACCTCTTGTACCACACAACTCACCAGACTCTTAATGCTGCTATTGCTGTAAAGCCTTGGTAGCCACTCTTCCCAAGATAGGTCAGCCAGCATTGGTCACTCATTCTTAACATCCCCTATCTGGTCCCTTCGGTGCCTGTGCTGCTTTTCAAACAAAGGTTGTCCATGGCAAAGTGAGGGTTTTTATCCTCTATGTCCCAGGTCTGGGAATATCATTCTTGATGCTGTTAACATTTATTGCTGCTATACTCAAATTAGCCCTCTGCTTTTTCAGATTTAGTGAGAGTTTCTGATTTCCCCTAAATGTTCTCTTTCTTATTTTCATCCTTTTCACTGGTATTATCCTCTTATTTTTGGCCTTGAATAACTTCACTTCTTTCTCCACTTTCATTTGCCCTTGACTGCTCATATCTGTCACTTTGCTTTTCACTCATCAGAGAAAATAACATTTAGTATATCAGCATTATGTTCCATCTCAATAATCCCATGCTCATTTTCTTGCGCTATTTTATCTAATACAATATTGTCTTCAAAAGAGATTCACTATCATCCTGTCTTCTATTCTCTTTCATAGTCCAACCAAAAGTGACCATCAGAATTGCTTTTTCAATATGCCTTTCATTAACAGAATGGGGGTCTATATTAGAACATCGAAGTTTCAAAACTCCGAATGTACTAATATCAACCCCTATTCAGCGAAAGCTGAAAACATCGAACGTACAGAACAGCAAATTCTTTCCTAGGGAAAAAATTTGCTATTCCGAAACACATACACACAATACAAGCACACCAAACAAACAGCAATCTGCACACATACACCTAAAATCTTATACCTAACCCTACACTAAACTATACACACACCACTAATTATCCACTTACCTTAACCCAAACCCTAACCCTAAGGTCCATCACTATCGCACACTCACCTCAGCCGTGCCCTAACCCTAACTCACCTAACCTGCCCTAATCCTCACATCCACACAATCACACACATACCTAACCCGTACCCTAACCCTAACTCACCTAACCCACCCTAACACTCACATCCACACAACAGCACACATACCTAACCCACACCCTAACCCTACCTAACCTAACTCGCACTCAATCGCACACTTACCTGAACCCGACCCGTAACTTTCCACCACAGCGCTGAAAATACCGAAGCAACAGAAACAGACAACCAAATTCTTTCCCTAGGAAAAAATTTGGTTTTCTGTTGCTTCGATATTTTCAGCTTTCGCTGAATAAGGGTCGATATTAGAACATTCAAAGATTTGAAACTTTGATGTTCTAATATAGACCCCAGAATGATACCTTTCTCACATTGTGCATATCCTCTTATGACATCCATTGATTAAATGTTCAAACTCTCCACAAAAATAGCACAGCTTCATCTGAATCCCAGTATCTCAAATTGACCCTTGCTGCATTATGAAAGCATTTTGCAAGCACAGTATTCATAGAGAAGTTAGGTTCTCCTACACATACTCAAAGTGAAGTTGCTCAAGCATCAGTAGCATGCAGAAAAAAGAGAAACAGCATAATACCATATGCTGCTTCCCATTAGGAAGTCATTGCTGATGTGGTTTCTAAAAGTGCACTGGCAATGATTTACTTGTTTTGGGATAGCTATCCTTTTTTCATCTGATGTGACCATGGAATTGGTATATGTAAGTTTGAGGTGTTGGAGGGATCCCCCTCACCCACACACACACCAAGGTCCCCCTCCCTACAAAAGATAACTAAATGGGGATTTTTTTTTTCATCCTTTTGACTTTGGGCATTTTTTTTGTCATCCTTTCAACATGTCATTGTTCAGGATGTTGGCATTTCATAGTACAACTGTGACATTATCATAATATTTTAAACTGGAAACATACATTGCTATCAATATTGTTGACAAAGACAATTATCTACGAACCCTGTAATATATCTTGCAAAAGTTTTGGCCAATATACTGTTATAGTTTATTTATATAGTGAATGTTGTTGCTAGAAATCATTAGAACTTTTGATATTTAGACATTATAACACACACACACACACACACACACACACACACACACACACACACACACACACACACGCACACACGCACACACACACACACACACACACACACACACACACACACACACACACACACACACACACACACACATACACATGCACACACACACATACATGTGCGCTCGCGCGCACACACACACAGACACAGACACACACACACACACACACAGTGAACATTTCATGTGCAAAAATTTCGAGAAACTTGGGAGTATTGTTACTGTATGCATTTATTATGTGATCTGGTCATAGAATATATGCAATTCAGAAAAATTCCATCAATGCTTATATAGGCATATGCACATTTAACATTACAGCAAACTGTATAATTTAGCATACACTGGCAAATGCAATACTAAGTACTTGTCAAGTAATTAAACTGCAGTAAACCTGCTGCAAATGTTGTCATATGTTTGCATTTGTGAAATTGTACAATGATACGATATAGATGTGTTTGCTACATGGGCCGTATGTTGCAGTAGATGAATTAATGTTTTTGATGTTTTCAGCTCTTTTTTAGGGGTGTATCACATGCTGTTTAATCCCAAAGATATGCTGTAGGTGGATTGGACACTCTAAATTGCCTCTAGGTGTGAGTGCTTGCGTGTGTGTGCCTTCTGTGGAAGGTTGGGCACCGGGCTGGCAACTCGACACAGTAAAACTCCACTGTCAGTCATGAGCAGACAGGTGATCCGCTGTGGTGACCCCTAACCAGGAAAAGCCGAAAGAAGAAGAAGAAGATCACATGCTGTTTAAAAGGAGCTTCTGCAATGCAAGCAAACCTTACTGGAATGCAAGTGTGGCTGGAACATGTGAAAGTTTCATGTTAGGAATATAGGATCATAGGTGGTTACTAGGCTATTGGCCCTGAGACCCTTATAAGCCTAGTCAAGAGTTTAGCCCATGTTTAGACAAATCAGCACCCAATGCCCCTGTCCAGCAGGGACATGGGTGGAATCCCAGAAGTATATTTTCTGTTTCCCATCCAGTTATCCAGGTTGTGTTTAAAAAGGGGTAAAGAGGTACTCTGCTTGATGTGGAGAGGGAGTCTATTCCATAGATGAAGGAGTCTCTGGGACACAAATCTGTCCCACCAACAAGTCCTGTTGATGTCATAGACCAGGTTGAGGCCACGTGTGTGGGTTACTCGAGTGGAGCTTGACTTGCGGATATGCAGCAGTCCCATCAATGTGGAGTCCATGATCACCTTGTATGCCAGACAGAGGTCAACTCTGAGGAGTCTGTATGTAACTGAGTGGAGGAATAGGGCTTTGAGCCTATCTGTGTATGGCAGATATTTGAGGTCCTGAATTCGCCTGGTGAGGAACCTCTGTGGTCTCTCCAGCTGCTGCATGTGCTTTGCGAGGTACGAGCCGAAAGGTGCATTGTACTCAATAATCAGCCTTATAAGGGAAGAATGCAGGGTGTTATGACCTCCTTGTTCCTGGATGAGATACCCTTACTTATGAGGTGAGCCATGTAGAAGGCTTTCCATACCACAGAAGCAACATGGTGGTCAAAAGTCAGGTTGATATCAACCTAGGTGCCCAAATCCCTCATGGCTGATTGTGTGCTTAGGACATTCTTATTAGTGCGATAATTTGTGGGGACATCACTCTTCCCAAAGGCGATGATAATGCATTTTTTGGTATTCAGCTTGAGGCCCTGTTTTTGGCACCAGTCATTTGTCTGAGTGAAAACCTCTTGGAGGATGTCCACATCACTAGGAGAATTGATGACAGCACCCAGCTTGCAGTCATCTGCAAACTTCTTCAACCACAGCCCAATGGTATTGGCCTGCATCTCAGAAAAGTATATCCCAAATAACAGAGGCCCCCATGACTGAACCCTGGGGTACGCCACTTTTTATGGGTCTCCTGCTTGAGGTGGCTTTCCCTATTTTGACTACGTGAGTTTTATCAGTGAACCAGTTCACTGCCCATCTGATAACATATGGATTGATGCCTAGTCGAGAGAGTTTATCTTTTATGCCCAGGTGGGGAATAGTGTCAAAGGCTTTGGCCAGATCAAGGTAGGCAGTGTGCACAGTCTTCCCCTCATCCATGGCTTTGGTGATTGTCTCAAAGAAGTCGACCAAATTTAGCAGACATGACCTCTCCTTGATGAAGCCAAGCTGTGTAGGATCAAGTGTTTGGAGGTTGCCAATGTCCTTGTTAATGAGGTCCATGATAACCTGTTCCATGGCCTTGCAGATTGGGTAAGTTAGGCTGATGGGTCTATAATTTCCTGGATCTGTGCATGCTCCACCTTTGTGTAAAGGGATGACAGTGGCTGTCTTCCACTCAGCTGGGATGAAGCCTGTACTCAGGCTTTGGTTGAATAGGGTGCCTAATGGTGTGGGAAGTTCCTGCCTGAGTTCACATAGGATGCAGCCTGGGATATTATTGGGTCCCATAGAGGCTGTATTTTTTGCCTTTGAGAGTGCAGTGATGACCTATTCCCTATATATAAGGGGAAGTGGGCAGGTACTGGGGATGTCTTGATTTACTGATGGGAGAACAGACAGGTAAAGCTTTTGTTGAATCTGTCAGCCAGCATGTTTGCTATATCTATGGCATTTGTATATGTGGTGTCCTTGACCACCAGTTCTGAACAGATCTGGGTGCTTCCTTTGAAGATGTGGACATATGTGAAGAAGGCCTTATGATTGTCTCTAGTACATGTCTTTTGTTATAGAGTTTATTTATTGCAGATGTCCACTAGAGAGGTTTACTCTTCCTTGTGGAGGATGATTTAGACCTGTCAGGTATTCCTGATTCCATGCATCTATATAAATGCTTGTATAGTGCTTTGGTGTAGTTTTGGATATTGGTGTCAGTTCCTACAGAGGGGTATTGGGCTGTGAAGCTGTTTATACCATCCCTCATGAGGCTGTAATCAGCTTTGGAGACGTTTGTATGTCTAATCCTAGCTACAGGGGGGTTGAGGGAGATGGTGACTTCGAAAGTGACCTCTTTGTGGTCGGATCATACCAGGGAGGGTGATACTATAGGGGTGCTGCAGTGGTTATTCATGCTGGTTAATACTAAGTCCAAGATATTATCACCCCTTGTAGGGGTATCGACTAGCTGTTCCAAGGCATTTATGTTGACAAAATCAAGGAATCTCTGGGCATTTAGGTTCTGGCATGAGTAGTTCTTGCAGTCTATGTTTGGGAAGTTAAAATCACCCAGGATCAGGGTAAAGGGTTACATCTTGATAGAGTCAAACAGGTCCAAATAGGCAGATTGGGCATCTTGAGTCAGATTTGGGGGCTGGTAGCTAGCTATGATTTGAATAGGGGTCTTGTCAATGTTTAACTGCACCTGGAGTGTCTCCTGTGCATCATACTGTTTGACCAGCCTGGAGGTGTATATGTCTTTAATGTATATTAAAACTCCACCTCCTTTGGCTTTACTGCCCACAGTTTGGGTCTGAATGTATGATAGGATGAGTAACCAGGTAAGGCTGGGGTGCTCTCCATTGCTTTGAACCAAGTTTCTGTGACTGCACAGATGTCAGCATTTTCCAGGGTTAGGAAAGCTTGCAATGAGTGCAGTTTCATGTTTATACTCCTAGTGTTTAGCAGCATGACCTTTAATTTGTATTTTGTTGAAATTTTTATGTTGGTAGTTTTAACCTCATCACTTTTCCTAAAAAAGGCACTATAGGGGAGGCAAGAGCCTTTGCCAGAAGCCTGAAGCCCAGGTGTAACAGATGCAGGCCATCTCTGGCAAAGCATCGTTGTTTGTTGCTCATATCTTCTCAGGCTGTCAGTTACTGGATCCCCCTGGAATGACACCAGAAACTAAGACAATTGTTAAAGTCAATCATTTTCTGTTTGTATTGAGGCATCTTTCTGGATAATGGTAGAATGCTGCTTAAGCTAGGGACATACCTGTCTGGGACACATAATCAGCGAGCTCAATCATGTTTGTCTTCATATAGTCCAGAGAGGTACATCTCAAGTCATTCAAACCAACACAGACTATGACAGTCATAACAGTACCTGTTGTAGAGAGACTTGAATGCATATGTGATATGGTGTATTCTGGAATCTGACAGACAACAAACCCTGACTTTCTCCTTATCCAGCCTGGTGAGATGCACATCTGTGTGTCTCACAATGGAGTCTCTTATGACTAATATGTTGGGTTTATGGTGAATCCTTAGTGGTTGTGAGGCACAGGTTTGTGGACTATGCGTGGTATGTGGTGTGGAGGGCTGTGGAGATCAAATGTGTTTTTGCCTTGCAGGTCTCCTTTGTTTGG
Organism: Protopterus annectens; assembly: GCF_019279795.1. Lineage (NCBI taxonomy): Eukaryota > Metazoa > Chordata > Ceratodontiformes > Protopteridae > Protopterus > Protopterus annectens. Next base: position 1,238,578,593 of record NC_056731.1, on the reverse strand, counting down.
GTATGTTTATGTGGAGGACCTCTGCATATCTAGGTGTGTGTTGTGTAGGTGTGGGTGGTGTTTGACGTGTAGTGATTGTGTTGACAACCTTTTCAGTGCCAGATATACTGGCTTGAGAGGGAGAGACCTTGGACTCTAGGTTCCTAATGTAATTGCATCTCTCACAGATTGTGTTCCTAACTAGTAGTAGTAGATGGTTGTCCGTGTACATGAGGCAGTTGCTACACCGTCTCAGAATGCCCATATCAACAGGACTGGCAGGGGAAACTGTAGAAAATTGTCCATCCATATTTGTCAGAATCTGAGGGAGAAAGGCCAGGGAGAGCTAAGGGGTGGGCCTTAAGCCCAAGTGCTTAAACAAAACTAAGAGCTTAGAATAACACTTAAGAATAGCACTTTACAATTTAGACGGGCTATAAACAAGCAGTAATAAATGCAACAGAAAAGATGCTGTTGAACACTTTAGAGAACAGGCAGCAAGTAGCAGGAAAAAAACAAAGCAAGATTTTTTTTAATAAAAAGGGAGAGAGCAGATACAGAAGATAATTCAAGGTTAAGGGACTAAGGGGTTTGGCCTTCCCAAATGATCTCTGTATTAGGTAGAATGAGCTGAAGAGATGTGACTGGGAGGAGTGTCCCAGACCAAATTACAGTAGGAGCAGGCACTGTAAAAGCCACCAACTTTAAGAACAAAACAGGAATAGGGTGGGGGTGGGAGAAAACCAGTTTCAGCACAGATCAAAAACAATGCCAGCAAATAAATGAATAATTCAGTCAAGCAAAAATTAAGACAGTGCAGAACTCTGAACAGTTAAAGTGCAAAAAATATACTTATCAGCTGTATATTTCCAGATTGTTTGAGAAGCACTCTCAGTCATTACAAGGAGATTTTAGCAATGATATGCAGGGGTTTACAAATGGAATATTTTATACCAGCAAACCTTGAGACAACACAAAAGCTGTTAGTAAGAAACAATTGTGATTGTGTCGTTCAAAAGAAAATTATTAACTAACTTACAAGTAATACATATCTGAGTTGCACAATTTGATCCTTTCCAGATGTCACGCACATATTAATCCCATCAGATGCTACACGTGAGAGTACTACAGATGAAGCAGACGTTAAATCACAATCAACATTCACAATAAAGAAATAAAACATAATTTGTGAAATCTACGTCTGTAGTATTCTGTGACTTAGCATCTACTTCATCTGTAATACTCTCGTGTGCAGCATATGACTGGTTATAAGTTCTATACTGCAAGACCTAAGACTTTACATATCATAGTAAGCATCATCTGCAACACTGCATGCATGAACTTCTTGATGCTTCCATTCAATGATAATTGAAACAGTCATCTTTAATGTTATTAGTGGGATACTTCAAAAAGCCCTCTGCTTTGTAAGGACCTAGTCCTGAAATTGTACTCAGAAATGAATAGCACACAGTAATAATGTTTCAAATAAAAATATCATCATCTCAGGATAAGTAAATTGTGCTGACTGTGCATTCATCCTAACTGGAGACATGTACCAATGTGTTACAAGCCAAGGAGGTAAAGGAATGCTGGATGCAGATGGATGCATATATATCCTACAGTAGTAAATAAGTGAGAAAAGGTGTTAGGTATGTAGGATGAAGCTTACATATGGATGTGAGTATAGTAGTATAACACTGTCTACAGCAAATTTAAGAAGAATTTATAAAATCAGCAACACACCCCCATGCCTCTGACCCTAAATAACCAGTCAAGTGTACCATCATGGTATCACTGAAGGAAAAAGCAGACCCCACCCCTTGAGAATTAGTGGTTCGCCACCTAGAATTTGCATCTAATGAAGTGACTGCTATGCTACAGGCAATGTGCCTTGGCTCTGTAAGTTAACAGAGAGAGAGAGAGAGAGGGAGCGAAATATAGTGGCACGCCGTATACAGCCTCCTAGCATGAATCAGTAAATCTTACTTTATGGAAGATTCAAAGTGGTCCATGGCTTTTTCAAAGTCACATTGATCCAACATCAAACATGAAAATCTTAATGGTGACAATGCACAAAAACCTGCTACAATTGCTAGACCACCAAATGTAGACAGTGGATAGGACATATTTCTCTGAAGGACCTCCTTGCAAGCAACTTTATACAGTACAATGATTTGTGAAGATACGAGGTCCACGATGGTGCTTACCACTAATATTTTCTCTGATAACAAGAACGTCACACAGTGTATACAATGTGTTCTGGAAATCAGTCTTTATATTTGTAGCAGAAAATGATCATCAATTTACAGTGTTGTATGTACAGTGTGACTTTGAGCCTGTACCTCTCAAGAATACTACATAGAATGTCAGCGGTGCAAAAATAAAAAGTTGCTGCTTTCACTTTTACTAAAATTTTTGGTGAAAGCTGCATGCACTAGTTCTGACCATAAGTCACAGCTGTGATGCAGAATTTCACAGCTCATGTAGAATGCAGGTGTGTCTTCCATTCCTGCAGCAAAATGAGACTGTTGAAGTTAGCAAACCTCTGAGAATCTATGGCCAAAAGGCGCTATATTTTTCCTGCAGTACATAGAAGAGATGTATGTACTTGCTAAGCAAGGCATGTTTCACACTGAGGAATGTATGTATGTTCTGCTTTCCTCCCATGTTTGAATACTCATTTTAAGCATATCTGACCTAGCTCTTAAAGGCTACCAAAGAATACAAAATTACACAGAGGTATGACACAGATATGTGCACTGCCTAGTGGGTAGATGTGTAAATAATCTACATGGGGTCATGAATACCATTGTGAAGGAACAGGATCACACATCAAGCGATGCATAAGATTTCTGCAGGACTATATGTCACACCTTCTAAGAAAAAGTGTGTGTCCTGAGATGCTTATGTCTCATGGATAATAATGGACAAAAATTCATACAACATTACGGGGTTCTTAAGAGTACACACTGAAATTTGAAAAGCAGTAAGACATAATCTGCAGCCTAGTGAAGTATATAGCCATGCAGAATGTAAACTGCTGAAACTTCTTCTTTTGAGCTGATATTAATGTTAGTTAATGTTTGGGACGGAGATTGTGTCACATCAATAGGGCAGACAAACAATATCAGCTATGCACCATACTGATAAGTGTGCATCCACAGTCGACAACCTGTGAACATGAATATCTACATATTATTATTCCTCTACAGATAATTAGAAAAGAGAACAAAGAAAACTTAGAAAAGTACTGTTCTTCATGAGCAACAAATATATATATATATATATATATATATATAGATAGAGAGAGAGAGAGAGCACACTACTGATAACATGAGTTTAAATATATAAACTGGAAGTCTATACACAAAAAAGGTAACAGAAATATTATGAAACACTTCTTATATGACATTTCAACATGCAGACTTGCTCCACAGCCACCCTACAGCTATCTTTTGCAACTTATGATGTTGCTATGGTCATGCATTCAAGTGGAACAACACATTTCCACATATGATAGGAAAATAATCATTGGCCAAGTCATGGCACAATATATTTACAATTGATTAGTTACCCATCAAAGAATCTTCGATCAGAATGTCCTTTAATGATCTACATCCATCAATATGCATCGCTGCATATTTTATCGAAAAATGAATTCCTATTCAAATAATACTTGAAATAAGGAATTTCGCATTATGCAGATACAAAATTATAATGTTCAGGATAGTGGCTAGCATGCCTCTGAACTGTACGGATTTTTGCTGAGTGTCCAGATTTTTGCCTCATATTTTTGGTCCTTTTTTCATAAAATTGTGGTTTTCTGGTAAATTAGCAGCAAATCATTAAGGATTGAAGTTAAAAATAAAAACAGACATTTGAGTTACAGACTTCATACCTTTCAGAAAATTCATGCTAATGCAAAACTTGTTATTCTATCAACTTTCTATGTTTTTAAGAGCAATATTTAAAAAATTGTCCCTGTTTTTGGGCCTTTGTCTCACTTTTATTTATGGCATTATCCAGATTTCTTGAGAGGTGGCTAGAAGGATCATATGCAGGAAAGGCATTCAAGCCCATTTCAATCCCAATGTTACTACAATGCTACATGCAGATGACAATGTCAGTAATAGTTTTCCCTGTGAGTATAAAATGTACAGGACAGTATCGATGATGATGGCATAATACTCTAAGTTTTCAAGTACAAACAGACTAATAAAAAAAAAAAAAAAAAAAAATTAAAAACAGAAGAGACAGCAGCAGCAGAAATAATAAATGTTTGTGTGCGTATATCTGTGTGCATTTGTGTATATGTGTGTGCATGTATGTGCATGTATATGTGTTTGTATATCTGTATATCTTTTGATTTACATGTGTGGTAAGTGTCAGCTTTACTTCTAAAACCAACTTATTGATATAAGAACAGACTCAATGTAAGGAAAACACTCTGCAAAGAGCTTTTGTTATGCTGCACAATGATTTACTCCTTGTACATCATTGTGAATTACATGGAGAAGTACATACTCTAGTCTCAACATGTGTTGATGCTCATCTTTAGATATGTCCCTGTGTTTCCCTCAATAATTGTGTTTAAACCACTACAGTGCAATACACAAATATCACAATAAAACATTGTATTTTAATAACTGGCTGCTCACAAAAATTCACTTTAGCGGACAACAAACTTTATGCATAATGCTAGTCTACTTCTTAAAATTTATTACTATATGTCACTAATATAATTTATGCTATGTAGTACTACTTAGTACAGATCTTTTACTGCAGTGCCAATAATGACTGATTTCAGTATAACATTTCATCAGTTAAAAGGGATTTTGATACTAACTTTCAAGCTGGCCACATAAACAATGGATTATTTTAAATATACCTACATGCATACATAAATACACACATATATATGTATTTGTATCTACCTATCCATATATATATATATATATATATATATATACATATACATATATATATATATATATATATATATATATATATATACACACACACACACACACACACACACACACACACACACATATATATATATATATATATATATATATATATATATATATATATCTATATATATATATATATATATATATATATTATATGCAGATCCTGGGGTTCACCAGAGCTGTGGATGAAGGCAAGGTGGTTCATACAGCCTACATTGATCTGGCCAAGGCTTTTGATACCATTTCCCACTCAGGAATCATAGAACAGCTCACTAAGCTAGGCATCAACCCCTATATCACTAGATGGGTTGCAAACTGGATCACAGGTAGAACCCACAGTGTGAAAGTAGCTGACTCCTAGTCAGACTGCCAACCAGTCATGAGTGGAGTCCCACAGGATTCGGTCCCCAGTCCTCTCCTGTTTTGTATCTACTTCTCTGACGTCCAGACCAACACGAAGCAACTCTGGCTGACAAAGTTTGCAGATGATTGCAAGTTGGGAGCTATTATTAACTCCTTGAGTGATGTTGACATCCTACAGATAGACCTCACTGAAAGCAACAACTGGTGTCAGAACCATGGCCTTAAGCTCAATGCCAAAAAATGTGTTGTCATCCTCTTTGGGAAAAAACTGGTTCCCATGAATTACCACACTGATGGTAGTCCACTGAACACAGAAGTTGTTATAAGAGTTCTGGTAACACATGTTGACAATAACCTATCTTTTGACCACCACATTGCCACTGAGGTCAGAAAGTCCTTCTATGTGGCACATCTCATTAATAAGGGTTTTGCATCCAGGAAGAAAGAGGTCATTGTCTCCCTCTACGGTTCCCTCATTAGGCCAATCATTGAGTACAATGCCCCATTTGGCATGTACCTCACTAAACACCTGCAACAACTGGAGAGGCCGCAAAAGTACCTCACAAAGAGGATCCTGGGCCTTAAACATTTGTCCTATATGGACAGACTAAAAAAACTCCAACTATTCTCTGTCTCATATCGCCTACTTAGAGGCGATCTCTACTTCACTTACAAAGCCATGTCTGACTCAGCTCTATTAGAAATGCTACATCTAAAGAAATCCCAATCCCTCTGTACCACATTGTGCAGTGTAAAACAATAATGATGTGATTTTGCGGGTCTACTTTGATTCACTGAACACTCATTTCACTGAATTTCAAAACACTCACACCAAATCGCTGAAAGCTCAAATCACTGAAAAGTCATTTCACTGAATCACATTTCACTGAATGCAAGTACTTTTGGGCAAATAAAATGTATATGCCCTTTTCCCCACTGTAGTGCATTCTTAGAGTTAGTATATATAGTTATAGGGGTGGTGTGGGGGCATAGCCCCCCCACCTACTATTGGATTTATATTGTTAGCTTTCAGTGAAATGAAATTCATAAATATAAAAGCTAAGTAGATGTGGGGGGGCTGTGCCCCTAACTATATATACTAACTCCAGAACTGCACTACAGTGGGGGTAAAGGGCATATATATTTTATTTTCCCAACAGTACTTACATTCAGTAAAATGTGATTCAGTGAAACGAGTTTTCAGTGAATCAAAGTAGACCCAATTTTGCATTTTTTCGTTATTCTTTGAGCACAGCACTTTCAAGTTGAATTGTCCTGCTGATGACAAAGTATTAGTACATGTGTAATCATATCTTGAAGTGTTGAAATTAGAATGGGATTTTGCAGTACGTTATGTTGCTCTTTGCCAACATTTGCACAAAGATCACTACAAGACAGGCTTCACAATAGGGACCAGGCACACTAATACAGCAGCAGGACAATTATGTGTTAAGGGAAGGTGTACCCAACATTTACAGCCACAGGAGTCAGACAAAACATTCTGAAACATTTTCTTATCCATATGGATTTGAACCTTTAGAGCACTGCAAGAAAACCCTTTATAGCTGAGTATTATCTAAGCACACCACTTTGGAAGTCATACTTCTGATATTTCACATTTCACAACAGAAATCAACAAACATGAATATATGTATTCATCTTCATTATCCTATTGGCCACTGCTATCTGTACATTTGATTGCTCAGCTTATTGAAAAATACATTTAAATTAATATACATAGCTAAGCACATAGGCATGAAATACAAGAGAGTAGTGCAGCCAAATGCAATAAAAACACAAGATATTTCCATAAGCCGTGCATTTGCAATTAGCCTTATTTGCATTTCTTGCCCACTGCCACAGGTTGCGCTAATGCAGAGCCAGTGCCACACATTGCATTAATGCAGAGCATGTGCCACACACTGCGCTAATGCAGAGCCAGTGTGACACACTGCACTAATGCAGACCCAGTACTACACATTGCACTAATGCAGAGCCAGTGCTATACATTACACTAATGCAGAGCCGGTGCTACACATTGTGCTAATGCAGAGCTAGTCCCCACACATTGTGCTAATGCAAAACCAGTGCCACAGATTACACTAATGCAGAGGTCAAATAATAATGATACAGAAGGAAGAAGATACATCGATAGGGTGAGATAGAAGAAGGGACAAAGTAGCTTATGAAAGAGAAAGCATAATGATGGATAATAACATGTAGCCAACAGACACTCAGCAAATAGTGTACAAAACAGTCACTAACCTTAGCTAATGGCTAGATTATAGCCCTTGAAAGAAGTAAAAAAAATCTATCTATGCATGTTAGCATTATCGCATCAAGCCACAAAGGGATAACTGCTTCATAACATTTAAGTAACACCGCTGAAGCACAGTGGCAACTTTCTGAAGCAGAAGAGGTGAGCAAAGAGAGCTGGAGATAGATGCAGAAAGGGATAGCAATATGTGTTTTAGGATAGGTAGAAAAATCAGTATAGTGTGTTACTCTTATTTACAATAAAATGTTTGCTATAGAGAGAAATAAGGGATGGTAGAGTGCTACAAACATGAAGACATACACAAGATAAGGCTGGCTTAGTAATATTCCCTGTTGTTGTTAAAATGTTTTGGCAAAGGATGTCCCGTTGCACTGTTCAAATGGTTTGTTAATGAAATGCATGTGTAAAGAAATAGAGATGTTTTAAGTTAAATATATGAAAGTAATATGAAATGTCAAAAATTAATACATTGACCTACAGCTGTAATCAAACCCATGACAGTATGAAAAAGCATCAGTCTACAGACATGGTAATTATCTTATCAAGCCACATAGGAACACCTACTTAATTTCATCCAGCAGCCTCAAAACTGCTACATTAACTTTTTCTCGGTACTTACCTTAGTCTGCCTTTACCCTGCGTTTTCAGACGGCAGAAGATTTAAGCAAATTTGAGTAAAAGTAACCTAACAAGTGCAGATTACCTTGAAATCATTAGCTTTTGAAATAATAAATTTAAAAGCATTCACTGTCACTCAGCATTGCTGTGCTGTGCCAACCTCCTTGCAAATGCAGAGGCCATAAAGTGAGGCTTTTCATGCACCATTTTTGGCTATGTAAGTTGTGCATGAGTCTATTTTTTCACCAGAATAAATGTGTGAAAATAAGCTTGGCAAGTAAAGGGTAGGACACAGGGGGAAAATGCAGGAATATGCAGTAGGATGGTGGGAGAGCACCATAGCTATCCACTACTTAATAACATAAATGTACAATTGTACACACAATTTCATGACTTTGGAGAGTCACCACTCCAGTAATATGTGACAACAACAGAATACTGTTGCATGGTCAATTGCACTAAATCATGTTCATAGGTTCATAGGTTCATAGGCTGGTGCTAGGCTATCCTCCCTAGGGCCTATACAAGCCTTGCCATAACAAACATGCATGTCAAGATTTCACATAGGTGAAGTGGGGAGCTATGTACAGGGAATATATTTCTCTGGTGGAAAAATGCCCCTTTTTAGTTTTTTATTTTTTATGATTGCATAGACTTAAATAAATATATAAAGCAGGGTAATAGATGAATCCATAAGTCGATCATACAAAAAAGATTTAAATCCATATATAATATTATTCAAACTTATAACATCTATTTTCTTAAATGGCTGAATATCATTTAACAGTTCATACATCCTATCATTACATTTATCTGCATTCATTTATTTATATTTTGCGAACCCCATAACACCAGTAATATATGGACTTCCTAAGATCCATAAGAATTTTACAACACCCCCTATGAAACCTATAGTTTCAGGTAGACAATGTGCTATGACTGCTATGTCTAATTAGAGGAACAATTATCTACTCTTTTACGATTTGGCCCTAGTATTATTAATGATACTAATGGATTTTTGAAAGAGTTATATAACTGGTCCATGGAAATTGATAATAGGAATATACCATTAGTGACTATGGATGTAAAATCATTGTTTACTGTGATACCTCATGATATAGGTGTCCAGTTCATAAGAGAATTTCTATGAAAACATGGTATTTTTTCTCATGATAAAACTGAAATGTGCTGTTCTATCTTACAAGTTATACTTAATGGTAATGTATTTATGTTTACTCAAGATTTATTTCATCAGCAACTAGGTGTAGCAATGGGTACACCAGTTGCTAACAGCTACTTGATTTTAGTATTGCTTAGGTGGGAGTAACTATGCATTCACAATAATGGTAACTTTTTTCATGCTGATTTGCTGTTTTATAAATGGTTTGTGGGTGATATCTTTCTCATTTGGAATGAGAATTAGACCACGTTATTGAATTGTATATCCAAGTTGGAAAATACTACTACATTTTTGAAGTTTGACATTACCATGGCCAAAAAATTAATACATTTTCTAGACATTACTCTTTTATATAATGATGGTCAGTTTAACACTAAGATACATAAGAAAATTGTGCAATTTATTTACTATATGTATTGCACTAGTATGCATCCTAGATTTATGCATAATAGCATGGTACAAAGTCAATTTTTAAGGGCCAGTAGACTGAATATGAGTGGTAGTGACTTTAATGATGAATTATAAAATATAAGTAATGATTTTTTGACTAGGGGCTACAATATGAATGTAGTTAACAGCAATAAAGAATGTGTTGAAGCACATCGTCATGATATTGGTACCCCCTATTTTTATAATTATTATGGGAGACATAGATGTAATATGTTGAATAATGATCATAATACTCCAAATTCCCATCCTGGTTATATTTTGAAATTAGAGAGGGATTCAGCTATGAAATAACAAATGATACGAAAAAAAATGATCTATATTTTGCTCTGACCCTGTGTTTAAGAACTTAGGGGGGGGTGAAAAAACTAGTTTTGTTTATAAGAGACAAAGGCATTTGAAACATTTACTATGTTATAAAGACTCTGCCTTTAATTATGGAACAGATAGTTTTGTGTCCAATAAAAGGACAACTATTCCTTGTTACAATTGCACATATTGTAGCTATATAAATACTGACAATGGATTTGTTCATCCAATTTAAATTTAATACCTTTGCTACTTGTGTGGCTGCTAATGTGGTATATTTAGCTAACTGTAAGTCATGCACTTGTTTTTATATAGGGAAAATGAATCAAAAGTTAAAAGAGAGAATTGGATCCCATCTCTCTGAAATTCAAAGAAGTATTAAAACTAATGCACTTAGTAAACATATAATTGATTTTGGGCCAGACCATACATTTACATTTACATTTAGGGTAATACAAAAAAATCCATAAGCTGAAAAGAGGGGGAATGTTTTGTTAATAAAACTGAATTGTGTTAATATAAGTGGGTTAATTATTTTAGGGCTGATAGATTTCCTGGTTTAAATAATATAAACAGTCTTAAACCTGTTTTAAAAGTGAGACATAATTATGTCTAGTGTTATATGTATTTTATAATTGTTAGTCTTAAGAGTGTGTTGTTGTCATTATTATAGGGCTGCTGCAATATAATCATATATTTATTTAATTGCTTTTTATTTTTTAATTAGTCATGTGATAAGATGGACTGCCTGATTGGATAGTATTTTATTTAAAAATGGTTGCTTCTAACATGGTTGTATCTGCATTGACAAAGAACTTTTGGATCAAAAGCTTTGCTGTGCTATTAAAAGTGTTTCTGCAGTTGGATTTTTGTTTTTTTTTTTCTTCTGGTCTTCTATATTGCCAACAGTTAAAATACCCATTTACTCACACAATGTTAACCAAAAAATACAAACACTGCCATCATGTTTCTCTCTTTTTGTGCCTCATTCCCTTATTTATGCTTTCTTCATAGCAATTCTATCTATATTTTATTGCATATGTTATCTGTATCAGTGCATAAAGTACTCTATTGAATACGGACATCTCTTATTAAGGGGAAGTAACTGGTCATTAACACCAGTATTTGAATGTTAGGAATATTGCTCTCCTAAATCAATGCATTTTTAGACCTTTTGATACGTCACTTCTCCTTGACACATTCTCAATAGGTGTACATGAAAGAGGAAAGACCGCAAAACCCTGATTGTTCCTGCAGTCAGAGTAATCATAGACACCTGCAAGCCATTAGCAAGGAACAGTTCTCAATGCCCAACCTTGCATTGCTAGCATGTGCATTTAATTATGAAAGTCCTCACACCATGTTTACATTCTGTACACTTAGTGCAGATTGTGGTATTCAAGAATGCTACTGATTTGTCACCTCATTTGCATACTCACAGTGCTCACAGGGCTGACTCTGCACTATATAAAGATAATCAAGCAGCTAATGCACTTGTATCATAGCAGAGAGGTGTTTTGGATGCAGAGAGCTCAATTCTGCATATAATCACAGCCTTTTGAGAATTACCAAATTTCTATACTGCTGTATTGCCAAGGTATGTTGATATTTCTTACATAATGCTTTTAGTTTAATTTTAAAAGGTGATTGCACTGAACACTGAAAAGCATTTTTTATCTTACAGTTTTTTTTTTATTTTATCTGTTTCTTTTGAAATAACCATGTCTGTATTACAGTGTGCTATAGAATGCTATATGACCTACATTTTTTAGGTTGTAGTTAGTTGATGCTTGCACAGTTATTGCAGATGAGTGTATATTAACTTTGTAAGAATGTCTAGCATTTTTACCAGTGTTAACAGAAAAACATGTGTTACATTTGTGGATTTCTACCTGACTGCCACCACAACTGCTCAGATGGCACTTATAATACTTTTCTATTACATTTCTTATGTTATTTTTTGAATTGTTTTGTTAATGCTGCAATGCATTACACAGTTAAATGTGTTATCTGAATTACAAAACTGTTATAGATTGTTGTTGTTGATATTTAATTTACAATTTTGGGGGGGCTGTCCTAACCTATGTGTACTAATAGGGAGCATTAAGTTTTAAATTGCTGTGCATATTATGGATGGGGTCTATATTAAAACACTGAATGCTTAAAACAGTGAATCATGTTTCATCGACCCTTTTTCAGCAAAAGCTGAAAATGTCGACACCTCAGAACAGCGATTTCTTTCCTAGGGAAAGAAATCGCTAATCCAACCAAAAAAAAAAATAAAAAAATAAAAACAGTAAACACTTCCAAACACATACACATGTACCTTAACTCTAATTCTACCCCCCTCCAAAAAAAGTAAACAGCTGAAAACACATATGCACTTAACTAAACCGTACATCTAACGAAAAAAACAAACAGTAAACACTTTCATACATATACACTTACCTTAACCCGCAACCTAACCCTAAGGTCAGTAACTGTTGCACATTTATGCTCGGGAGCTATACCGGACAAAGGACCACACTACATTGCAGAACACGGCAAAGCAACAAAGCGGTCAAGCAACTTCTTTCCCAGGGAAAGAATTCACTGAACAGCCGCTTTGCTGTTTTGCCTGTTCGCTCTTTAGGTGTTGATGAAAACGCATTCGACAAAATGCGTTTTCATCGTTCTTATAGGAACCCTATGTATGTATGCATTTACACATAACTGAGTTCACAGCCAAACTGTATGTGTATTATATATGTAATTATGCATGACTGTTTTATGCTAGGATATGGCACCCAAGAAGAACCCCACAAGCCACCATACACTGACACAGAAAATGAGGTCATTATCCAGGCCTTATGTCACCATGGAGCTTTTCTGTTGGGGAGATGTAGAGGTGATACATAGCTCTCAACTGTACAGAGTTTAACAGAATGTTTAGATTTTTGCCTCATATTTTTGGTTTGTTCCTCATAAAATGTGTGGTTTGCTGTTTGTTCCTCATAAAATGTGTGGCTTCTATCAAATCACTATGGATTGAAGTCACTAAATAATGACATACCTTTGAGTTTCAGACTTAATATCTTTCAGGAGATGCATGCTAACACAAATCCTGTTAATCTAGAAACTTTCTTAGTTTATAAGAGCAGCATTTAAAATATATCCCTATTTTTAGGCCTTTGGCCCCCCATTATTTTAGGTTTTGTCCAGATTTCTTGCACTAAGAGATTGAGAGGTATGCATGACCAGTCTTCCTGAGCCAGGATATGGCAATAGGTGGTTAAAGACATCAATGCTGTCAGAGGACATAAGATTACTTATTCTCAGATACAACACTGGGCAAGTGATATGATAACCTATGCCTGCTGTGGGGCAGCTGCAATTGCCTTGGAACAGGTAGCTATGGTGTATGATCCTGCTATTGAATCACCACTGACTGTCCACTGTCAGAGATACAGATAGCTCAGCAGAGGGTCCCACAGAATTCTTAACATTTGTACACACGTGGGCAACAGATTCAGAGTGTCACAGGCAGATATTCTAGGTATGCAAAATGCAAGTGCCATTGTTATATCTTTATATACATATACATTAGATGTCTTATACATACAGAGCCAGCAATAACTGTAAGCCAGATGACACAGTCATGCAGAAATAGAGGAAACTGTTTGGGGAGGAATCCGACTGTTTATTTCATTTTTGTATGAGGACATATTTAATCTGAACTTGTGAAGGGGATTGTTCTCTTTTTTTCTTGATTTATTTGCACTGTGATACTTATCAGCCTTCTTTCCTTTCCCTTCCTCACATACAACCACATCTGGGTTGCAGGCTGCCAGCATACCTGCATATGGTAAGCATGTATTTGTTTATTGCTATTACTGTCTATAAGGTAGATTCAATCTACATGAGACTAAAAATTCTGATAATTTAGCATGTGTTAGAGTTTAACATAGGTTTTGTATAAGGAAATATATAGTCAGTTTTTCTTTGTTTTTATGTTTGTTGTGTTTATTTCTAATTTCTATATTATTATTACTATTTCTATATTTCTATATTATTATTATATTATTACTATATTCTATATTTCTAATATATAGAATTCCTACATGGTTCTTGTTCTGCAATGTGGGGTATGTGGGAAACATAAGTGATCCCTTGCATGTTGTAGCTTTGCATTTAAAAACGTATGTAATATTCTAGAGGCTGATGCCTCTGACTCCCCTAATATATCCCATGTTAATATATGCAAAGTGCCAGTAGCTAGTATGTATAAAGCTACAAATACCTTTGTTTCCACTCAGATGGGTTATCCACAATTTCCCTGCAGCTTGTGGTGGAGGAGGCAGAGGTTGTATATTTCCTCCAGTGTTTATTTCTTGTTATCAATAGGTGATCCTGAGAGTGGCACTGTTTAACTCCTACCACCTGATGTCAGAGTATCAGTAGCCTCTGATGATGGTGATGAAGAGACACACTCTGGGAGTGTAGAGGGTCAGTTTGACACTGAGGTTGTGGCTTCCATATCCCCTGCCCATATTTTGGACACAGTCAGTATACCTACACATACTCATGACACAGAGATCTCTGGTATAGGACAGGTTAAGGGCGATACAATTGATCAGGGTAGTGTGGTTACTCCAGTTGCAGAGCTGGATCCTTCTCCGCATAGCCACTGTGAGGGAGATATGGCACACAAAAGGGTTGATAGAGGTACTCAGAGGAGTCTTGCAGCCCATCATCCTCCTGATGCTGGTGTGTCATTGGGTGCCACCACTTGTTTATGTAGGGCAGAAGTGGAGGCACAGGCACATTTCACGAGGTCCTCAGAACTGTTAGTACAACAACTAAACATCATGCATTCTGACATGAGTGTCTCCCTGAACTGTGTGGGCAACTTCTTGGACAGGATGAATTACACACTTAATCAGGCATTATCTGTGATGGAATGTCTGTTGGGGGAGGATGGACATCCATGTGAATGGAGACCCACTACATATTCTGGTGTTACCATACATGGCTGTGCACAATCCCACTTCTGTAATGACACTACATCAACTGCTTCATCAGTGATGGTGGTGTCCAAACCCAGATGTGGTAGGTCAAGGTTTATGGTCCTGGACAAAGTCAAGAGGAGAGCTCATTATCCAGCAGACATTACTCATGTTCAGGTAGCACCCTGACTTCTAGCCAGGGCCATGGAAGTAGAAATGTAACTCCTCACAGAGGTGGTTCTTGTAGTCTGGGGA
>NC_056731.1:1238538206-1238558206 GCF_019279795.1 Protopterus annectens | reverse complement strand
ATTGTTCTACAGAAAATGTTACTAGACTAATTGCTGACTAGTTGAGAATAACTGCTGATTTACAAAACATTTGAGAAAAACAACCTGGCCTTGGGGCTTATTCTAGCCCACTACAAACTTTCAGTACTCCAATTGTGCAGTTCTAATATATGTGTTACATTTTGCCTAGATTCAAGGTACATTTCTAGCTTAGGTACAAGTAATGCTGACTACGGTTTATACTTTCAAGCATCCATTGTGTTTTTTATCAAAGCTTCTAGCAGCTGTGTACTTTCTCATGGCATAAGCAGAAAATCAATAACTCTTTGTTAAGTCTCATGACACTAGTAGAAATGAAACACTTATTATTATTTTCATGACCTTAGCAGAAATCAGATGCTTCTTGTTAAGTTTCTAATAGCAGTGCAGATTCATGCAGTGTGAACAGAATAAATGTATTAACCCTTTTAAACCTCGAATGCACTAAGCATGCATATTACTAATACATATTTTTCTAACATTTCCCCCTTTTAATACTTTTATTCTACTTTCAAAATAAGCATAAACAGTTTTTTCTTCCCCTAACCTCTTCCTACTCAGGATTTACAGTTAAGAGAGTCATTCAGTTTAAACTTATGAAAGCATTTTAAATTTTTCAATAATTCTTCAAGTTCAGCACCTTGGTATAAGGTTTCTGAAACTGACATGTCTGTAAAGTCTTTAATCAGTCTTTTCTTGCAGAGGATGCAGCAGCACACACATACCACCAGCAGGATCATTCATACACAGTTGGCAATCAGGATGTTCATTAGGATACTGCCCCATCCCCCAAACAATCTCTGGAAAAAGTCCATCAATGGATTTGGTCCTGGCTTGGTCATAACCGACACCTGCTGAATTACCTCAAGGTGATTGTCTATCTCGTGTTTGTGGTCAGGAATATATGAACAGCACTCCTCCTGGATTAAAGTGCAAGTACCTCCTCTCACCACTAGGGTGAAGTCAAGAGCCATGCGGTTTTGAAGCACTACAGTTCTCATGGCAGTCAGTTCATCAGTTACCAATTCTAGAGCGGAAAAGGTTGCATTGCTCATTATTTTGAGAAGTTTAGACAGTTTTCTCAGTTCCCATATTGATTTTGTTGCTCCGTATGCTGGCAGTACACCTGTCCACGAGATGATGGTATCACCCAAGTCCATATGTGACAGTCCATTTTTCCCTAAGCCCACAGCATGATGGTTTTTCCAGCCTGCATTGATTTGCCCCACTGGGTTGACAGGCTTCTTGATTTCTCGTCGAACATTCCAAATTTTCCCCTGAGGTAAAACTGCTGTGTGTCGTATGACCGGAACCAGGTACCCCAAATAACAACTGCTGGACCAATTCTCAGGTAACCACTTATATGCTTTCCTACCACATACAAAGTAGCAATCTTCTACTTTGGTAGTAACTTTACTATGTCCTGGCTCTGGATGAAACATTTTTTTGTCAACTATAGTCAGTTGTTTATAGAGGTCAGCATTATGTTTTACTTCATCAGTTGTCCTATGCATCAGTTCAAAAAATGAATCATAGCTTGTGTTGCAGTAGGAACCTGTGTTGTCAGTTTTATTGTAGCATCTATAGGGAACAATCACATTGCAATTGCTCCAACCCACCTGAACTGTATCATTTTTGTAAAAATCCACAGTCCCCGTCTGTCAAACAGACAAGTGCAATGCTACTTTATCTTGTGATGTGACATCTGATGTATCATAGACTAAGTTTTCCCAGGTCTTGTTGGCTCCTAGGGGGACTGAAGTTAACAATAACCCCCCATATGCTGTTGGCAAAGCTGTGCAAATCCAGCAATTCGAAACATTGACGGTCTCAGCATACACATATTTGATTGCCTGGTAAGTGTTGAAGTTTGGGTGCCACTCTACGTGCAACTCTCCACGCTTATTCAGTTCAGTTTGTGTGGCTGGGAAAAGGAATGGCTACAACAAAAAGATTATTGTCACTAGTACAGTCAACAGGATGATTATGCAGTACTTCTGAGGAAACGGTTGTTCTGCATTCCTGTTTTCTCCGACTCTTCCGAGTAGGTGTATTTGGATTTTTCTGGATTCCATCATTTTTGCTTTTGACATGTGATCTTACCCTCTGCCCTAATAGGACCTTCAGCACCGATGGTTTCTTCACTGGGGTTGAGACAGATCAGTCCTATTGATCTGACCCCCCCCCTTTGTAGCCAGACTTTGTGCTGAGGGCCCCGATGGAGAGGTAAGATTTTTGTCCTGTTCAAAGTTCTTAACAAGTTTGCAGTGTGTCAGGTGGATGCGTGAAGCTTGCTCTGCTATCTTGACTGCAGTGGGTGTCAAAAGAAGCACCTGGTATGGACCTTCCCACCTTGGTGATGACCAATTCTTCTTCTTTATAATTTTTATCCACACCCAGTCTCCGGGTGTCACTGCCACTTCTGATGTCTCGGTTTGTTTTCTATCTGAAACAGAATTTGACTGCAACAGATGATTAGAATTCATTAACTTCCTCATATATTCAGCTAGTGTAAAATCAGCTTCCTGGTCTGAGGACATGAGAAGTTTCCACTGGGGTGTATAATAAGCCCTTCCAAATAGTTTTTCAAAAGGAGTCAATCCTTTTGCAGTCGGAACAGTTCTCATGCTCAACAGCGCCAGGGGAAAACAATACAGCCAATTCTTTCCTGTCTCATCTATTGACTTTCTCAATTTGTTTTTTAATATACCATTATGCCTTTCAACTAGCTCTGCAGATTGTGGATGGTATGCACAATGATTTTTTAAAGAAATACCAAAATGCTTACTTAACTGCTGTATGGTTTGGTTTACAAAGTGTGTACCATTGTCACTGTAGATCCTTTCCGGAATGCCGAATCTAGGGATGATTTCTTTGACAAGTACTTTTCCCACTGTGGCTGCATCTGGATTTTTGGTTGGAAAGGCTTCCACCCATCTGGAAAACATATCTACAATGACAAGACAATACTTCTTATTTTCACATTTGTTAAATTCTATGAAATTCATACAGATAGTGTGAAACGGATATGTTGGTGTAGGGAAACTCCCTTGCTTGGGCTTTAATGCCCCTTGTGCATGATGTTTGTTGCAAATCTGACACTTCAAACAACATTATTTAGAGTAGTTTGTAAATCCGTACATTGTGAACACCTGGTTCACCAGCTGTACCATCCCCCCTGTTGAGACATGGCACTGCCCATGGCTCAACAAAGCTGCATATCTAAACAAATTAGATGGTAGTATCGGTTTCCTTTCTTTAGAGATGTACAGCCCCTTTTCGAGAATCACTCCTAGTTTTACCCATCTTTGTTTTTCAGCTTGCGTAGTGAGTGTCTGCATTGTTTTTAACATTTCTAAATCTAAAATTTCAGAGGGTTGTAGTTCCTCATTTAAAAGAAATACTTTTGTAGCTGCTTGTTTTGCAGCTGTATCAGCTCTCGCACTACCTTTTGAAATCCTATCTTGTTGCTTGGTGTGAGCTGTGCATTTACAAATGGCTACTTTCTGAGGTAACTGAATAGATTCTAAAAGATCTAAAATAAACTATGCATGATTTATAGGTTTGCCAGTAGATGTTATCATTCCTCAGTTTTTCCACTGTTGCACAAAAACATGTACAGTAGAAAAAGCGTACTGGCTGTCAGTAAAAATGTTTACACATTTACCCTTTGCTAAGATACATGCCCGTGTCAAGGCAATCAATTCTGCTGCCTGTGCAGATAAGTTGTGTGGTAAAGGTTTTGCTTCTATAATCTCAGTATCAGAAACTACTGCATATCCTTCTAGGTTCTGTCCTGCAGGACCCCTTTTACATGAGCCATCCACATAGTATGTCACCTCAGCATCATCCAAGGGGACATCCGTGAGATCTTTTCTAGGTAGTGTTTTTTGCTCAATTACCTGCAGGCAGTGGTGCGTTGTGCCATCTGCAGGGGTCGGGAGCAGAGTAGAAGGGTTCAAAGTCGTGCATCACTCAATTATCATGTGAGGTTGGCTCAACAATATAGTCATACAGGAAAGATGCCTAGCAGGGGAAAGATATGCCACCTTTTCTTGTAGTAAAATAATCGCGACTGCATGAGGCACTCTCAAAGTGAGAGGGTGGAATAAGACTACTGAGGCCGAAGCCTGTACTGCCATTGCAGCTGCAACTACTGCTTGTACGCAGTGGGGTAAGAACCGTGCCACTGGGTCTAGTTGTGATGAATAGTAAGCAATGGGGCGTTGCTTATCCCCATGCTGTTGTGTTAACACTGATGTCATATAACCTTGCTTACAATCTACAGTTTGGAAAAAACGTTTATGGTAGTTTGGCAATCCTAGAACTAATAAGGACGCTATTAACTGTTTCAGTTTGCAGAAATCAGATTCTGCCTCTGGTGTCCATTGTAACAAATCCTGTGCTGCCATAGGCTTCTTATATATAAGGTCAGTTAGCGGTGCAGTTTCCAAAGCATAGTTTGGAATCCAGCTCCGGCAAAAATTTGTTGTACCCAGGAAGGACATCATTTCCTTCTTGGTAGTGGGTTTTGGTGCTTGCAAAATTGCTACTTTTCTGTCCTCATCTAATGTTCTGCCTTCTTTGGATATTACATATCCCAGGTATTTGACTTGTTTTTTCCAAAGCTGCAGTTTATTTTTATTTACCTTATGTCCTTCAGTGGCTAAAAATCGTAATAGCGCTATGGTATCTTCTCTACAATCTTGCTGGGTGGGGGCCGCCAGCAAGATGTCATCAACATAAAGTAAAATCTGACTGCCTCTTGGTAGGGTGAATCCCGTCAAGTTGCTTGCCATTTCTTGTGAGAATATTGTTGGACTTTCACAATATCCCTGTGGTAGTTGCGTATATGTATACCTTTTCCCCTGAAATGTGAATGCAAACCAATACTGGCTGTCAGGGTGTATTGGTATCGAAAAGAACGCATTGCTGATGTCTACCACAGAAAAATACTTCTGTTGAGGTTTTAAATCATTCAACAGGGTGTGTGGGTCTGGCACAGTAGGTGTCCTTGGTATTACTGCATCATTTACAGCTTGTAAATCTTGGACCATACGCCATTCTCCATTTGCTTTTTTAACTGGAAATAAGGGTGTGTTACATGGTGAATCGAGAGATTCTACTAGTATCCCTCCTTTAAGTAAGGCTGCTAGAATAGGCTTTATCCCTGCCTCTGCATCTTTTCTTAAGGGATACTGTCTTTTTTGTGGTCTAAATGCTGACTTTGGCGTGATAGTTACTGGTCCCACTGTACGAATAAGTCTTACATCTGATTTTCCTGTTGACCAGAGAGTCTCTGGTATATTTTGTAAGGCATTCTCTTCCTCCTTTAATAGGAGTGCTAATCAGCTGTCCTTGGTAGACTGCAAGTGCACGGCTGGGTGGGTCTGAGTTATCCAATTCAACTTCTGTATTTGTATTCCCTGTTCTGACAGTTCTAATTCTGTCTGTTTCTCCCATCTCGTGACTTTTTCTCCTTGGTCTGCCCATTCTATATTTTTATTCTTGGTTAAGCTAACATGTGGTAATCGATTAGATTTATAAAGTGTAAAGAACTCCTGGGGCAATGAACAGCTGGCTACACTGTTCCCTTTTGTGTCCCAGTACAAGTTACGTAATATCAATCTGTTTGCATGATTATTAAACAATTCTTGCTCATATTCCTTATCAGGTCCTGGTGTGTTACAATAATACAGGGTACAGTGCAACAGGTGTTGCTTATCAATGTCAAGGGAGGGGAACTTGCTGATGGCCACATTCATTAATTCTTTGGTCACAGTCCCTGGACCAGTTGTAACCAAGTCCTGGCTGTACCAATAAAACATTTCACCCTCCGATTGCACTGCAATGGTATCAATTTGTCACTGTGCTTCCATACCCTGCTTGGTTGGGACTACTGCTATACCAAATAGTTGCATAAGGTCTCTGCCCAAGAGGTTTACTGGGCATTTTGCAGAAACAACAATTTTGCTTTTCTGAGTCAATCCTGAAACTGGATCAGTTATTGCAATATTACGGGAGAGGGGCTCCCGATACCGCTGTCCATTAGCTGCTTTTACCAGTATGTAATAAGGTGACTCCGTGTTTTCTGGCAGTTTGGAGGGATGTATCAGGGTTCGTGATGCCCCTGAGTCACACAAGAATTTGACTCCCCTCCCTTCTGCCAAGAGTGTAACTTCTGGTTTTGTGTATGCTAAATAGAGCTCCAGACTCAATAAAGCTAGGTTTAATATTTCATCTTCTTCATTGTCACTTACTTCCTGCACTTCCTCTACTCCCTCTATCACATTCTCATTTGTCCCTTCTTCACTAGCCCCTTCTAGTGATTCCTGACTACCATATAGTCAGTCCTCACCCTCCTTGTCTTCCGTTGTTGCCTTCTTGTTTTTCCTGCAATACTCTGCCAAGTGTCCCTTTTTACTGCATTTAAAACATTCACCCCTTTTCTTTCGCCCTTCATAGTCCTCTGATCGTTGATCAGATTGTTTGTTTCCCTGTGCATTTTTCTTGCCCTTTTTCCCAGAATGTACTACATAAACTTCTGCTCCATCTTCTACAGAAAAAACTTGAGCTTTCTTTTTCTTTTTGCTATTAAAAAGCCTTTCGGCATGCCTAGCATATTCAAGTAATGACTGTAACCTGCTTGTACGATAGTCTACCATGTGTTTTGTAATAAAACTGCTTATAGGTGCAATACTGCCCTTTAAAAATGCAATCTTTAACTGCTGTTCATATGGGGAATCTTGTATTTGATCTTCAAGAACCTGCATTCCACAGTGGTTATTAAAACATTCTAATAGTCTGGCATAATACCGATCAATTGTTTCACCTTCTTGTTGGATGCATTGACTAATGCAAGTCCAGTCTGCCCTAGGCTTCCATTTTTCAGAGATGCGGTCTGTAAGACCTTTTACTCTGTTGTCTAATTCTGTGCTGCTATGTGGGAGGGGTCTTTGTGCAGTGTCACGGGGATTCCAGTTGCCACTAATCATGTGCCAATCTGGCCCCACAATTTATCTAACTACTTTTTCTACCTCTTCTCTGTTTAGGATATAACTCAGCCTCATTCCTTGTAAATCTTCTGAGAATTTTCTAAAATTAACTTTTGGATGGGGAATTCCCTCAGTGGCTTTCCGGATATCTTCCGGAGTCCAAGGTCTATACACTAAAATAGTTGGGTCCTGATTGTCCTGACCTGCCTGAGGGTTGGGTACTTCTATATGTGGACATATTTCTTCTCCTTCACTTATAGATCATGAATTCTTAACCATTTGCCATAACTCGATGTCTTCATTTGAGTTACCTGCCTTTGTTCGAGACCTGGTCTTGATGGGATCTCTAATATACGGTTTTATTTTTATAATGCCTCTTTCTTCAGTGACCACAGGATATCGTGGGGGTGGACTAACCTTTTCACCCGCTTCATATTCCGGTAAGGGAGGCGGAGGTGCTGATGTTATTACTAAGTTATTGTCCTCCTTATCTAAAAACATTGTTTTTGAATTGTTGTTCTTTTGTTCCCTACGGTTTACTTCCTCAATCCACCTGTGTGCCTGAGGAATTCCTAATTTACGTTGCTTTTTTACCCGTCCTTTGGAATCGGTTTTGAGCTGTTTGACAAGTTTGATAAGCGAGGATTTTTCTAATTTTCCATCTAATTCATATTTATTAACCCATTTTGAATAATATTTAATATTGTCGGCGCGCTGCAACTGCATGTATTTTGCGTCTTCTGTTAACGGCGGATTTTGGGGTCTTTTTGTGCAATTATTACCCGTTTTGTTCTACCCTTTGATTGTTACGTAACTTCTCTTATTTTTAATGTGGTACCACGGATTTTGTTATAGTCTCTTCAGAATGACTGTCTACTTATTCTGTTTCTCCTGATCTATGACAAGACAGTAATCTTTTCTGTCCCTGACTTGTAAGAAAAATACAGTCCTGACAAAAACAATACAAATCTGGTCCCTGATCTAAAACAGAAAACAGAGAAAAGTAGATTCACCTTACTTGAGCCTACGTGATTGATCACCTGATTCGCGGAGACCCGTCCTTCAGTCGCAGATCAGAAAGTGGCTGCCCTCTTTTGAATGACAATTCAGTCGGAGGGCATTTCAAATAAGAAGAACCGATTTGGTTTCTTCCCCGTACGGTTTCAACCACCTGGCCCATCTCATCCGAGGTGACGAGAGGGTTCCGGTCCAAAGGGCCAATCTGTCAAAGGAAAAAACTTCAAAGACCAGTTCACGTAAGGTTCAAGCAAGGCACCCTTTATTAACTTGCAGCAAGGAGACAAAGCATGCTGGCATAATTGTTTGAACATTAATAATTAGTATGGCATTTTTATACAGTTCTTTCCATGTCACACAGAAATGTTACTTCTATTGCTGACGTAGTTAGACACAGCTTTCTGTATTGTTCTACAGAAAATGTTACTAGTCTAATTGCTGACTAGTTGAGAATAACTGCTGATTTACAAAACATTTGAGAAAAACAACCTGGCCTTGGGGCTTATTTTAGCCCACCACAAACTTTCAGTTCTTCAGTTGTGCAGTTCTAATGTATGTGTTACATTTTGCCTAGATTCAAGGTACATTTCTAGCTTAGGTACAAGTAATGCTGACTACAGTTTATACTTTCAAGCATCCATTGTGTTTTTTATCAAAGCTTCTAGCAGCTGTGTACTTTCTCATGGCATAAGCAGAAAATCAATAGCTCTTTGTTAAGTCTCATGACACTTGTAGAAATTAAACACTTCTTATTATTTTCATGACCTTAGCAGAAATCAAATGCTTCTTGTTAAGTTTCTAATAGCTGTGCAGATTCATGCAGTGTGAACAGAATAAATGTATTAACCCTTTTAAACCTCGAATGCACTAAGCATGCATATTACTAATACATATTTTTCTAACAGAAACCATAAGTTGCATGTTTTTTTTGCTTATTTATACTATTTACTGCACTTTTTTTATTTCCTGCTGCCTACTTTTATATAGTATTTATTTACTGTATACTAAATTACATTGTTTTACTGCAATTGTCTGCTTTATTGTGCTTGTTAAATTGAATTTTAACAGTTTTCACTTTTTACAAAGCTTTGTTGTTAGTTTCACTGTTTGTTAAGTATTTACTGGTATTTTTCACTGTTTTTAAGCTATCTGTTCTCCTTGTTCTGTTTGTTTCCACCAAGCAGTATTTAAATAACTGATCTGTTAACAGCTTAAAACATTATTTAGAGCCTCATTGCTAACTTTCTGCTGTTTTAATTTTTTTTAGTGTCTCACTGCTATTTTACTGCCATTTTAAACATTCTCTAGTGTTTCTTACTGAAACTAGGGTAGCTAGTAGCTGTAGTATAGTCCAGGTGCAGGCTTGCTGCTTTTGGAACTGTTTGTAGTAGTTTGTTCTGAGCACATTTTCCAGGCCATTTTGGATTGGAAGGGACCTATCTGTACTTTTGTGAGAGAAATGTGCTGATTGTGAACTGTCTGGTAAAGGGAGGACAGTCTAGGACTTGGGATACGCATCCTCATTGGTCCTTTTAAATCTTTTTACATTTTTTTTCAAGTTTTTAGCTTCTGGTATTTAGAGTGTATTAGTAAGAAAATAATTCCCAAGGGTTTGCACCAATGGCGATATCCTGCTGGATTGGTCAACAATTCAGTATATCACCAAGAACTGTTGGCCCTATTTGATAAACAGGGTTTGGAATTTTTAGCATCACTAATAAATTATTATAGCTCTGAAATAAACAGCTTGCAGGAAGACCTGATACAACTCGAGTCGTTTTTGCAACAGCATTCTGACTTTATCCGATACAAGTATGATTATTTAAGAATTTTGTCTAGTATTGATGCGTCCATCTCTTAGTTGCTCTTGAACAAGAAATGAAAAATTGACAGGGATATCAAAGACTATGGTAATAAAAAGGCTTACCCTTCTCCTGCTTTAGGACAAACTGGACCTTGGGGGAATAGCGAGGCTCCTGTTGACCCCCCTCTGGCTGTTCAAGAGGATTCTTTCAACCAAGAGCGGGCGCCTGTTCGCAGGAGCGAACGTATTAGGAGCCATGTTAACAATGCAAATGTTAACAACGTGCATTTTAATAACCAAAATCAAACTGAACAATCCCCAAATGAAGATGAAAACAACCAGGGTTTTTCCAGGGTCAGGAACAGGTCGAACCACAGGTCAAACCACAACAATACTACGACGAACAACAGGGGGCGAACACAGAGGAGGAAAAGAGGGAACCGACACAGGAGATGACCCCTATTGTAACAAGGGGACCCAATGTTCTTATAAGTAAACAAGGGGACTTCAAGATCTATAATTACACGGTGTTAACGGTGGAACAAGCATTGATAGACTTTTTTTCTAAAGGACTTTCATTTGTTCCTGACAAAAAATGTAAACTTGTTAACACAATTATAGACTTGAAGTTATTTGTGCATAAATTAAATCTCGCCTTTAGTTTAGGTAATACACCCACATTACTTAACACCTATAAGGTATCGAGCATCTTTAATCCCCCATTACATGGTGTCTTAAGTATTTTTGAAAAACTCTGCGAGATAGATTTAAGGACAATGTTGAATCCACATGAGTCTTTTAGATCAATGAAAAGCAATATTTCTAAGAACGAGTTAGATTTTATTTCCCTCCTTAATAAATGTAAGATAAGGGTTATGATGCCAGACAAGGGAGGGGGTCTTGTTTTCATGGATGAATATTTTTATGATAGAAAGATGTTTGAACACCTACAATCAGGAACTTATTTGAAGTCAAGCCTTAATGAGTTACACTCAGCCTACAGAAAAATTAGAGGAGTGTTAGATGATTTGTTCCTGGAAGGTAGTGTTGATTGTGACATTTATCATTATTTGACAATGCCAGCCCCCAGAATTCCAACTTTGTTTGGCACCCCGAAAATTCACAAGGACTTGATTGATCCCCCTTTCAGACCAATTGTGGATGGAAGGGGATATATAACTTATGCGTGTGCCAAATTTGTGGATGGTATTCTTAAACCCTTATTAATGGATGAGGCACAAATTTGTAAAGATTCCTGGGGTTTTTTGGAACAAATTAATAAGATTGAATATGATCCCAGCTTTACTTTTCTTGTCATGGATATTAAAGATTTGTACATGGTAATCCCTCATCAGTTGGGAATAGAGTGGACAAAAAATTTTATGTTGCTTAAAAAGGCAACTAATGACCAAATGTACCAGGTAGAAACTCTTTTGGACTTGGTGTTATCAAACAACTTTTTGGTGTTTAAAGATCAGTTTTTCCTTCAAAAGACGGGGATAGCCATGGGGTCTCCTTGCGGGTGCAGTTTTGCAAATAGTGTCTTGGCATACTGGGAATGACAATTGTTGTTCCAAAATGAGATGTATCAGCGGAATGTCACTTGGTATATTTGATACCAAGATGACATGTGTTTTTTATGGAAAGGGCCACTAGAAGAGGTACCTGAATTTATTGTCAGCATCTCAAAAATGACCAATTTTCTTCAATTCACTTATACTGTTGGGGTAGATGAGATCAACTTTTTAGATGTTAAATTAAGCAAGGATAGGACCAATAACAAATTTAAATCTATGATCTACAGAAAACCCACTTATTCCAACTCTTATCTCCATTTCTCCAGTAGCCACCCCTTTCACCAAAAGAGAAGTGTGGTGAAAGGGCAGTTTGTCAGAGCGGCAAGAATGGTCTCTGAAAAACAGGAGTTTATTAGTGAATGTGTAAATTTATGTGAAATGTTTTCTAAAAGAGGATACCCAGATACTTTAGTAAAAGACATAATGCATGAAGTTCAGGTCAAAAGAGAAACAGGGCATTTTAGGCCCCTATTGGAAGGGGGAACATTACAAGTAAAACCAAAGGTCAATACAGGTAATATGTCCCCCATCAATTTTCTTTTCACATATTGTACAGATTTTGATATAATTAGGGGCATTATTTCTAAGAATTGGAACATTCTTTTGGAAGATCAGGCATTGGTTAAAGTAGTGGGACAACATCCAACATTCACATATAGACGAGGGGTGAATTTAAAGAACCTTGTTGAAAAGACTACAGTTAGAACTAGAGTGAATGGTGTGGGCATGGTTAAATGCGGCATGTGCCCCCAGTGTAAATACATTTTACCTGGTAATAAAATTAACATTAATCTTAAAACCTATTTTATTAATGATAAGTATAACTGTGAAACTAAGGGGGTAGTGTATGTGGCTTTGTGTAAGAAATGTCCCTCCTTCTATATTGGCAAAACAGAAAGGTCACTAAAGAAAAGAATTTATGAACATCTGTATGCCATAGGGAGAAAGGACTTAACGAATGCACTTGCAAAGCACACTTGTGAACATCCTGAACATTCCTTTTTGTTCACAGTGGTTCCCAGGTTAAAACTAATATTAGGGGTGGCCCATGGCAGTTACAGCTGGAAGAACAAGAGGTTCTCTGGCAAATTACAACATTTGCACATTTACCCCCAGGTTTAAATGAGTATGCATCTATAAAATGCATTCTCAAATTAAAAGCACTGAAGAGATGAGTTTATTACCACATTTATATTTACATTTATATTATGAGCTGTGAGATATATATTTATGTACATATAATTATGGTAATATTAATTTTTGGTTTCTTTTCTCAAGTTATAAAATGGTAGTATTAAGTGACCTATTCATTGGCTATACAGGACATTATATATTTATATTTACATATTCCTAGGTGTTCCATATGTTACCTAGGTTTCTTTTCTTTTCTTCTTTAATTAATTCTTTATTAGAAGTTTTTATAAGATGTTTATATTGAAAATACATTTTGTATTTTTTAACAAAATAGTTAGCAGATATGTAATTACTGTTTGCATCATAAGGTTTTAGCCCTTTAAAATCTGGGCTTGAAGTTAACCAAGTAATTAACTAGATAATCAATTTATTTTAATTGTTTTAATTGGTACATGCATCTTATACATAAGGTCTTACTGTGTGTATTTTATTTATTTTTCTAGTCTGAAGAAGGCTGAGGAATATCCTTAGCCGAAAGCGCTTACTTTAAATAAACAGCCCGTGCTTTTGCTGAACTTGTCCGCTTCCATCTAACCTATTCTAGCCCTAACTCCCTAGAGCAAAAGTTCCTTAACTTTGTTAATTCAAATGCCCTGGAACAAATTGTCCATAACCCAACAAGGGGAACAAACATTCTGGATCTGGTTCTCACCAACATCTTAAACAGATGCACTGTTGCAACTGTTGAACCCTCATTAGTTAAAACTGACCGGAAATCAGTCATCTTTGAGCTGGCACTAACAACAGAACTCACAAAGGGTGAAATCAAACTAAAAAACTTCACCAAGGTACACTATACCCTCCTAAGTGAAGGTGTAAATGCATTCAAAGCCCCACCCCAAAGCTGGAAGTGGTAACTATGGTGAAGCTTGCAGTAAAGCCCTGCACAATCACTTGCATAAGTGTATAAGCTCCCCATATCAGAAAGAATCAAAGCCAAAACCACAAGTAAAACAAGCTGCCATGGTGGACATCCAGCATAGAAAAAGTTTACAATAAATGCAAAAATTTGCTGTCCAAGAAAACAAAGGCAATGTCCAAACAATGGAAAAACAGCCTCCTCAGCCCCAACAGGCAAATAAGACAACTTGCCAAATCCTCCAAGGGCTCTTTTGAGATAAACTTAGCAAGTACTGCCATGGATAACCATAAGGCCTTTTACAGCTACATACATAACCTAAAGGGTAGGACCCTCCGAAATTACAACAAACCTTCCTGCAAACTCCCCCCTCCACCCTACATATCTGAAGAACAGGTCCTCAAAGCTTTGTCCAAGGCAAAAAACCCAGCCTCTATGGAACCAAACAACATCTCAGACTGTCTTCTAAACAGGCTAAAACATGAATTAGCATCATCACTAAGTACCCTTTTTAATCATAACCTAACCACAGACTTTGTTGCTGCGGAATGGGGAACAATAACAATTATTCCCCTCCGCAAAGGTGGCCTAGCAACAGATCAGGAGAATTACAGACCCATAAGCCTGACCAGCCTCATCTTTGAGGCCATGGAACTTATCATTATGGACCTCATAAATAAAGACATAGGTGACCTCCAAACCCTGTATCCTACCCAATTCAGCTTCGTGAAGGGCAGATCCTGTCTGTTAAATCTGGTGGATTTCTTTGAAAATGTGACCAAGGCCATTGATGAGGGCAAATCTGTGCACACAACATACCTCGACCTGGCAAAAGCTTTGGACACAACCCACATTCAGGTATTACCGATAAACATAGCAAAGTGAATGTAAACCCCTTTGTTGTAAGATGGGCTGGCAATTGGCTCACAAACCAAACACTATCAAAGTGAGTGACTGCACATCAACCAGCAGACCTGTTAGTAGTGGGGTGCCACAGGGGTCAGTGCTGGTCCCCCTATTGTTTGGTATATACTTCTCAGAAACTCAGGTCAAAACTAAGGAGTTCTAGCTGACCAGGTTTGCAGACGACTGCAAACTAGGCACAGTCACTGAATCCCCAAATGATGTCAGTATACTCCAGGAGGGGTCCAGGCAGAACAATGACTGATGCATTAGTCACAGTCTCATACTGAATGCAAAAAAAAAATGCACCATCATTCCCTTTGGTACAATGTTCCCTCACACTATCAAATCAACAACAATACCCTAAGTACCCATGAAGTGGTAATGGTCCTGGGATCACAAGTTAACTGTGACCTTAACTTTGACCACCATTTGTCTACTGTAGTAAGAAAAGCTTTCTATGCAGCACACATGATTATTAAAGGCATTGCCTCAAGAGCAAAAGAAGTTATAACCCCCCCCCCAGACTCAGTACTTATCTGGCCCATAATTGAGTATAATACCCAATTTGGCATGTACCATACTAAGCACCTGCAGCAATTAGCGAGATCACAGGTTTCTAACAAAGAAGATCAAGGGGCACCAGCATGTGCTTTACACAGACTGACTAAAGTCCCTGTCACTATACTCCATATCATATAGGTTTCTTAGGGGAGGCTTATGCCTGGCCTACAAAGCAATCCGAAACCCAAACCTAATGAACTTGCTGCCTATCTATAAATCAAACAGGAGAAGGGGTACCCATTCCAGGGACCTAAATATGGCATGCTACTTAAATAGGACATATTTAGGGCTCTGGAATGGGTAGCATGCCGTATTTAGGTCCCTGGAATGGGTAGCCCTAGTCCTAAACAGAGAGAATCAGACAGGATTAAGCATTTTTGTATTGACCATCCAACTCATCAGCACTGTCTTGCTCTATATGTATGTTTATCTTATACTTGTGTTTTCTCTTAGAAATAGCTAGAAGCTAGAAAAATTAGACTAAGTGTTTTTCTGTGATATCAGAGCTGTAATACTGAATTATTTTAAGTATTTCTCTGTGATCTCTGAACTCTTGACTAGCACTGTGTAGTAAAAAGTATTGTCTTGTGTTTTGACTATTTGTTATTAAATATCTTTAAACTCTTTCAACTGTGGCTGTTTTTGTAGAGATAATTTAAGCTCTTTAGAGTACTTACATGCCTTTGGTAAAATTGTACAAAGCCACTCCAATAGCTTTAGCCATGGGATATACTACCAACTGGATAATAATATTGCACAGTAATAATTGGACACCCTTTTAAGGGCCTTTGAGTAGCTGATAAATATTAGTGTGTAGTGGCAGCTGGTACTACCGTATAGTCTGGGAAAAAGGGGCACAGCTGGAGAACCTGTGCCAGCCTTTCCCAGGAGTGTCTGTATGGTTGTATAAACTCTTCTCAAAGTGTGTGTGTGTGCGTGTGTGTGTGTGTGTGTGTGTGTGTGTGTGTGTGTGTGTGTGTGTGTGTGTGTGTGTGTGTGTGTGTGTGTGTGTGTGTGTGTGTGTGTGTGTGTGTGTGTGTGTGTGTGTGTGTGTGTGTGTGTGTGTGTGTGCGTGTGTGTGATCTACTTGGACAGGGACACAAAGCACTGGTTGGACAGAGAGGGTGCCGGAGGTTTTAGCTTGACCACTAGGCTGAGATCAGACCCTATAGCTGTGCCAGTGGGGAGTCTTATTGGGGACCTGGAGAGCAAGGTAGCAACCAGCCCCGGACTGACTGTGATCTCTGTGTGCTCTTAAGGGAAATTGCACTTTACTGTGTGTATTTGTTATCCTTTCCTCCTATATGAGATGCCCTCACTGGTGTTAGTGGTGAGGGCTGAGACTCCATGACTGCTGGGCCAGGGCACGGGTGTCACATATTAATTGTTTTGCAGTGGTAGGATATCCACGCCATGTATTAATTGGTTGGAAAATACTAATTGGCTTGTAGTGGTGTAGGTAGAGTGAATTCCTGTAGCTTGTGTACAGTGTGCTCTGAAGATGTTTTGTACACTAAATCAGCCATGCAGTGAATACTCAGACTTCAGATCACAATTGTTTTATTTCTTTTGTTAGCTTAGTTAGTCAGGGTGAGCAGGCAACATGTCAGCAGAGGAGTATGGAAAGCTGACAAGGAGCCAGCTGGCAGAGATGTGCCAGGCTAGGGGACTGGTGGATGGAAACCTGACTAAGGCAGACCTGATTGCAGCCTTGGTTACAGCTGCATCAGAAAACAGCAACCAGGAGGACAATCAGATTGGCAGTGGAGATATAATACCCTCGGAGAATGGACAGCTCAACCTTTCTGCAAAAGGACTTAAAAATCCATCTAGAGCTAAAGATACTTGAGGTGGAGGCCAGGCATTTGGAGATAGAAGCAGCTGAGAGACTGAGGAGTCTACAGGCTGAGGAGAATGAGAAACTGCTACGCCTGGAAGCCGAGGAAAAGGAGTGGCAGAGGAAGCATGAGAGGGAAATGCTGACTCTTTTCCAGAGTCATGTAGGTAATGGGGAAGGGAGTAACTGAACCCCAGAAGTACAAAAGGTCAGTCATTTTTTTCTGCAGTTTAAAAAACGGGATATTTTTGATAGTTTCATTCATATGTTTGAGAGGGTAGGCAAACAGCATGGTGTTGACCAAAGACTCTGGGTATGATTCCTGACCCCCTTACTCCATGGTAAATCTATAACTGTTTTGTCAAAAATGTCTGACATTGCATGTTTTGATTATACTACTGTTAAAAATCACTTGTTAGAATTGTTTAAGCTAGCACCTGAAACGTATAGGAAAATGCTCCGTGAGCACAGACACAAGGCAGATGAAAGTGTCTGTGAATATGTTGCTGAACTGAGCACTTATTTCCATAGGTGGGTGAGTGGATATCAGGTCACCACTTTTGAAGGGCTGGCAGACCTTTTGGTGAGGGAATAAGCCCTTAGCACTTTGCCTGAGGGCATGAGGATTTGGTTAGCTGATAGACAATGTGCCACTTCATATGAGTTGGGAAACAAGGGAGACCTATACCTGGAAAGCAGGGCAGCCATGTACAGGAAAGGGACCCCCAGTACTACTCATGGGTCTAAAGGAACCCATGGTGGGCAGCACCGACTGCCCCAACAGTATCTGCCAGTAGCAGGGGAAGCCACTAGACCCGGTACACATCCAGGAGCTAGGGTTAAATGTTTTGAATGTAACCAGTGGGGCCATGTGGCATACAGGTGTCCACAGAGGCAAGGTGGGGAACAAAAGGTGAGGAGCCAGTAAGTGGGAAAGACAAAATGCCAATAGTAGGTTGTCTTGACACAACAAAGGTACCAAACTACCATCCTGCAGATGTCCTGATAGGGAAGGATTTGGATGAGGCAGTACCATGTGTTTGTGCAGTTACACCCAGTCAGGCTACGAGACAAGCATGTTGGTCTGGTAGCCTGGGGAGACCCAGACAGACTGCATACTTGCAGCCAGGACTGGTGAGGTGGTTACTTCAGTGAGAGAGCTACCCTGTAGCAGTGAGACTGTAGGTGAGCCACAGCTGCTTGGAGGTACTGATGGTCCCTTGGACAGTGTGACTGCAAAGGTAGAGGTGAGTAATAGCACCCAGGCTGACAGTGAGGCACAACTGTCAGAGGATGCCAGACGTCCTGTGGAAGGGGAGCTGGGAAGTGTTACAAGGAGAGAGTTGAGACAGGCTCAGCTCTGAGACCCTACATTGCAAGGCCTGAGGCAGGTAGCTAGGGAGGCAACTGATTCTCAAGGAAAGGGGGAATCTGTATACTGGGACAAAGGGTTACTATACAGAGAGTGGTCCCTTGAGGGAGGGCTAGAAGGTGAGAGAGTACAGCAGTTGGTAGTGCCTAGAGCCTACCATTCGCGCTTCTAGCCATAGCCCATGATATTCCCTTTGCAGGTCATATGGGCATAAAATGTAGAAAGAGGCATATTATGGAGAACTTCTAGTGGACTGAAATTTCCAGGGATGTAACAGGGTACTGCAGGACCTGTGAGCAGAGCAAAAAGGTAGGCAAGGCAGGAGACAAGGTGAGAGCTCCTTTGTTACCTTTGCCTGTGATTGAGGAGCTATTTCAGAGGGTAGCTATTGGTATTGTGGGTCCTCTGAGTACCCCAGGTTCCACAGGGAAAAAGTATATACTAGTGGTAGTGGATTATGCTACAAGATACCCTGAGGCAGTGGCTTTGTCCTCCATTGAGGCAGAGCAGGTGACAAATGCTTTGTTAGAGATTTTCAGCAGGGTAGGTTCCCCAAAGAAATACTGACTGGCAGAGGTGCCAATTTTATGTCAGACCTCCTGGCTTTGGAAGTCCTGTGGGTTGAAGCACATGAAGACCACCCCCTACCATCCCCAGACTAATGGTCTTGTTGAGAGGTTAAACTCTACAATCAAGTCCATGCTACAGGCATTTGTGGATCAGTTGAAGAGGGAGTGGGACAAATATTTGCCCCACCTGTTGTTTGCTTACAGAGAGAGTTCCCCAGGAATCCACAGGTTTTTCACCGTTTGAGTTGCTGTATGGGCATAGGGTGAGGGAACTCTAGATTTAATTCAAGATGACTGGGAAGGTGAGTATGAGTCTCACAAGCAGTCTGTTGTGGCATACATCCTGAACCTCAAGACAAGGCTGAGGGAGCTCATGGGGCTTGGCCCAGGAGAAACTGGCAGAAGCCAAACAACAGAAAAAGGTGTGGTATGACAGGAATGCTCAAGCTAGAGAGTATGCTGTGGGGCCGCAGGTAATGGTTCTCATTCCTGTCAGACACAACAAGCTGCAAGCAGCTTGGGAAGGACCCTACAAGGTGGTAAGAAAGGTAAGTGATGTTAACTACATGGTGGAACTGCTAAGCAGAAGGCAGAGGCACACATTGTACCATGTTAACATGATGAAACCTTCCCATGATGGGGGGCCTTTGTGCTGAGTATTTGCAGTGGATTGCAGGAGGAGTATGAGGGAGATCTGGTAACTAACCTCCTCAGTAAGGCTCGGGTTGACACCTCAGTGGAAGGAGTAGCAATGTCACAGCAGCTATATCCTACCCAGGTTCGATAAATCTGAGCAGTGTTGCAGGAATTTGTTGAGGACATGTTCACTGGGAATCCAGGGTGAACCCACCTGAGGCAGCATCAGGTGGATTCAGGACCCCAAAGGCCTATTAGGCAGGCCCCTTATAGAGTGCCTGAGAGAGTCAAACAGACTCTGAGGGAGGAGGTACAGAAGATGTTGGAACTAGGGGTGATTCAAGAGTCCAACAGTCTCTGGGCCTCCCTAGTGGTGATGGTGCCAAAGAAGGATGGCAGCCCTAGGTTCAGTGTGAACTACAGGAAATTAAATAGTCACACAGAGTCATATGCTTACCTCATGCCTAGGACAGATGAGGCCCTAGAACAGCTGGGTGGGGTAAGTATCTTACAACCATTGATCTTACCAAGGGTTACTGTCAGGTGCCCTTGACTCCCAGTGCTATAGAGAAGTCAGCCTTTGTGACTCCTTTTGTCTTGTATGAGTTCATAAAGATGCTCATTGGGATGAAGAATGCCCCAGCAAATTTCCAGA
>NC_056731.1:1238505706-1238533206 GCF_019279795.1 Protopterus annectens | reverse complement strand
GTTTTTGCAAAGTGCTTAAAATGTAACCACGGCATGCCCTGCTGAAATAGAACAAAAAAGTACCTGCACTATTGTAACTGTTTAACTGTATATATTTTAACTGTGTAAACTGGAATACAGAAGGTTAACGTCAGAAAAATAGCTGGCATTAAATTACTTTATGGCCAGACCATAAAAAGATGTTATCTTTCAGTTTCAGTGCAGCAAGAGACACAATTTCTAAAACTAGAGAGCTTTCTATATTGTCTTGGAAGTGTTTTATTGCTTTATGACTTCCACAGTTTGCCAAAGATCTTAGGTCTATGTATTTTCACAGGTAGATGCTAAATACTTCTAGCTTCCAGCAGTGGAGGGGTTTACCTGGTATAGAGTCAGATGACAAGAAATGATGTCCTTCTGCAAGCTATCCCAGCAGTAATATTTGAGATATTAATTTAACAACTCTTTGAGTCTCAGCATTTTGTATTCTGAATTGGACCTGACAATTTCTATTCTCCACACATTTACCTTGCTCTTTAAGTAAGCTATTAGGGTATATAAATTATCTTAGATACAGTCAGCAATATAGCAACACTTAATTTAGATGTTTTTCTTTATTTATTAAAGACTGTCCTGCAATGATGTTTTAAATATTTCCTATGATTTTGAACTCTGATGTAACTGTGAATATATACTCGGTATTTTCTTCTTTTATTTATTATTAAATATATTTAAACCTTTCATTGTGGCTGATATGTCTTGAGATATTTAAGTTTTGAGAGTACTTGCATATTTATTTGGTGACACTGTACAAGCCACTACTAATAGCCTTGCTCTTGGTCAAACTACCATTTGTATTGATAGTAAGATTACACAGTAAGATTGGACATCCTTTGTTAAGGACCTTAAAGTAGCTGATGGGGGTTCTGGTAGCAGTGATTACTACCTTATAGTCTGGGCAGAAGAGGGCATAGCTAGTAAACCTGTGCCAGCCTTTCCCAGGTGTATGTGTGTAAAATCTCCAAGAGTGTGTGTGTGTCGGCTACATGGGCAAGGACATGAGGCACTGGTTGGACAAAGAGAGTGTTGGACTACTCGGCTTGGAACCCTGGCTAAAGACTCAACTCTATACCAGTGGCAGTGGAGTCTTAGTGGGGATCTGGTGAAAGAGGGAGAAACCAGCCCCAGACTGACTGTGGTCTCTATATGCTCTTAATGGAAATTGCACTTGATGCAGAGAGCTGCAGCTGTAAATTCTGTGTGTATACCTGTCATCCTCGCACTGTATGTCCCTCACTGGTACTAATGGTGAGGATTTAGGCTCCATGATTACCGTTCCAGTGCTGGGGCATCACACAGGCATTGAAATGCTGGTACAGAAGTGAATACCTGTAATAGCATTCATGCTCCCTAATACCTTCCACCTGCGGCTTCTTCTGCTATCTTGCACTTAGCTGTATACATCACTTCCACCTGTGTCCGATGGCTAATCTCTTTTTATTTCCAGCATAGAAAGAGCAAGAGGCCAACATACAGAAAGCAGGAAAGACTTTTTGCATGGCGGGGTTAGTTCAACTATTATTTATTGACCTGTGCTGCATATACTGTACTGTTTCTAGGCCAAGTTCACTTATGACACCCTTCTGCTTGTCTCTTCTTCCTGCAGGTCAAGAACATCACAGGAGTTCACCGACATGTCAGCCTCTACCTGCCCTAACTCGGTGTAGCTGTGGCTGTAGTGGATAAGAAATCTGTGTGTTTCTCTAGAAGAGGGTTTTGAACTCTTCCTAGCAGATAGCCTTCCTTAATCACAACTGTGGCTCAGCCATCAATGGCAGAGTTGGTGTACTCAGTGGTTGACAGGTCTGTGGCCTAGTACATAACATAGCTGGAATGGACCGGCTCAAGAACAGTAAAGTTTTGAGTTTGTTCAGTGTACTTCCATACATTTCTTTGCCATATTTCCCTGACATCCTGGAATGGGTCAGTTCTTAAACTAATGTTTCATTTGCAATTCAGAAATATAATGCAGACAAAGGTCATTCTGTGTTAGTGATAAAGATCTGCTAATTCCGCATTTGCTTTTCTTGACAGTTATAAAAAATTCCAGTGGGCAAAGATAATTGTTATTTATGCATGTGTTTATGTATGTATATATATGTATGTATGTATGCATGCATGTATGTGTGTGTGTGTTTGTGTGTGTGTGTGTGTGTGTGTGTGTGTATATATATATATATATATATATATATATATATATATATATCTATAGTTTACTATCAATATTTCGCCATGCAATTGCACGGCTTTGAAGTATTCGAACAACATATGTTTGAACACTTCATAGTTCGGCAGGTTATGTGAGCGAACGTTATCATTGCGAATGGACTGTGCAGTCGCAATTATAACGTTTGCTCATGTAAGGGGATCGCGGTACAGTGCGGTTAGGGAAATACATCCCTTTCCTCACTGTAGCGCGATCTCGGAGTTGGAATATTAAGTTGGGGGGTGGGGGGTGCAGGGGGGCTTGCCCCCCTGCATAGATGTGAGTTTAGGCTAGTTAGGTAGGTAGTTAAGGGAAAGGTCGGAGTGCTGTTAATTGTCGAATTAACAGCTGTTTTCGGCATTAGGTACATACGGAAATGTTCATTTCCGATGTTAAAATTCGAACTTTCGTACACTTTTTTTTTTATTTTCGATTTTTTTGACAGTAAACCTATATATATATATATATATATATATATATATATATATATATATATATATATATACATATATATATAT
This sequence comes from Protopterus annectens, assembly GCF_019279795.1. Taxonomy (NCBI): domain Eukaryota; kingdom Metazoa; phylum Chordata; order Ceratodontiformes; family Protopteridae; genus Protopterus; species Protopterus annectens. Next base: position 1,238,530,443 of record NC_056731.1, on the reverse strand, counting down.
ATATATAGGTGTGGTCATGTGTGTGTGTGTGTGTGTGTGTGTGTGTGTGTGTGTGTGTGTGTGTACATTCTGTTTCTAAAGTTGAGAAGAGATACCACAAAATTAATTGCACTGTATAAGGTCGCAGAGCTAGGATTTATGCCATCCCCATGCAGTAGAGTAGAAATGCTACAAAACCATATTCTTGCTACATGTATCAATTAAAATCTCAGTTCAAGTTGCAGAGGCCCATTTTTATAAGCAATAAAAAATGATATAGTAATAAATGTGCTTCAAAACAGAAACTAACTTGACTGACTTGCAGCCTAACTCCCTGAGCAGCAGTGATGTCTGTAGAACCTTTTCCAGTATGCATATGTGATCCCTGCCTGTATCACTATTTAAAGCAGATCCAGAGATCACTCTCCTGAGAACTACAGGCATGCACTTTTTATTGATACTATGCTGCTGCTGCTGCTGGTGTTGTATTACTAATACATAAAAAAATGAAAACCTGTTTTAGCATTAAAAGAAAGAGGCCTCCCACTCAATTCCTTTTTTGCCAGTCTTGGGCTTGAAATGCCCTAGAGCTTCTGCAGATCAAACCAATCGCCATCTTCATCATTAGAGACTGGCAGTTTCACTTTAATAAATGACTGGTGTAAAATCACTCTATCATAACATTAAAGTACCGTAATGCTGCTCAGGAGATTAAATGATTGTTTGGTTGTGGTGGGGCTGCTGCCATCCATAAAATATTTGTTTTATGTCATGAAATAAATGTGCGGAGGGGTTCATATATGGTGCACTGTTGACAAATGTGTACACTGAAACAAACTTGGAGGACACAAGTCCAAAAGGAGCAGATAGAATCAGCAATTACAAAGCTGTAGCTTGACTGTAACAAAAATCTTTTGGTCCTTCAGCAGCAGATTTGAATGCCATTGATTGATCCAAACCACCTGTAAACTCACACTATCAAATAAAAAAAGAAAACACAAAATTAAAAAGCAAACACAAAATCTAAATTGGGTCATTGTATCTTAATGCACTGCATGTGTGGTATTCAGATATAGGTATAAGAAGGATTTATCTCCATAATAATGCATATGTATTAGACTTGATTTTCTCATAACTAAAATGATAAAGGTATCTTCAGGGTTTCTTTTTTTTCATTCTGGTACTAGATTGGGAAAATAGTAAACACATCCTGAAACATTTTTTTTTCTTAAGCCATAGGTATAAAATACATAACTGGTCAACAATCTTCTATATAGTGAAAATGTATATTTACAGTTCTTTCTTTGAGGAATACCAGGCTTTCAAATTTAAACTGTTTTCCCCACTGATCTTTTCAAAACCCATTGTTAAATAAAGTCTTGACTTTTATGTTAATGATGCCACACAGTGAAATGAAAGATCTGAGTACCTTCCATCATGCAAGAAAGCCAAACAGAATAATTACCTTGATTTGTACCAAGTACATGCAATTTATTTTTCCAATAAGTGGTAAAAGAGGCTTCAAATGGGAAATAGCAACGAATACATTTTCCAAACACTCAGCATATATGTCTAATGCAGCTTGTTTGCTGCCCATGGGTAGAATGCTCATTTCTGTTGCCCTGCTCTGCTAACATATGCTTCACCACAGAATGATATTTTTGACAGTGATACTGTATCATATAGCAGTTTGACATGCATTCATTTTCATGTACAACCATGCAATTTTATACACTATACTGCTATGCTCTTTACACATAAATAAGTAGCTATTAATGTGACAATGGGTGATAGGATTTTAAATAAATATGCCATGTATAGCAAGGGTAGTAAATAATGATATGTGCTACCTGAGTAAAACAGTTTATAGACAGATAGCTATATATATATATATATATATATATATATATATATATATATATATACACACACACACACACACACACACACACACACACACACACACACACACACACACAATTGTTTCATGAAACCGTGGGCACTCATGTGAGTGACACTCCAAGCAGCAATCAGTGTAGAGAAGCACTCGAAAAAATGAACAATTGTTACTTTCTTTTTTTTTTTTGCAGGTAGGGGCAAATCCCCCTGCACCCCCCACACACCCTGCTAATTATATATACTAACTCAAAAATCACACAACAGCAGGTTTAGGCCAAATTCCCTTACCCTGCTGTACCCCAATCCCATTCAAAAGACTGCCGGCAGAAACTCCATTAGGAAGAACGATCAATCATGAGTGTTTGCTTTATCTTACAGCATGCAAAATCATTCGCTCAAGTGATCATTTGCTCTTCCTAATTGTAACCATATATTAATATATCAAGACGCACACACATATTTTCACTAAATAGATATGACTGCATGATGCACAGAGCTCTAGTCCTTTCATGTGGCAAAGATAGCTTAATGACTAAACAACTTGGCTTCAGTTTTGGAATTTGAGATTTGGTTCCATCTATTCCAACATACGCAATGTGTAACTATAAGTAATTCACTTGAATATTTCTCTACCCCTTGGTCTCTTGTGTGAAAGAAATGCTAGTGTTTCAAAATGACTTACTGGTTAATTACTTTTTAGAATAAAAACTATTGTTTATGGTAAACTTCAGGGAACCCTGTGCAGTATTTTTGCTGACTGGAGGTAATTCAAGTAGCACACTATGCAAATTCTATAGTCCACCATCATCATTAATAAAGGGTGTAGATTTAAAGTTATAAATGGTCTACACAATTTATTGAGAGAAGACAAGCAACCATCAATGTAGGATTACTAGACTACTCATTTAAAGGCTCCAAGCAGGAAATATTGTACTTTTTTAAACATTTTTATGATTTTTGGACTCCTAACAGCCCTATTTGGTGATTCAACTAGTACATAAGGGGCATCACCTACTCTTTCCAGCAAGTCTCACAGTATGTTTTATATCAGTAACCAAAATAAAACATGCTGAGAGCACTGTCTCACAAATAGTTTAGTTCCATGCTTTACATCATGCCGAACTGCTCTCAAATTAAGAAGAAGAGATATCAATTTAATTTTTTTTTTCAAACAACAGAGCATAATATGCCCCAAAATTTTGTAGTACACAATCTATAGTGGAAGATGATATGAGTACCTGATATTGGAATTGAACCCAAAGACTTCTTGTATTCCTTGAGTCAGTGATGATTGTACTACATGTTGAGTCACAAGCACTCCTAACAGTAATTATAATTCCTATTTATAGTAAGGAAAAAGTTAATCATATTCTTATGGTAAAGGTGACTTTGTGTTACTTTTTCATTGCATGATTCTTTATTATTTGCTCAGACAACAAAAATATTTTTAACCAATAGTCCTTTTTTCCATAATCTTTATTCAAAATGTTTTAAAAATATGTAATAACAACTCCAAATACATCAATTGTTAGATGAAAAACATTGAAACAGTGGACGAGTAAAGACATAAGTATAATGTCAACAAACTTAACAGCAATAAACTATATACCCAACTATTTTCAAAAGTGTTCTAAACCAACAACAGATAATATATACCTGATTTTAAGAATAATAAAAGAGGTTAATCAAACAGATGCAGACAAAATTTGAGGCCTAGTCAGAAATTAACAAAGGAGAGTAGAGGGAAATCAGAGAGTAAGTAAGGAGATCCAAATACATTTAATTATTTCCAAGTTAGAGATATTGAATGCAAAAGAACAAATATAGAATGAGGTCAAATAATATATTCCAGTATTCAATAAAACATGGAGAAGTTTTTAGATTAAACTTTAAAAGTTTATGAGTTAATTAATTGCCATATATTTGAAGCCTTTCCAGGTAGTGAATCTTTATCCTTCTAGTTTAGTGTAATATAAAGTTTCATTAGGGTAAATAATGTGATTAAAATGCAAGTCTGAAGTTTTGTCAGACCAGGTGGAAGAATATGTAGCATGGTAAATTCTCATGAAAGGGTAGTTTTCTCATAATCCATCCTTGTAAATCTAACTCTCAGGGAACACCAAAGCTTATAGGAGCCTTTACAACTCCAAAAGATGTTGAGGAGTTCAACTCTTTGTAGTTCACACTATGGACAGAAAGGGGGGAATGAAGGATTAAATTTGTTTATGACAGCAGGTGTAAGATATGCATTGTTAACTATCATAAGGTGTGTGAACAGAGTTTTTTTAAATGGGATTGATTTGGCAGTTAGATGGAAGGATTAGATTAATTGGTTATTTGAGACAGATGGATTTAATTTGGTTCAGTAGTTTGAGAAAAGGACTTCATTCTGATATCTAATTGAAACAACTAATTTATAAATGTTAGAGATCATTTTTTCCTCATTGATAAGAGGGTCCAGAGAGTTTGACAGGTTTTAATGTCTTTATCATTTAGGTTGGGGTTGAATATGATTTTAGAGCATAGATCTCTGAAGTGTCCTAGAATGATGGTGGAGCTCTTAAGGAGATTTAGGGAAGCTCTCAAGTTTGAGATAGATTGGTCTCAAAAAGGGTAAACATCAAGTATTCTTCTTTCCTTTAATAGGGAGAAGTTATTTAAGTTGAACATTGAGTTATTAATTTTTAAGTTTGGGTTAAGGTGAAATGGTTGTAAGGTTATGAGACCACTGGATAAGTTCAAAGATTCAATTAGTCTTTGTAAGGTATTTATTTTGTTCTTTAGGGAAGTGTGTAGTTTGGAGTTCTGCAGACTCATTTTAAGAAGGGGGGCTTTGGGATTAAAGTCAAAAGACTTACCATAATTTTATAGTAATTCAATCTGGGGAGGGGACCATGATTTTTTTACTTGGGATATAATCTGATATTACTATTGGTCTGCTACTATTGATTATATTGTAATATAATTTAAAGTTGGGAAGGTTTAGTCCCCCTTTGTCTTTAGGGCATATCAGTTCTTGTTAATAAATTTAACTGATTTGGAAGACCATATGAATTTGGCAAGGGTAGAACGAAGTCTTCTAAAGAAATTGTTATGGATTGTCACTTGTGAGGTAGTGAGGATGTAAAATAACCTTGATAAAATAGTCATCCTAACAGTTGTTACTTTTGATAGGAAAGGTAGCTGGAGCTTGTTCCACCTGATACACTCATGTTGTAGGGTTAACCATAGGTTAGTAAAATTACTTTGGTAGAAAGATTTGGGATCTTGCTAAAATGAGATTCCTAAGTGTTTCAAGCAATGTTTTATTTTGATTTCATATGACCAGAGGTATAGAAAAAGTAGGTCTGATGAGTTAAATAGCGGATTTGTAGAGGTTTAGTTTGTAACTGGAAACTTTAGAAAAGATTTCTATTGAATTTAACATTTTGAGAATATCAGAACTTGGTAAAGTAAAATAGAGATTTAAGTCATCTGCAAAAGCTGTGAGAGTAATTTTGGTGTTATAAGTTATTGGTACATGGTGGTAAGTTTTCTGAGTAATGTATAAAAGTAGAGGTTGAATGTACAAGTTAAAAAGGTATGGAGATAGAGGCCACCCTTGTCTTGCTCCATTTTTTATATTTATCAGGACTGAGGTAATTTTGTTTATATATATAGTAAGGTATAAGCATTAGTATAGAGTGTCTTAACTAGTCGAACAAAGGTAGCAGGTAAACCAAAGTAAGGTCAAACTAACAGAAGAAAATCTAGGTTAAGTCTGTCAAAAGCTTTAGATGCATCGACTGCAAGGGCAAACAAAGGAATATGATTTAGGTGAGAAAGTTTTATCAAAGTATCTAATGTGAGTGTGTTATCACAGGTTTGTCTGAACTGGATAAAACCTGACTAACTGGGTGATATAATGTTTGAGATAAAATATTTTATTCTGTTAGCTAGAATTGTGGTATAGTGAAGACTTTGACATCTACATTAATCAGAGAGATATGCCTGTAACTCCCCGGGTCTTTGGGATTCGTGTTTTCTTTAAAGGATGAGAATAGTTTTACAAAAGTTAAAGTGAGGGCCCATAATGGAGTTTTCTGTTATGTAGCTAAAAAGGCATACTAGCTCTTTAGATGTTTTCTGATTAAAGAACTTGTAAAATTCTGTCATAAAACTATCAAACCCTAGAGCCTTGTTAAAAATAAGATTATTAATTACAGTTATTATTTCCTGCTGGGTAACTGGAGATGAGAGGTATTTCTGATGAGTTTGATCTATCATTGGAAAACAATTAGTTTGTTAAGAAATTGTATTTTCTCCTGTTTTGTTGCTAGGGGAGACTGAACATCATATGTTTGTGAATAAAATTGTTGAAAAACCTGAATAATCTCAGAATTAGAAAAGTAAGTTTTGACCTGATATAATATCTCAGATATGATGGGGAAGTTTTATTTTAGCTTATCAGTGTTGTCACGAACTTAGAGGGGGTGTGTGACCTTTCTGAGTAGTTGGCTAACATCTTAGTTTCATGAAAAGATAGTTGTCTCACATTAAGTGAAATAATTCTTTCTGGAGAAGGTATAATTGATTTTCAGTATCTTGGTTAAAATTAAACTGTAGATCAGTTTCTAATTTAACAATTCTTTTTAACTGACCTTTCTTTGGTCTTGTATGAATTGTTGTACTATGTTGCTTTATTAATAAGGAACCCCTTATTTAGTCCTTTTGAGACTTATATCATTTAAAACTGAAGAAAATGAGTGACTTGTATTCCTCTTAACAGTTATAAGTAAGACAATAACAAATTTCAGTAGCAAACTGTAGAAACAATGCAATACAAAAGATGTACATAGAGCAGCTTACATGAAATACACCTTTCAGGTTACATAAAAGTCCAACAGGTATATAAAAAAATAAAAAATAAAAACAATAAATAATCGAAGGTCATACAAAAAAGTTTTCTGCACTTTTTCAAAAATGTATTTATTTATTTTGTGACTCCAAACAAGCAAAAAAAATAATAAAATAACAAAACAAGCACACAAACAAAATTGCTGACATGCATTGAAAACATGGAAACAATGTTCATGCCTTGTTTGAAGGACTTTACTGTAATTTTTAATCACTGCCATGGAAAGATTTGTACAGTGATCCACAAGCTAGGGAGCATGGTTTGTGTGTTTAAAAACTAGGGTGTATGAGGTTTTCCAGTTTCAACACAATTGTCTGATTAACACCTTGCTTTTATTCTGGAAAACTACTCATTACAGCAACCATCAGATTAAGCTTGGTATATACCAATGTAGTTCACATAATTCAGCTATTGGGTTGGCACTTTTGTTCTTTGGTTGGATCTAGCTTCAGGTGCAGCTATTTAAAATATATCAGCTACCAGTTATTATTATTAGCATTAGCATGGTGAAGAGGTTTAATCAATAGTTGTAATTTAAGGGCTATATCTAGACTGCAGGCAGGATTTGACACTTCCTACTTTGTAAGCATATGGTAAAGACATATAGTAATGAGTGAGGGTTATCTGGCAATTATAAGTTAAGGGGGTTAGTTACAAAAATAAATAAATAAATAAAAATCAAAGGCATGTTATCTGTTTAAGTGCATAATGTTTATAACTGTATATTGGTTATAAAGAGGAGGAGTGTCTAATTAAGTTATTAATTCTGCGTGTTGTCTTCCTTTTATAGGTGTTCCATAGCATGCATTTATACAGCTTTCACTTAGAATAGCACCTTCATTGATGCAAGATTTTCCAGCCATTCAGTATTTAGTTAGAGCAGTTTTTGTTAAGCAAGTCAACAGTTTCTGCTTGTCAGTAGTTTCTGTAATCATAAATCATGTTGTAAAGGCATAAGTCACACAAGTAAATTTTAAATGTTGTGGGATTTATGTGTGAAAGCGTTATATCTATCCCTCTCTATACACTCACACACACACACACACACACACACACACACACACACACACACACACACACACACACACACACACATACATATATATATATATATATATATATATATATATATATATATAAAAGTCCAACTAGTGCACAAATTCAAACCCGGTGCTCTGATTCAGTTAAATACAGTTCCAAAAACAAATCAGAACTCCCCAGAAATCCATTTAATAAATGCTTGATAAATACCAAATCCAGATGTAAATACAAACCCAAATAGCAAGACATAATCTTCAAAAAATATGTATTTAATAAACAACTCGAATAATGAAAGTTTGAACAGCAGCCATAAACTACAGCATGTCCAACAGTAAACAGCATACCAGTTTTGCTTCCCAGCATCATCACTGCAGTAGTGTGCAAGCTCTGAATGGATGGACTTAATCATCATCATCATCGTCATCCCTTTTTTCCCCATTTTCTACATGGGGTCAGGGTATCGTGTTAACTGTCACCAACTCTCTTGATTCAGTGCCACTCCTGCCTACTTCAACACTCATGCTTGACTGTTTCAGACCTTCTTTCACACAATCTATCCACATCTTTGATGGACGTCCTCGCTTCCTCTTACCTTCTTCCTGTCTGTCCCAAATCTTCCTCACCAGATTGTCTTCTGCTTTTCTACACATATGCCCAAACAACCGTAATCTGTTCCTTTGATCTTTTCTGCAATTGGAGCTGCTCTGGCTTCTGCTCTTATGTCCTCATTTCTTCAACTGTCCCACAGTTTGCATCCTACCACTTTTCTCAGGCACTTAATTTCCATCACCTCTAGCTTCTTCAACTGTTCTGCCTTTACTGCTTAGGTTTCTGTACCATACAGTAGTATTGGTCGCACTACTGTCTTATACAGCTTACCTTTCAGCTTCTTTGGCATTCTTCTGTCATAGACTACACTTGATACTCTATGCCAGTTGGCTACAGCCCCTCTGATTCTAGCTTTGACTTCTTCATTCAGACTTCCCTTCTCCTCAAATACCCCTCCTAGATACTTGAAGCTGTTTACATGTTCCACTAACTTCCCTTCTATCTCTATTCTCAGCTACCTCTGATTTCCCCAGTTTGCTGCCATTACCACCATCTTATCTGTGCTTAGTTTCATCTCATGTGCCTTCAGATTTGCATTCCATTCTCATATTCTTTGCTGAAGTTCTAGCTCAGAGTCTGTCTGTACTGCCACATCATCTGCATAGAGCAGCTTTGTTGATCCATCCCCTCCAACCTGTTTCTTAATTTAGTCCATCAGCAGTATGACCAGTGTGTGTGTTTCTGTGTGTATTTGGTGATTCAGACAAACTTAAATAGCCACTTAAAGAGACCTTCCAACATATTTAAAAAAACAAACAACATTATTAACTACTCACATCCCCGTAGTTGCTTACTTAAGCTAAAAGTGCAATAACAACATGGAAAAAAAAAAAAAAAAACAACACTAAATTATTCATCTACCAATATTCATTAAGACCAGGCTTATACATTTCTCCCAAATTTATAATCCAAAGTTTTTTCCTTTCTAATAATTGATGTTTATTTAATTTTGACAATGTATTGCCCACTATGCTATAGTATATATATATATATATATATATATATATATATATATATATGTATAAAAGTACTACATTTGTCAAACAGCATTTTTGTCAATTTTTGTCAACATCTGTTTAATTGACACAATCCAACTTAACAGATGATAAACACATTTTGACAAAAGTAACAGATCAAATGATTCTTGGAGTTGGGGAATTTGCCCTTTACTTGAGAACTGTGCGAATTCAGAGTTAGAATATATCAGAGGATGTGAGGTCAGCCAGCAATATTTTCTTTTTAATTTTGTTGTAAGGTTTTGCATGTACAAGACTGATGCTCAGCTTAAGCTTGGTAGTGTGTCAACATGAATAATGGTAACCATTTGATGTTGATATTATTCACAGTGATATTAATGCTGTTTGATAAAGGTAAGTGAATGCATACATACATATATATATATATATATATATATATGTATATATATATATATATATATATATATATATATATATATATATATATATATATATATATATGGTTCCCTATCAGAAGCCTGAAACACTATAAGCCTGAAAATCAAAATCCTGAAAACTATAGCCTGAAAATTCAAAATCCCGAAAACCCAAATTCCTGAAACTCAAAATCCTGAAAACACAAAATGGACATACTGACATCATTGTGGCTTTGCTATTGTTAGCCCTGTGGTGTTAGGTCATGCGTTGGGTTCAGGTAAGTGTCTTGATTGGTTTTATGTTAGGGTTAGGGGCGGTTTAAGTGAGTTAGGGTTAGGGTGCAGGTTAGGCATGTATGCAATAGTGACAAATATTGGGGTTAGGGGCGGTTTAAGTGAGTTAGGGTTAGGGCGCGGGTCAGGTGAGTGTGCGATAGTGACGGACCTTAGGGTTAGGGTTAGGGTCAGGGTCAGTTGGTAGATATTAGTGTCTTTATAGTGATATATTAGCATTATTTGTGTTTTCAGGATTTTGGGCTTTCGGGATTTTGAATTTTCAGGCTATAGTTTTCGGGATTTTGATTTTCAGGCTTATAGTGTTTCAGGCTTCTGATAGGGAACCATATATATATATATATATATATATATATATATATATATATATATATATATATATATATATATATATATATATATATATATATAAATATATATATATATATATATGTGTGTGTGTGTGTGTGTATATATATATATATATATATATATATATATATATATATATATATATTATATATATATATATATATATATATATATATATATATATAAATATGGTTTAAATCAAAATGCTGAATGTTGGTTCAGCGAATGCGGAAAGTTGAACGTTACTTAGTCAACTTTCCGTGTTGCCAAACATTAGGAGATTGAGATTACATATTAGCGAATGCAAGTGTGCATTCGGTGATAGTAACTTGATGTTATGAGTGGAGTCGCAGTACAGTGCAGAGAGAGAAATGTATCCCTTTCTTCACTGTAGTGCGATCTCAGAGTTAGAATATTCAAGTTATAAGGGTGTAGGGGTGCAGGGCCCTTGGCCCCCTGCTAAAACATGAATGACAGTGTAGGTGTTTCACTTACGTTTGCACCTACACTGCCATCATGATCGATTTTCGACATAAATGTTGAATCTGTTGAATTCGATCAACAGATTCAACATTCTAACCTAATTAGTGTGCTGGAAGTGTGATGTCATTTTCGTATGTATTTATGTATGTATATATATATATATATATATATATATATATATATATATATGTGTGTGTGTGTGTGTGTGTGTGTGTGTGTGTGTGTGTGCGCGTGTGTGTGTCTGTGTGCGAATATATATATATATATATATATATATATATATATATATATATATATATATATATATATAATAATTAAAGGGTTAGTTACCATTATGTTCTCACGGCAGTCTTGTTTCATGATACAGTTTTTATATCCTCAGTAGTTCAGTGGTTTACATCACTGGTTGTTATAGTCAGCATGCAGGGTTTTAATCTGGATGTGTTTTATTATTTGGCTTAGTCTAACAAAAGAGAGAGAAAACAGACAGCCTATACAATTAATTATTTTATACACCTAATGTGTGCCAGATTCCCTTTTCATGTTATTTATGGCACATTAGCTTTTTTATCTTATACAGGTAAGTTTTATAAAATTATTTTGCATGTATACATTGCAGTCCTTAGTTAGTGATGTAAGTCTATTTTGGCAGGAGTAAGTTAATAGTGCATGTTTTTTGAGGTTATGAAGACATTTAATGGCCTTTAATGGCCTTTCTGTGACTCTTAAGAGGCTGGTGTGTTGATATGAAGCTCTGTTGCTTTTTCTGTGTTGGTAAACCATGATGTTATTTTTAATTTGGCCTCTGTTCCAGGCATCTCCTGACAGTCAGTCTTTTAGTTAACTATACCTTCACTTAGGTATAATATTTTATCTGTCTGAATGCTCTCGTTTGAAATTTAAATAATGTATTTGAATATTTGGTATTAAGTTTTAACTCAGACTCTCTCTATAATTAAGACTGATGAAAATGGGGATGAGGAGGTCTAGGTAGGTATAGAAAAGCTTAGCATCTAAAGAGATCATTGATAGCGATAACTTAATTTTTTTTCATAGATGTCAGAGTTCCAGGTGTTAGGAAGCCATCACTGTTCAGGCTAAGGGCCTGTCTGAAAATGCAGCAACATCAGATTTGAACCACTCAAAGAATCCAGTAGCATCATGCAGCAAGAGGGAACATCAGGAGCCAGAGTTGGTAGATGGGTTGGAAACATTACCCCCAGACAAAAGATCCAGATGAAAGGAGTGCAAGAAGATGGGTGATCTCATGTTGGATGAAGTGAGCACTGCAGCAACCTTATTGGAAGAGCTGGCTAATGTCATTGATTCTATGTCCACTGGGGAAGTTACAGTTTCATGGCAGGTGGCAGGGGAGTCCTGGGATGGTTTCCTTGAGCTGTTATCCAAGAGGGGTAGGACAAAATTATTTGACTTGTTTTTTGAGAAAGATTGCAGGCTGTACAGGATGAGACCTTAACTGATTTCCCTGATGTGCACAATGCAGGTCATTCTTTTCCAGATATGATGATTTTCAGTCAAGATAGACTTGTTATTTGCAATCAAGACAGGTTCCACCTGAAGCAATCTTTCTCTGGGTTCTGCCATTATATTCCAGATAGCTGCAGTGTTAAAGGATAAAGTATCGAGAGGGGATTGTTTGGATACTTTTGATTTAGTGGACAGTGAAGGGGTCCAAATATTACTAGACCAAGGACCTAGTGACAGCCACAGCAGTTTTGGAAAGAAAGCAAATGGAGAAGGCTTAAGTGAGAAATTGGAATAATTGGGTATCTGATTTCGTCTGTTTAATGCCCATTGTGGTGAAGAAAGATCCCTCTAAAATGTTTCCTCTGTTGTCTTATTTTAGTTCCAGTTAGGATGCCTAATGTTTCAGAGGGGGTTTATCATGGCTGTTGCATGACAAAAAGTTCTAAAAATTAAAGGCCATTGACCCTTCTCTTAAGTGGGAAAAAGAACATGTAGACGTGGTTGGGAGCCATGGTGGATAAAGGCTAATGGAGGATTGGATCAACTGATTGAGGTAGTGGTACATCAACTCACGATTTCTAAAAACAAACTTATTAAATACTGGAAACTTCAAGTGGACAATACATATGTGCATGAATTCATTAAGTTGGGTGTTGTTTCAAAAGGATTACAATCATGGAAGTTCCTCTCAGGGATGGAGAGGGGCACCAGCCCCCATCAGGTCTTATTGAAGTTATTTGACAAACAAGGGTTTGAATTAATGGAACTGCTTATGCAGCATAACCAGTTGGGTTTGGAACAATTGGAAGCTAAAATTACCATGCTTGATGACGGTATTTCCAAGGATTTGGCTTTTGAATTACACTTTTTTTGTTAATAAATTTGTTTTTTGAACAGTACTCGTGATTTCCATGGACTTGTTATAACATAGTTTAGAGCCAATCTTGACAGCCTCTACATTCCTAGTATTCCACAGATTTTTTTTTCTGATCCATGGTGGATAAGCCCAGATCCTCAGGATCAGGAAAGTTTGGAGAAAACTGCAATACGTTCAGACCTTGTTGGTCTTATAACAAATGTTTAATTCTTGGCCCTCGTTCTATTTTCTGCAGGTGTGCTCCCATTGTGGCAAGGGCCACATGCTTTTAAGGTATTAGTCTAAGGATGGTTTTGTCTTAGACAAGAAGAAAGCCTAGCTAGAAACACCTTTTGGAGCCAAGACCTAGAGTTTGTTAGGGCATGGCTCTCTTTTATTTCGTTCTTTCTTTTTTTGGGGTGGGGTGGGGGTCTTTCAAGTCACTTGCTGGTGATTAGTGTCTTTCTTTTCCAGAGAAAACAAAAGCATTGGGCACTATTTTATCAAATTATCCCAACAGTTTAGTTAGGCAGAAACTCATTAATGAATTCTCCAGGGTTTTTTTTTTTGTATGAGAGGTTAGTTCACCATTTACAGAGTTGTGTCAATTTACAGTCTGTCTTGGATAAACTGGAAGCCTTAAAAGAGCTAATTGTTAAAGAAGTTGCAACACAAAAGGTGTTTACAAACTTTTGCTTACATGATTTATGCTACTCGTATGACTTATGTGCTGGTGGGGGGACTTTTCATGTGGGTGAATTGCTTTTTAGTCTTACCTGGGGAAATGTGTATATCCTTGATGAGACTGTTTCTGTTTTATAGAGATCAAAAACTTATCAGCTTTCATGGGGGTGTTTAGTTAAGTTGACCAGGTATCAGGTTAGCAATTTCTGACTAATTTGCTGGGCCAGGACAATGCTTAGCCTTCCATTTATTAAGTTACTCTCTGATATAGTCTTTAAGGTCTCCTACTATAGAATTATCATGCATAAATCCTTTTGTGCCATTCTCCACAGAGGATTGCATATACAAAATTTACCAAGTACAGACATCTTGCCTCATTCTTTCTGTAGTGGGAAAGCAACAGACTTGCTTAGGAAAGGACAATTCATTCACGTTATTAAACAGGTGGAACATTGCTCTCCCTCTGTCTTTTTTAAATATATTAGATAATCCTTTGTATGTTATTAATGGTTAGTCTCTCTCCTAAAAGTAACTTGTGTTTTCATTTTTGGACATTCTTTTATTGTTTTAGCATATAAGAGAGCAGCAGATAGAACCAATATTCAGAATTTGAGCTTAGATCCAGATGGCATGGAGGTGATTTGGGAGAGGCTTTTCAGGTCTGCATTTTATTCATATGTTACCTACGCTGGAAGAAGTAATTCATTAGATGTGTATTCCTCAAGTGTGAGTTTTGCATTTGGTTGGCAATGATATTGGGCTTTTACCAAAAAGCCAATTACTCTCTGAAATTTCTAGAATGCTATATTTAGTACAGTCCTTTTACATGAAGACTATTATTTGTTGGTCAGCCATCATTCTGAAACTATGTTGGGACTGTTAAGGAAATATATAAAACTTACACTTTAGCCAAGCAACATGTTTTATTTAAGAACACGATCAAAGGAGACCAAGTAAAATAAACCTGCATCTGTTCAAGCTACAGGAGAGCTCTTATTTTAATAGTAAAAACAGAATATAACTGGAACAATTATTATTTTGCAGTATTAGCTGACGACTAGAAAGAATAATACTTTTACAAGATCCTGCTGACAGAATGTCCACATGCTCTCTTATTATAACCTTAACCATATTGAATAACTAATTCTATTTTTGTGCAACTGACCTCATGAAGTAGGAGCATATGATTGTGTCAGAAGAAATAACATTTTAAGTCACATTAACATAGACTGCATTTTATTTTAGGATGGATTTCACTCTTGATTTGTTTTCTCATTAAAAAAAGTCTCATTTTTTTTCACAGGACACTGTGGCATCTCCCAAAGCTGTGGAGTCTATGCATACATTTGTGAATCATAGGATATTCAGGGCAGCACCAGGTTTGGCATTTTATGTAATTGACCACTAGGACTTTAGGGCAGAGATTTCATTTGGTTTTAGCTATATAGTATGTTTGCTGGATTTTGGGCCTGACTTAATGAATTTAAATTTCTCTTTTGCTATCAAGGATTTCTTGTGAATTCCATGTTCATAATGGTTTAATATGTTTTTAGTCACATTTAGATACCTAATATCTTTAAGAAGTAAACTGTACAGTGAATTTTGTTCTCTTTGTCAAAGACAAGAAAGTGGAAGAACAGGCATGAATGCTTAGTGGGCCACTGTGGAGCAGAACATCTACCCCCTTTCAATTCACACTACTTTTCTCTGTCCTTTTAGATGGTTTAGATGTCAAGGGAGTATGAGTGGAGGCAGCAGCTTTGATCTCATCGGGCAAGTGTCAAGATGGTGTGTGGGTCAGATAAGGCCACAGGAGGGAGGGAAGGGCAGTTTACATGTCACCTGCGATAAAGGCCACACAAGTTGTCAGCTGATGACATGTCATTTTATGAGGTAATGGTTATACATTAAACAGTGTTGTTATATGGATAAAAGGTCACAATGGTATTGTGTGTCTGTGTGTTTATTAGGAGATCAGTCTCAAGTTTACATTGCTATATCTTCTGCTCAGTCAAGCACACTACAAAACATTCTGAGTACTTCTATATTATAGTCAAATACTGGCAAAGATGTCATTGAAAAGCATTTGGAATAAAGCAGCAGTGAAAATGTGCCTCCTTCAACAACTTGCACTGATGTCAGATAAGAACAGAGAAACCAGACACAGTTCTTAACCAAATACTAGGCAAAAGACAGTAATTTCTTAATTGTGATTTGCTACTTGGTACACAATACCTTTACATAGTTTTCAGAGACAGATCACATGTGTGGACTGCTAAGTTGTCATATACTTTACTGAAACCAATTGAGAATTATTCATACATACCTCTGATGTCTAGCTGTCACCAGCAACTCATATAGCAGCTCAAAAAATACTGCACAAGCACAGAAAAAAATATAACTATACCATGAAAAATGATAACACATCAACAACTTTTAAACAAAACCTTGCTTCAGAAACATTTAATTTTCACTGCAATTTTGATTCTTTGTAGACTTCTACTCCAAATCCCATCTTTCACGTAACAAATGAAAGTTTGTAGGAATAAAAAATTGGCATGGCAATCATATGGAACATGCTTTATTATGTAGCGTTTTACTGATAGTATATATTTGCCTAAACTGCTTTCAGACAAGTAGGTTATTGTAATTAACTTTATTTAGTTATTGGTAAACAGACAATAAGCTCAAATGACTCACCATCGAAAGCTTGGGAACACTGACCTATGTAAAGGACCTTCTCAAATCAAGCAGTAAACTGGTAGAGATTAAGATACTCTAAGCTTCATGACAACAGCATTGCAGCCTTTATTCTGTGCTGCATTATTAAATATGTTGCTGCTTTATTTATTTATTTATTTTTTGTAATACAGTCACAGGCATGTATACATTGTTCTTTACAGACCCTGTCTTCTGCATAATCTGCTCAAATGCATTCATGTTTATTTACTTAAGAATGCAAAAAACTGATAGCTGTCAGGCAGTTGGTAAGTAGTAACCATGGTTGTCCTGCTAAAAGTAACTCTTCATTCAAAATAAAAATGGCAAGCAGACTTGCAGACTGTTAGGCTTTGGACTACTCTGCAAGCTGACAAAATATATAAAATCAAATATGCAAAAAATTGATATATAAAAGCTGTTCTCACCTGTACTGTTCTCCTTTTACTCTGAGGATCTGTCTTCTGATTTTACACACATTTCTTATCTAAAATAACTGAGAAGGCTGCAAAGAGCAAGTCTGTCATAAATTTATAAAGAGTAAAACTGGGATATTTAGAATTTTGACATTATGTATGTGAGTAGGGCAAATATGCTTGAGTCTGATTCTCTGCTACCTAAGAGCATTCCCTATTCTATGAGCTACAGTAATCTCAGGAGGTGCAGCCTTGCATACCTGGGAGGTAATGAATGGAACAAAGACCCCACATTTCAAAAATGCCTTCCTGGCAGAGAGCTGGACAAAACTGACCTCTTTCTGTACTAACGGCAGAAAGCCCTCAGTGTTCACCCCAATACATAGCCCTCAATTCTTGGACATTCATGCTGTCATATTCTCAGAATATGTAGTGCTGAAAGTTCCTGCTTTATCCACCAGTTACAGTTTCTCCAAGGTTACTTTACAGGTTGCTGGAGTTGAGACAGCTCACATATTCTCCACTTGGGAAGCCATACAAAATCTACTCTCTGGGCCACTCTATGAAACTGTCCCAGAGTGAAATTGGTACATATTGTGACTCTTTACCAATGGTCAGATAATAGGTCTGTAACTACTAATCTGACAACATACAAACCATCAGAGAACAATGAGTTTAATAGATTAGAGGACTGAAGCAGAGCAGAAGCAAATGATTAAAATATAAATATATAGTCATTTCTTTATTTGCATTTTCAGACATCAACTGCATATGTGAACGGACCCATCTTGGGCTCTTTTCATACATGATCCTAGCCACAAAATCCACTATCTTCTCTCTCCTTATTGAAGTGTCAGCACTCAAAATGCCAAGTTTTAACATGCCAAATAGGAGAAAAAAAAAAGACTGGACATGCAGGAGAAGAACAAATCTTGAACGTCACACTTCTCCTTTAAACTTCTATTTTGCAGGTGCAAGCTTCCCTGCTCCCCCTGATGTGGGGTCAACCATCTCCTCACACTTCCTGAACTTATATATACTAATTCTGAGATTGCCATACCTCAGATAAAAGGGAATATTCTAGCAAATGGCCATCTTGGATTTAGTATATGTAAGTACATTTTCAGCCATTTAGTCTCTGTGTTTTGGGAGTCACTCTAGCAGGTTCCAGCATTTCAAATGATTACTGCATCTTCTTCTTATGTGATGAGCAGAGTACATGGAAAAAACTCAGACAGAGGTTGACAGCATACAATCTCCATATAGTGACAGGAGGTCATTATTGAACTATAAATCCTGGAACTCTGAGTAAGAGTTAGAGTTCAACCACTGAGTCAACATGGCGCCTGGTATATGAAATACATATACTAACATCTCTGGAAATCCTGTAAAATACTATATATACTGTTAATCTCCATACAGCACTGACACTAGCTGCATGTTATTGAGCCATTCTTAAAATTGATGAACTGTAGTATGCATCCAAATACATACTAGACCTGGAAGTCACCTTACAGAAGGCCGGATCCCCATGACTGATATTAGTATATACAGTAATGGATTCACTTCAGAAGCTCTAAATACTGAAATCACGAATTTCAGTATCTCGAGCCCAAGAAGTGGAATCCACAAAACAACGAAAACTAAAAACCATGAAATTCAAAACCTCGAATACCAGAAGTTTTGAATTTTGCGGTTTTACTACACACACACACCATCCACCAAACAAACACACACAATCACTCTACTACATGAAAGCAGGGGAGCAAGACCCCCTGCACCCCCCATGTAGGGGCTGCGCCCCCCACACCCCACTACTTAAATATTTTCACTCCGAGGTCGCACTACATACAAACACATACAAACCACCACCACACAAGCTACTTTCTCTTCACACACACACATCACAGCAACAAAACACACTGACACACACCACAGCCCCTACCCAAACCCCTTAACACACACACTTACCTGAATACATAACCACAGCAGAACATCAGAAGTGCAAAATTCAAAACCTTCGGTATTCGAGGTTTTGAATTTCGCTCTTCCAAACTTTCGCTATTGTGTGGATTCGGCTTCTTGGGCTTGAAATACTGAAATTCAAGATTTCAGTATTTCGAGCTTCTGAAAGGAACCGACAGTAACACCCCTACAGGAATATACTGGAAGGAAGTGAAAGATGGCTATTCCCTACCAAACTTATACACAATGACTCTTATATTGTAACCTAAAGAACCTTTACAGCCTTTCCTTGGTAATGACAGTACACTACAGCCTGGTGTTACTGGTGGTGAGGATACCCCCACTGGCCAAATTCACTAATCTATATAAATTGCAGTGGGAGAGACTCTAATGGCATAAAGTCGTGGCCTCAGCAATCCTAGTCATGTGCACTAATTGTAATAGGACTGAGGCAAGAGTCTAGTGAGCATGCTCTTTCCTAGTCCCATACAACTTTACTCATTGCAATATCATAGGGATCCCAAGAGCCTCTATGGTGTTTAGTATTGCTGGAAACTTCTTCTCAGAAACTGAAAAACACACCATGTTTTTCATGCTATCTTGACATTATGTGGGGTATTACTGCCATGACATCAGTCAGTGAGTCTGCAGTGCTATTTCACAATTTTTTATTCCACAAAATTGCCAAAATAGAGACTAGCATACTATTGTAATTTTATTCTGTGGTCATTTTTGGTTTCTTCAATATTGTGCATTTTGTATCACCATAATATGACTTAGTCTGGTTACAGTAAATCGGATAGTTTGTATCTTCTGTCAGATATCATGACAATGTTTTGAGTAGTTGGCTTATTTTCTTTTTCTGAATTACTCTAAGCTGAGTTAATGTAATCTGCTAAAAATTCTTGTTGCAATCAAATATTATTTTTACAAAAAAGTAGCTATAGTATTTTTAAGGCATTCAGAGTTGTAGATCAAGCTTAGCAAAGGGTATTAACAAATGGTGGACAGGAGCTATAGCTTTTAAGTTTTGCATCACTACTGTAAAAACTTTACATGATGGAACCAGAAATTTAAGCTTTGAATGCCATTACTGGTTCTGACTGCACTGCTTGCCTTGAGTATTAAATAGCTAAACCCAAACCATGGCACACGCAAATAAGCTTTATATTGTATAGTTACAGTTCAGGGTTGTAATCATTGGTTCTCCAATATCTCCTCAGACTTAATCTGAGTTCATTGTATTACAGTGCAATCTTACAAACAGGAATTAAAAGTAGATGCAGTTACTTTGCACACACAATCTAAAAAAAAAACAGTTACAAGTATGCCAGGTAAATGGCATCTTTATAGCACCAGGATGCACATACCAAGCATATCATATTACTGCTATCACTTAAGCAAACAATAAGAAAACAAGTGCAAACCTCATGGTTTGCTTATAAAATAAGCAATCTTAAAATATAAAGTAAAGTAGAAACAAAAAGCACCAAAACACGGCAACAACCATCAGCTTCATCTGATGAAGCACATTGATTGTGTGAAAGTGCTTACCTTTTTTCATTAAAATTGTTTTATTTTATGGTCGTTGCCGTGTTTTGGTGCTGTTTGTTTTTACTTTACATTGTGTTCTTGTTGACCAGCACCACCAATTCCCTGAGGAATGTTTGCTTTTCATATTTCAATCTTAAAATATATATATAAATGGTAACAATTAACTCTGAATAGTCTTATCTGAATTAAATAAGTTAAATAATTTTCTTTACAAATGAATATTCAAACAGTGCAGGACTTGTACAAGAAACTGAAAATAAACATTTGAAGAAACAGATATTATTTCGGAATTTCAAGCTGTCAACCAACTAGTAACTAACTGCCTTGGCCAAAGAGAAAAAGTATGGTATTACTTTCTGGCTTTCAGAATCAGTGTGGTTTTTAAAGCCATTAAAGATAGCTGATCAAAAGTTGAACTCTATCTTACGTGCATGCTCCAGAATGTATATGCATTAATCAAATTGCAGTAATTCCCTCAGTCTCAGACATTCCTATGTTTTTGGCTTTGCTTAAAACTTTGGAAGATAATTTATTCTATCTTCATTCATATTTGTAGTGATAAAGGTAAAGGATTGTCAAGCTCATGTCCAATTAAGGAAACATTTGACCTGCCTCTCCACTACACTGTACATTAGCATTGCAATAGTGTACCCCATTTTTGAAACAAGGCCTAGTCTCCTTTTTTGAACTTGCAACTCATTTTCAGAGTAGAAAATGCAATTATGTACCATTTTACATTTGTTCTTTCCCATATCACAATTTACTGAAAAGATGAGTAAACCTCACTTTCTTTTACCTGTATCTTTTAAACAATTGTTTCCATTAAAAATACAGCTTCAATATAGCTTAGTTCACTTCTTATCTTTGTTCTTTTAAAATAACAGAATCATTTTTTTTAATTTATTATAGTTGTTTTTCTCAAAAAACGACACAAAATTATATATAATTGTTCCATAGATTATTGTCATTTAGTTCACTATCATATGCAGCTTAAATGAAATGGATCATTACTAAATGTCATCATGGTAATTAACCATATGTAGTGGAAATTAGTTTTGAGGGCTGTACTGAATTTTGCTTTGACATCTCAAAATATATATTTTTATTTGTATTAACAGGAGAGCATTAGAATTCCTTTCTAACTTATGTCCAGACAGTGTTAATCATATCAATATATTATATGAGGAAATTTTGTATCATATTTTAAAATAAAACAAAAAAACTATCATTATAAAGCCAGTTACAATCATGCTACTTATAAATGGAAAATATTGATAGGTACTCTTGTGATTTCCAAATAAAATTGTTGGTTTCCAATCTCAACTTTTTAATTACAACTTGAAAATTTTAATTATGTCTTCAAATATTAACATTAAGATTAATTAAACCTTCCTTTAGGAAAAATTCAATGAAAAACAATTATAGTTGTTCCACTATATTAATATGCATAGTGCAAACTCTCTTACAAGGGAGTTGTTGTGTAGTGTACAGTGTATGTGGTACAAGTGTCATAAACAAGAATCACCTTGCAGTAATGTCATATGCATTTAAACCTGCAGAAGCTGTACAGAAGACATGCACAATGCACTACTAACAAATAATACTGTTCTAATATGTCTACCAAGAGATGGACCTACGGAAGGATCTGTACATGAAATACTGATTCTAAGCTCATACCCAAGTACAAATCTAGTGGGAGCATCCCTTACTGCATAAGAGATATCTGCTGGCTCACTGCTTGCTGCATAAGCATCTTCATATCCTGTCAATATGAGGTATGCAGGTGAAATGATGATGGGGCCTCAGGACAGTGTTTATTCATTAGTGATTATTATTTTAAATGGTAATGAATACTGGGGGCAAGAAGAACTGATGTGTGTCACATTTCTGAACACATTGCTCTAAATATGCTGGTACGTTTATATTTTGCTATTTGATGCTTGTCCATACACATGCTGTTGTTTTCTTTCCTTTTTGGGAGTACTCTGCAGACATGGCCAGAGGTAGTTCATAGGAATGCCACCCTCCCTTGGCCTAGCCTGTAGAGTAGAATAATTGACTGGTACAAGCCTTCCACCTTTTAGTGTGTAATTGGTTAATATGGTTGTGATAGTATAACTGTTTGCGCTGAACGCAATAATGGAGTATGAAATTCCATCCCTCCATTAAAATATTTGATTTTCAGAGTTTCCGGTATTGTTGAGGGTACAAAGTGTCTTCATTTGTATCCCCATAGTTTCCTGCCATGATATAGCAATATGCTCACTGATTCACAGGTTTGTGAATTGTGGACCAGTTTCTGGAATTTCATTTTAAAATTGTTTATGCACCATTTTCACCTTGGTATGCAGCAGTGTATGATATTATTCTATGTTATAAGGGAATTTATACAGGGCACTGTTTTGTGACTTGGACAACAGATCAGTCCTATATAATTGTGGGTCATGTTTGTGAACATTGGTCATAGTCTTTAAAAATACATGACCAAATTTAACATCAAGAATCATCCCAGCTTAATTCTTTGTAAACAGCTACTAAACTAAAGAAGATCAGAGTGTAACTGGACAAATACCAATAAAGATGCAGTACTTTATCTCTACCCATCTTTTGTTAACTATTTCTATCACCACCCACCTTTTGTTAACTTTTGCTATAACCAGTTTTTGAGTTCCTTTAATACTGACATGATTCCCTCTATAATGGATAGTTCTTGATTCTTCTGATGTTTTTAATGCATGTGGTCAGGAAAGTTAGATATTTTGTATATATATATATATATATATATATATATATATATATATATATATATATATATATATATCTTGTGGCATTTGCATAAACGTACTGAATGCATGGCAGTGCATAAATAACATGATAAAATATTTTTAAACTGAACAAGCAAAATATTATCTGGTAAAAGACAAATCTGTTTTGACAAAATGCCACAGCCACCCTGTCCCCCCTTTACACTCTACCATTCCACTTCAAACAGATTAGAACCAAAGAAATTGAAACACAATTGGCCTAAATAGACATGGATACTTCCCCAGGCTCAGATAACCTAGCCCCTTGATTCATTCACCTTCGCACTCACATATACATCCTTTTTTTATTATTTCTTCAAATCTTTTGGGTTTCTAATACCTTAAAGTTCATGAAATTAATATTGTTTCACTCGTATGATGTCAGCTTATAGTGCTCTTCATAGCACCAGCAATGTGCCGAGCAATGACTACTTCTTCAATTCATACAGAGTTACATTTATTGGTAACATATCTAAGTATGATTGTAGACTCTTTTTTTATAAGACCCATTGCTCCTACTACTATTGGAACTGTCTGGGTATCTTTCTTCCACATTGCTGTCATTTCTGCTAAAAAAATCCTGATATTTTCTGACTCTGTGCCTCTCTGTACACATGACACTGTAGTCATTGGGTGTAACAATTTTAATGATCAATGCTAATTTTGTCTTCTTTTCCTGGATCACTATATCCAGTTTTCTATCACCTGTCTTTTGAACTGTTGGTAATGGATGATCCCATGTGATGTAGACTTCATCATTTTCTATGATGCTTTGTGGCTCATGTTCCCAGTATTTTTCAGCCACTTCAGTACCATAATGTTTGCACAATCCTCAGGGCAACAGTCTTGCCACAGTATTATACCTTTCAGTATATGGTCCTTCTGCCATTAGTATGTCACAATCAGCAATGGAGTATGCAACTGTTTCCCATTCAGTTTTACAAAACCTACATTTGTCCATTTCTCCATGTTCAATGGATTTTGTAAACCAGTATTTACATAGCCTACTATCTTGGGCCGTCAATGTTAAACTTACATCACTTGGTTTAAATTCTCCTCTCCTTAACCATTCTTACGTTTGTTCCTGATCAACATGAGGTTCTTCCAGAAGTTTTCTATACTTGCAACTATATTTATACATTTTCCACATTTCTTACCTTCTCATTTGGTGCTTCAACTTATATTCTTTCTTTTGTTTTGTTTTTTTTTTTTTTTTTTTGCAAATTCAGTTGCTGCCTGATTTTTATCTACTTCTGGTTTGACTTCCATTCCCACGTGATACCTATATGCTTCTGATAGATTAAGC
>NC_056731.1:1238480706-1238503206 GCF_019279795.1 Protopterus annectens | reverse complement strand
TTAGCCTAGTAACAATCTATGCAAGGTTGCATTTTTATCTTAGTGTTGAAAAATAAACTTTATTACACTGTGTTTTGATATACTTCTTTTATGCACTTGTCATTAAGTATGTAGTTCTATGTATATGATGTTAATTTGTGTTTATGTTATATTAAAATTGCAAATTTGTGAAAAGAATATCCACCATATAAATGTAAAGAATTGTAACCACTTGTTATAACTTGTGAATGTCTAACTGGCCTGGTTTGTAGCTGAAAATACTCTGTGGACCAGCCCACTTATCCAAGCAACAAAGTAAATAAATAAATAGATAGATTTCTAATGGTGTTTAATATAAATAAATAAAACTAACCTAAAAAGGTTGCAGTTTTAGCAGGATTGCTTATGACAGTCCACATTGTCATAATGAAGCAGCTCTGGATTAGTTATCTTTTGACTGAGATCTGACATTTTCAAACTACATCAAGTACTTCTCGCTGTCCTTGATTTCTGCAATTGGAGAACAGCAACAGCCAGCTGGATAAAACTAGGCATACAGTGGATATAAAAAGTTTACACACCCCTGTTAAAATGCCAAGTTTGTGTGATATAAAAAAAGATACCACAATAAATCATTTCAAAACTTTTCCCACCTTTAATGTGACCTATAATCTGTACAATTTAATTGAAAAACAAACAAATCTGTTAGGGGAAAAATATAAAAAATAAAAAACATACAATAAGCTGGTTGCATAAGTGTGCACAACCTTAAACTAATACTTTGTTGAAGCACATTTTGATTTAATTACAGTATTCAGTCTTCTTGGGTACACACCTGCCATTAATTAAAGAGATTCTGATTAACCCCAAATAAAGTTCAGCTGTCCTAGTAGGATTTTCCCTGACATGTACTCAGTTGCCTGCTACAGCAAAAGCCATGGTTCGCAGACAGATTACAAAGCATCAAAGGGATCTCATTGTTGAAAGGTATCAGTCAGGAGAAGGGTGCAAAAAAATTTCCACAGCATTGGATATACCCTGGAACACAGTGAAGACAGTCAGAATAAGTGGAAAAATATGGGACAACAGTGACATTGCAATGAACTGGTCATCTCTCTGAAATTGATGAAAAGACAAGATGGTCAGGGAGGCTGCCAAGAGACCTACAGCAACACTGAAGGAGCTGCATGAATTTCTGGCAAGTACTGGCTGTGTACTACATGTGACAACAATTTCCCATATTTTCCATATGTCTGGACTATGGGGTATGGTTGCAAGACAGAAGCCTTTTCTTACACAGAAAAATATCCAGGCCTGGCTAAAATTTGCAATTTAATACATAAAGCCTCCCAAAAGCATGTGGGAAAATGTATTATGGTCTGAAGAGACCAAGGTTGAACTTTTTGGCCACAATTCCAAAAGGTACATTTGGCGCAAAAACAACACTTCGCATCACCAAAAGAACACCATTCACACGGTGAAGCATGGTGGCAGCAGTATCACGCTTTGGGGTTACTTTCCTTCAGCTGGAACTGGGGATTTAGTCAAGGTGGAGGGAATTATGGGCAGTTCCAAATACCAGTCATTTTTGCCCTAAAACCTTCAGGAGTTTGCTAGAAAGCTGAAGATGAAGAGGAATTTCACCTTTCAACAAGACAATGACACCAAGCATACATCCATATCAACAAAAGAATGGCTTCACCAGCATAAAATTAAAGTTTTGGAATGGCCCAGCTAGAGCCCAGACCTAAATCCAATAGAAATCTGTGTGGTGACCTGAAGAGGGATGTACACAAGAGATGCCCTTGCAATCTGACAGATTTGGAGCGCTTTTGCAAGGAAGAGTGGGCAAATATTGCCAAGTCAAGATGTGCCATGCTGATAGACTCCTACCTAAGAAGACTGAATGCTGTAATTAAATCAAAAGGTGCTTCAACAAAGTATTAGTTTAGGGGTGTGCACACTTATGCAACCAGCTTATTGTACAGTTTTTATTTTTGATATTTTTTGCCCTAAGAGATGTGTTTGTTTTTCAATTGAATTGTACAGGTTATAGGTTACATTAAAGGTGGGAAAAGTTTTGAAATTATTTATTGTGGTCGCATTTTTTATATCACAAAAATCTTACATTTTAACAGGGGTGTGTAAAATCTTATATCCACTGTACATACTCATTTTAGAACAGTAAAACTGATTCTAGGTTTTTACTTTATGTGTAGTACATTACTGACCTCATCAATGTACACATTCAGGATATAAAATATAATATAAAATTATGGTAAAGATACACACTGAAAACTACAGAAGTGGAGTGACCTCTCCTATCCCATGCTGTATAAGATAAATTCCACTCAGAAATAATGCAAAATAAGACTTGAAAAAAAAACTATTGGATCTTCATGATTTGTAGCAAAAGAAAAAAAAAATAATTTGACTTCTTGTGTAACTATAAATAAAACAGTAAAGTTACTAAACCAGAGCTGTATATTGTGACACTTGCCTGCCTTTGTTTTTTACAAAGAAGACAATCACCGTATATGTTTACCTAATTTTATTACTCTCTTCCCCGTTTTACAAGTCCAGTACAAGAGTAAACTTGAGGAGCTGCATTTTGCAACATGGTTGTGTCCCTTAAAGTCACCCTCCTCACCTTGAACATTATGGAATAGTGCTGAACTAATTCTATTTGTCTTTCCCTTTCTTTTCTCACCCCTATAAAGTGGCCTCCCTACTTATCTACCTCCCATAAGTGGAACATGATGGAATAGTGCTGAGCAGCCTCTATTTCTTGTCCTTCTGTTTTCTCACACATGTAAAGTGCCCCACCTATGTATCTACCTTGCTTCTGATTACCCATGTTCTTGCACTACTTGTTCTTCTTGCTGCCTGAAGCTGTATCTTGTGCAGCCATAGCTCTGTATAGTGCTTTTCTACCTGGATACCTGGTTCACACAGTCTTGATAATCTCCTTGTGAGGTCTATGTTATGCTGAGTCTGAGGAAAGGTCAAGTATGCCCTAAAAGCAGAAACTTCATTGCCTCAGATCCACTTAAAATAGATCAGGTAGTCTTGTTTCCTTAGCTCTTGTCCCATTATTATAGCTCCCCTTAAAAGTACCAAAAGCCTTTTGCTGCATTTCTAGGACGAGAACATATACTCTACAGGCATTGCTGCTGGGGGTAAACAAAGCCAGCATTATGTAAGGTATCATTAGTCTTTGTCTTACTTTGGCATGAGGAATACCCCAGTACATACCACCATGCCCATTGAAAGACCTCTTCACCCTCCTCAGAGTTACACATAATTATAGAGAAGACAATGCACATTTAACTTCCTGTACTCATTATCAGATTAAACAAGCATGTAGCCCTCCCAAATGTTCACTTTCACCATTGCATTACACCTCTTTCTTCCTGCATCTATCTTCACTCTTTCCTTATACTCTCTCCTAATAAAGTAGCAATATGTGTATATTGATACATGCCCAATAAACCTAAATATACTGAAAGCTAGCAAGTGCAAGACGTTCAATTTATTTAAATACACTACTACTCTTACACATTGTAAATCACCTAACTAAATACAAACATGACATATTCGACTCGGATTCTTACAAAGTTTCAGAAAACATTCAAATAGCACTTGAAGAAAAACTAGAACTCACACAAAAGTCTGGTCAATGTATTCATTCTTAAAAAACAGTTGCTGAAAAATTTCACAAGAAATCTTAAAGCCAGACATTAAACTAAATAAATAAACAGATAAATAAATAAAATACAACAAAACTAACTAATAATAATAATAATAATAATGTTGTTGTATCTTTTGACTTTTCCTGGTTAGGGGTCGCCACAGCGGAACTCCGGTCCGCTAATGATTGGCAGCAGATTTTTACGTACCAAGTTGCCAGCCCTGATGTACAACCTTCAACGAAGGTACGCCCATTCACGCATGTCTCCACACAGAAGATGTTTTAGCTGAGAATCGAACAGGACAATGTATTACTGTGAGGCAACAACACTACCGCAGCACCACCACCGCAGTATAATAATAATAATAATAATTAAGAAAATCCTGTAAAATATCCAAAAATGCTGACCTTCCTACAGCAGGTGTAACTTTATTTCCTGTTGTGTAATGTGTAAGTGACAGAACATTCCACGATTTGTGTACTTCAATAAATCTAAGTGTATAGTATATATTATACAATGCTAGCTTGTTAACATTCAAAAACGTGCACACTGATTGGTCAGCCCAACCAGCGGACCCATTGTAAATCGAGCATATACCAATAGAAAAAATTCCGGTCTCCCAGTCTTTCTTCTATTAATGTATGCATTTTCTTGAGCTAAGAATCAAGAGATATGTATGGAGGTCAGAGAAAATACAAGGAAAATGAGGTACATTATACAAAAGCTAAAGAAATGTAACTGATTTTCCTTATATTTTTGCCCTCTCTTGTACCTCTAAACTGTCCCGATTTTCCAATTTCTTTATTTAAAAAAAAAAAAAAAAAAAAAAAAAGAGCAGAAGCAATGGAGATTTTCCTTTCTGCATTGCTTGCTTTTCAAAACACTGATGTACTGCATAAGTATGGGAACGTAAGTCCCATACACATGGCAGTACATCAACAAAGTGGCAGTATACTGAAACAATGCAGAAGAGCACCACAATGTAATTATACAAAGATATTATTGAAGAAAAATAAGCAATTTCTTTCTTAAATAATGTCATTGTGTTATGCAATAACCAATTCTTAGGTGTGACATATTGAAAAATTATACATGATTGCCTTTGTTTAATCAGGCAGGCTTCGCCCTCATGATTAAATCACACCGAGCATGGGTAAATCTTCAATATACCACACCCAGTCATTTGTTATTGCTATAGTGTTATGGCAAGCCAATAAAGTGGGGCTTCTAACACTTTAACCTTCTTCAGTAGCCTTACCATAATAACACTATGGGCAGCTTCTGGACTAAGATGTGAGCTCTCATTGTGTTCATTGAAGTCTATAAACAGCACATCAGCTGTATCACTGAATCACAAATTAAAACTATAAATAATATTTCATTTTCATATATTTTAATTTTTTAAAGTTTCCAGAAGACAGAGACAAATCAAGTAAAAGGGTAAAAAAACAAAACCAATGAACTGATAAAAGAACACACAAGGCCGGTGCTAATCTCCAAAATGTTTATGTAAGCACTTTCGTTGAACAAGTAATCAAACTTCTTTAGACACAGGACAACAGTTAAAACATTCAATTTAAAATATTACAAAAGGAAATGACATCAGCAATAATGTCAGCAGGAAATGACATCAGCTATAATGACATCATAAACAATCCCATACTTTTAAAAAATAAATATAAATAAAAATATGTTGTTTGTACAATACTACTATGAATAAAGCTATAATATTAAACAATAATAGTTTATATACACCAATTGTAAAATAATGCCTCCCAAACAAAACTTATTAATCTTTGAAGTGCTTTTACCTTTAAAATATACTTCAAAGAGCAATACTCATTGAGACCTGGATAGGCAGAAGCATTAAGTTTCAACTGCCAATACAATTCTCTACTTTCTAAAATTAATTGCCATGGCCCACCTCTCTTGTTTTTTATTACCTGTTCAATAACCATGTATTCAAAGGAGTGACCCTCATGTTCCATCATATGTCTAGCCAAAGCATTGTAGCCATTACGCCTGTCAATACTGTATTGGTGTTCATAAATTCTCACCTTAAGATATCTCTCAGTCTTACCAAGATAAAATGCAGCACAATATTAAAATATGGTGATGTAGACAATCCCAACACTTTCACAATTAAATCTGCCTTTCAGATAATGAATGGTGTCAGAAATGCAGAACCTATTTGACACCTTTGTAAGATGGCATCTTCTACAGCACCCACATTTGAACATACCACATCTGGCTCTGTTATAAACATTAGTGTTTTCTAATAAATTCTTCAGAGTAAGACTACATCTGAATATCATACTGGGACCATCAGACAACCTCTTTCTGACTGAAACATCTTCAGTTAGTAAATACTAGTTCTTAGTGAGTATATTCCTTAATCACCCAGCATCTAAAGAATAAGATGTGCTAAATTTCACTGTATAATTCACACTGCTGTCAACAGATGTAGTCATCTCATCAGCGGCATGTATATGAGTGTTGTCAGGGGTGATCGATTCTCCATCCAACAAAGGTTTAAACCAACCAGATCTCCTAACAACTACTTCATCAATAATAGTGCTTAAAAGATCATCAGGGTGGGACCTAGCTGAAAACATCTTTCTCAAATGTTCACATTCCAACAAAAAATCATCATTGATGGTGACCATTCTGGCTGCCCTCACTAGCTGCCCCTTAACCACTGCTTTTTTTCTGATAAAAGGGGTTGTTACTCTTGAAATGTAAAAAATTATTCAAGTATGTGCCTTCCTAAAAATTCTGGCTACATATGTCGAATTCACATAGTCCTTAACAAGAAAAATGTCCAAATAAGAGATGGAATCAACACCAAATTCTGGAAATTTCTTCCACAAACATCATAGCTTGGTTTTTATCACCTTTAAAGATGATAAAAATGTCATCCAGAAATCTCGTGTACCAGACAACATGTTGTTTAAAGCTATCACATTTGAACAAATATTCCTCCCCCCTGCAGCCATTCCATTGTCCCATTCCTTGATTATTTTGCCCCATTTACCATAAACACTGTAATGTGCATACTGCTTTACTTCTGCGATGATTTGGATTTCATTTGAAAGTTTTATTTTGCATTTTACAGCACAAACCCTAATAGATATCTGCT
The DNA here is from genome assembly GCF_019279795.1 of Protopterus annectens. Taxonomy (NCBI): domain Eukaryota; kingdom Metazoa; phylum Chordata; order Ceratodontiformes; family Protopteridae; genus Protopterus; species Protopterus annectens. Next base: position 1,238,496,396 of record NC_056731.1, on the reverse strand, counting down.
AAACAAAGCAATGCAGTCTCGCAATGAAAATAGACTTAGCATTAAAACTTCTCTGCCCTTGAAACTCACATTCATTGAAACAGCATTGAAACCCACATTCAAAGAAAATACATTTTGCCAGTGGCAGATAAAGATTAACTTTGGGCTGTTTTCAAATCATAGACCCCTTGAACATGAAACATACACATGCTCTTTGATACACCTTCCTGATTGTATTAAATTATATTCCCTGTACAATACAGTGCAGTTGTTAGAGGCCATTTTAAATGTATTGTTTTGAACATTTTTCCAGTAAACAATGAAGCAAAATGCATTCACCAATAATGACAAAACTGCCCAATTCAGAAAATTTCCATCATAAAAGTCTACTCAAACTCGCATTTCCATCATAAAAGTCTACTCAAGCTTCTACAGTCCACCAGTATCAGTAAATATGCACAATCTCTGAAGAAGTAAAAGTCATCTAAATAATTCCACATTAAAGAAATATGTAACTAATGAAGAAGTTGCTGCTAGCAAACAACTTTATATGTCATTGTTTCATCTACAAATAAAGTGATTGTTACCCTTGAGGAATAAATTGTCCATCTTGCATTAAAAAAATGAAAAGCTAGTAATATTGCAGTAGGGAGTGGATGGCAAACTGATAAGAGTTTCATAGTTACTAGGTATTTTTGCCAAAAAAGGACTACAGCATCCACCTCATTTACAACACTGTACAGTATCAGCAATACATCTACCTACTGTGGGAGTAGAACCCACAGCCTTCTGCACCAAAACCAAGTACACTACCTGTTGTGCTATTAACTATACAGGGACACTCACCATAAGCAGTACTAAACTTTTGTTCCCCTGCAGCTCTCAGCTCCTTGTAAAATCTACTCAACACTCTGCTGTATATCTGAACTTTGCAACACAAGAAATCTGGAAAAAGCCAAACTTTATTGGGGGGGGGGACAAAATCCCAAAACTAGGGACACATTTTAAACATTGCTTGTATAATGTTGGCAAGTTGCTACAATAAAATGCTGTGTTACCACCATACATTTCATTGCCAAGTCTTGAACCCAGGGGAACCCTGTGCAAAACAGTCAGAGCAACATACCACTATGCCAAATCAGCTGTTTTGTTAAAGAGAGGAAGACTGAAACTTAAATGACTACCATTTAATTAATTCAGTTCTCACCATAGCTGTCAACCTCTTAGCACAAAACACATGAACAAAGCCAATAATGGGAGAATACAGCCCCCAAACATATTCAGTGAATTCAGTTCTCACCATACCTCTCAACCTCTTAGCAAATACCACATGGACAAAGCTAGTAATGGGGGAATACAGCCCCCAAACATATTCAGTGAATTCAGTTCTCACCATAGCTCTCAACCTTAGCACAAAAAAACCTGGACAAAGCCAATAATGGGGGAATACAGTCCAAAAAATAAGGACAAATTCCAAATATCCATTATAAACTTAGAAAATTGCTAGAATAAAAGGTCATGTACTTTCTGAAGAATATGAAGTCTGAAATTCAAATGCCTACTATTTTTATTTAACATTTGTTAACCAGGAAAGTCTGACTTGGAACAAAAGCCAACTTTCAGCAGAGCAGGGAGAAACACTCCAGACACATGTCTTTGTGAGATGAGAAGACATGCAGACTCCACACAGAAAGCACCCCAGCCAAGAATCAAACCCAAGAATCTATAGCTATTGGGCAACAATGCTACCAGTGCACCACTGCACTATTTATTTTACCAAGAGCAACAAACATACAGAATCAACAGATTTTTATGAGGAACACAACAAATATGATACAAAAAAACAGCAATTTTTTTACAAATGTTGGTGGGTAGGGAATTCAGGCACTTACTACCTGCACACAGGGTTCAAGCCTGAGTATTCTGTACCCACCACCATGTGTTCTCTCTAGCCACCAGTATGTAGCAACTGGGTCATCACATACACACACATTTATCCTTTTCTTTTTTCTTTCTACAGGTGGAGTGGGGCTGCAGTCCTGCAGTCCTATAGCATGAGCCACCTCTGTTTAATTGTGAAAGTGTTGGGGTTGTCTACATCGCCTTATGCCAATACTGTGCTGCATTTTATATTGGTAAGCCTGAAAGACATCTTAAGGAGAGAATTTATGAACACCAATACAGTATTGACAGGCATAATGGCAACAATGCTTTGGCTAGACATATCATGGAACTAATTCCTTTGAATACATGATTATTGAGCAGGTAACAAAAAACAAGAGAGGTGGCCAATGGCAATTAATTTTAGAAAGTAGAGGATTGTATAGGCAGTTGAAATTTAATGGTTCTGCCTATCCAGGTCTCAATGAGTATTGCTCTTTGAAGTGTATTTTAAAGTTAAAAGCACTTCAAGGATGACTATGTTTTGTTTGGGAGGCACTATTTTACAATTGGTGTATATAAACTACTCTTGTTTAATATTATAGCTTTATTCATAGTAGTATTGTACAAACAACATATTTTTATTTATATTTATTTTTTAAAAGTATGGGATTGTTTATGATGTCATTATAGCTGATCATTTCCTGCTGACATTATTGCTGATGTCATTTCCTTTTGGAATTTTTTAAATTGAATGTTTTAACTGTTGTCCTGTGTCTGAAGAAGTTAGATTACTTGTTCAGTGAAACCGCTTACATAAACTTTTTGGAGATTACCACCAGCCTTGTGTGTTCTTGTATCAGTTCATTGATTTTGTTTTTTCCTATTTAGTTTGTTTTATAGATAGTGGCTTGTCTTCTGCTTCTCCTAACATGTTTTCTCTGGATTCTAATGGCCCCATTGACGTGAATGCCATGGGGAACCTCTCAGCTTTAATTCAACAACTTTCTACTAGAGTGGATGATTTAGCTGCCAAAATGGACCGCTGTTGTCCTGCAGTCATTGAGTGAACCAATGAGTTTGCTGAATGGTACTGGAGCACGTGATTCTACTCACAATGGTTTATCTGCACAGCTTAATATTGTTGACAACTTAAAAACATTTAGTGTCAAGCTATATAAATTTTAAAAACTACAGCTTGAAATACTATATCTTGAGGAATGTATTTCAAGACGTCAGATCCCCAAAGGACTGTGCCAGTAGAGATTTCCAATGGGGCTGGTCCGTGATTCCCCTTTCCATCAAGAACTTTTAAACCTTTTTGATTCACAGAGATGTGAATTTTTGCAACTATTCATCAGGAATTATAAATCCCGGACTGATGTTTTAAAACCAGAATTAATTGAGTTGGAATCTGTTATAACAGGGGATACAGACTTTGGTAGATATAGATTTGATTACCAATGCATATATTCCAGCATTGACAGTGCCTTAATAAAACTGAAGGGCACTAACATCAAGAAATTAGAAAGAGATTGCTTAGATTATCTTAACAGAAGGGCATATCCACTTCCTTCTAGTTCTCTAGATTCTACGAGCACTAATAATTGTTTGAACACCCCTAACAGCCCTTTGGTTGCTTCCAGGACTGGAAACAACATGAATATTCATGAGAACACCTCCCCTGATATACAGCATATTGAACGTCTTTGTGAGCATTCTGTTAATGCTGGAAATGAAGGCTCTTCTGACAACAGTGGAAATCAGGATTTTCAGAATCCTGTGGGAAAGGATACTCAGTTTATGAATACTCTCCCTGTAACCAAGAGACGACAGAAGAGGAACAACAGGAGGAGGAGGTAGTGCATTGTGTAGATACTTCCACTACTAATTTCAATACAGTTTGGAACAATGCTTTACCTGGACCACAGATTGCAATGAATTCTTCAGATGACTTTAAAATATATAATTTATCTTCCTATATTCCCTCTCCTCAGATTATTGCCTTTTGTAGCTAAGGGACTTACATTCGTACCATCTAGAAGAGCTGATTTGGCGGGTACCTTAGTTGATTTAAAAACCTTCACTCATAAATTGAATTTAATGTTGTTATTAGGCAATAATGAGTCTGTACCACAGAATTTCTGTGTGCCTAGTGTATTTAATCCTGTCTTGGACAACACTATTGCTATATTTGAAAAAGTTTGTGAGTTGGACATCAGCTATGCTTTATGTTGCAATAATCGAATACTTGCAGATGTTAATGCTACCACTGATCAGATTTATGCTTTAAATGAAATTAAGAATGCTGATGTTAGGATCTTAAAGCCTGATAAAGGTGGGTGGTCTTGTTTTGATGACTCAAGATGACAATGTTAATAAGATCTTGGATATATTGAATTCTGACGCTTATGTTGAATGTTCACTGAATGAGTATAATGGGGCATGTCAGCATGTTAGATCTCATATTAATGATTTATTCATTGATTGTAGGGTAGATAATAGTATTATTAACTATATGAACATTCTTTCTCCCATCATTTTGACTATATTTGGACTTCCTAAGCTCTACAAAAGTGAAGTCAATCCACCATTACGCCCTATTGTTAATGGGAGAAATTGTTTACATATGGCTGTGCAAAATATGTTGACAGTCTTTTGCAGAAATATTTGAAAACTGTACCTCAAATATGTCATGACTCCAGGGAATTCCTGAAATGTTTGAACTCCCTGTCCTTTGTAGATGACTACAATTTCCTAACTATAGATGTTAGGGATTTGTATACTGTGATACCACAAACTTTGGGCATCGCTTGGGTCAGGCAGTTTTTATTGATAAAGGGCTCCCTGGGAGATGAGATAGATTTAACTGAGAATTTACTTGGCATTGTCCTCTCCAATAACTTCATCTTTTTTTAATGATTGTTACTATTTGCAAAAATCAGGGGTAGTGATGGGATCCCCTTGTGCAGGGAGTTTTGGGAATAGTGTGATGGCCTTTTGGGAGGAGGAATATTTGTTCAAATGTGATAGCTTTAAACATGTTGTCTGGTACATGAGATTTTTGGACAACATTTTTATCATCTTTAAAGGTGATAAAAAACAAGCTATGATGTTTGTGGAAGAAATTTCCAGTTTCACTGATTTCTTGAACTTCACCTTTGAATTTGGTGTTGATTCCATCTCTTATTTGGACATTTTTCTTGTTAAGGACTACGTGAATTTGTGATATGTAGCCAGAATTTTTAGGAAGGCTACATACTCGAATAATTGTTTACATTTCGAGAGTAACCACCCCTTTTATCAGAAAAAGGCGGTGGTTAAGGGGCAGTTAGTGAGGGTAGCCAGAATGGTCACCCTCAATGATGATTTTTTTGTTGGAATGTGAACACTTGAGAAAGATGTTTTCAGCTAGGTCCTACCCTGATGATCTTTTAAGCACTATTATTGATGAGGTAGTTGTTAAGAGGAGATCTGGTTGGTTTAAACCATTGTTGGATGGAGAATCAATCACCCCTGACAACACTGATATACATGCCCCTGATGAGATAAACCTGTTGACAACAGTATGAATTATACACTGAAATTTAGTACACCTTATTCGTTGATGCTGGACGATTAAGGAATATACTCACTAAGAACTGGTGTTTACTAACTGAAAATGTTTCAGTCAGAAAGAGGTTGTCTGATGGTCCCAGTATGATATTCAGACATGGCCTTAATCTGAAGAATTTATTATAAAACACTAATGTTTATCACAGTGCCTGATGTGGTATGTTCAAATGTGGGTGCTGTAAAAGTTGTCATCTTATAAAGATGTCAAATAGGTTCTGCATTTTTGACACCATTCATTATCTGAAAGGCAGATTTAATTGTGAAAGTGTTGGGGTTGTCTACATCGCCTTTTGTCAATACTGTGCTGCATTTTATATTGGTAAGAAAGAGAGACATTATGAACACCAGTACATTATTGGCAGGCATAATAGCAACAATGCATTGGCTAGAAATATAATGGAACATGAGGGTCACTCATTTGAATACATTGTTATTGAGCAGGTAACAAAAAACAAGAGAGGTGGCCCATGGCAATTAATTTTAGAAAGTAGAGAATTGTATTGTCAGTTGAAACTTAATGCTTCTGCCTATCCAGGTCTCAATGAGTATTATTCTTTGAAGTGTATTTTAAAGTTAAAAGCATTTCAAAGATGAGTAAGTTTTGTTTGGGAGGCATTATTTTACAAATGGTGTATATAAACTATTCTTGATTAATATTATAGCTTTATTCATAGTAGTATTGTACAAACAACATATTTTTATGTATATTTATTTTTTATAAGTATGGGATTGTTTATGATATCATTATTGCTGATGTCATTTCCTGCTGACATTATTGCTGATGTCATTTCCTTTTGGAATATTTTAAATTTAATGTTTTAACTGTTATCCTGTGTCTGAAGAATTTAGATTACTTGTTCAATGAAAGTGCTTACATACACTTTTTGGAGATTACCACCGGCCAAGTAAATGGGTAGACAGCATCATTTCCCTCTTATACAAGATAAATATAAGCATTCTACTTATTGAATCTGCACCCAGTTCCTCTGCCCTGAATAAATACCAAGCAGGTTACTTGGTAACATTTTACCTAACAAGTATTTCCCGAATATATATGTCCCTCAGTTAACCACCATAGTCCAACCCAGGCATTACCAGATATATTTCACTGATCTGATGTTATATATTCCAAAAAATAGAAACCTCATTCTTCTTACTGACTCTTGTGTAATACTTGTAGGGACATATTATAGGAATGCAGAATTCATACTAATGATATAATAACCTATAACACAATTTGTTTTATACTACAAAGTCTAAACATTTAAAAGCGTTTTACAGTTAGCATCTTACTTTGCAGTAAATTCCACAAAATCTTCTCATTTACAATCCAGCTACTCTAAGTGACCAGTCACCTTTCACCCTGAAATGACCATTCACAAGAATCAGGACACTCCACTCACTCATTGTTACTATATTACAAAGCCTCCAGGTGAAGTAAATAGTTAAAATGAGTCTCACTTCACCTGGTTGGATAGCTCTAAAAACCCAGGAAACACAAAAGAAGCCCAGAATGGCATTAAAAAAACTGATTTCAGTTAGACATGTGCAATATAGTTCATTTCCAAGAGACACTAAATCGGTAGGCAAAACTGAGTTTCAGTCTAATTTAATCCCTTGATGAAACGTTATAACTTTAGTTAGAACTCATGGAAACAGATTACAGCAACTAATGAACAAGAGTGTTTCATTATACTGTGGTCAATAGATTAATAGGTAGTTATTAGGCTTACAGATCAGGAGACCATTAAGGAGCCTGGCCCCAATTTCCAATTGTCCAAAGCAGTATTTGGTTAAGTGACTTCCTTCATTTGAGGCAGACTATCAGCTCTAGTAAATAAAACTTTTTGCCAACGCATTTCAATTTAGTAGCCTAATAACAGATCAATAAGAAATGGCAGCCTTAATAGCCAGCAAACTGCAGAACCAGCCAATTCCCAGTTGTACTACACGAAAAGCTAACTCAGCCTAATACCTACGTAACCCCCAACAACAGATATACTCTACATGCTAATAATGAATCTAATAGCTTAGTGCATTGCTACTAAACCTAGAATAATAAGTCACAGCAAAAGAGTGTACATCCAAAGATATTTAAAACTATAAGCTCGCTTCATATTCATCCCACAATGTAAAATTTACAGTTACTCATTTTTACATGGAATAATCTCCACTAACTTAAAGCTTCTATGTTCTCTATTTCCACTCTTCCAGAACATGCCAAAAAGACATTCGCATTTTCTGAAATTTTTAAGTTACTACAAGAATTAGTGTAACATGAAAAACATCAGTTTCTGACAAAATATAATTTATTTATAAATAAGTTGCATTGCTACATTATCTGTCTAACTATTTACCCACCTAATATTCTAACTAATGAACAATATGGATTTAGTACAGAAAAGGGGGTCATACATAGCCATGTGGGAGCTAACAGACAAAGGATATTCTTAACTGGAGGCAAGTTTAACAGCTAAATTAACACATTTGACACTGCCAAAAGCACAAGTTATGCAGAACAGTCCAGATTTACTGTTTAACATAGGTGAAGGTGTAGTTACCTGCTTTAATAGCTGCCTAAAATACATATCACACCACATTTTGCATTTGCATTTTAGTGCAATCACATCATAAAAACCAACTTCATGAGTCTGAGAAAGTTCTTGTCTTTGAACAACACTTTCCCCCATATTTATTACTTCACTGTCTTCAAGGACACTGATTTAGACTTCTCAAAAAACTGAAATTCTGTTTTCATGGAATTAAATCCAGGAATTATACTCATTATTTTTAGGTATAACGGCAGGTCTTTACCATGATTTTCTTAGAATTTTCTAGAATATATATATATATGGTTCCCATTCAGAAGCCTGAAACATCATAAGCCTGAAAATCAAAATCCTGAAACCAAAAGCCTGAAAATTCAGAATCCTGAAAACTCAAAATCCTGAAAGCCCAAAATCCTGAAAGACCAAAATCCTGAAACTCAAAATCCTGAAAACACAAATAATGCTAATATGTCACTATAAAGACACTAATATCTACCAACTGACCCTGACCCTAACCCTAACCCTAAGGTCCGTCACTATCGCACACTCACCTGACCCGAGCTCTAACCCTAACTCACTTAAACCGCCCCTAACCCCAATATTTGTCACTATTGCATACATGCCTAACCTGCGCCCTAACCCTAACTCACTTAAACCGCCCCTAACCCTAACATAAAACCAACCGCACACTTACCTGACTCCAACGCATGACCTAACACCACAGGGCTAACAATAGCAAAGCCACAATGACATCAGTATGTCTATTTTGTGTTTTCAGGATTTTGAGTTTCAGGATTTTGGTCTTTCAGGATTTTGGGCTTTCAGGATTTTGAGTTTTCAGGATTCTGAATTTTCAGGCTTTTGGTTTCAGGATTTTGATTTTCAGGCTTATGATGTTTCAGGCTTCTGAATGGGAACCATATATATATATATATATATATATATATATATATATATATATATATATATATAGCTAGATAAAAACACACACACAGACACACACACACACACACAAATTATAGCAAATTCAGTGTGTAGTATTCTTAATAAAGTAAAATATAGCTATTATAGGCAGTAAATATGAGAAGAAATGCAGGCTGCAGTAAATAAGTGCTCCAGCCCAAAATACTAAATTCCATGAAACTCCACTATCTTTTCCAACACTCAGTTCACATTTAGGATTTACCAGCATTTCTACTGGAAAATGGAACATTTAAATTGCTGGCTTTTTTGGTTAAAAAAGTAAGAAAGAGAGCTAATTACTTTTCTAGTATGCAGTGAATTACTCTTATGGCAGCAGTACAAATGTGACATAACAATGAGAAATGATCTGCGAAATAACATAGTCTGTATTTTGAACTAGGTGTCTAAGGATCAGTAATTCACACTTCACCCTGTACCAGCCATAAATGCATGTCATTTGATACCAACAGCTTATGAAAGTTGCAGGGATAGAATAAATAACAGTAGAAAAACATTACTTAAATACTTCAGCAATGGATAAGGATGACGCTTTTAAATATATCCAGCTCCAACTAGAACCAGCTGTGATTTTGAAGCAACACCTTGATAAACTGGAATGTAAAATAAGCATACGGCTGAGCAGATCATGAGTAATCTTAGTGTTACACTGTCCAGAAACCAGATCAGCTAGAGGAAAGGCTTTACTCATTTCTAGAGTAAGACGGGATCTTCCAGTACTCATGACCCCATCTTCAACCAGCTATATGCATAAACTATAGCAAACAGAATTTACATGCTATGGTTCTGGCTGCAATACACAAACATCACTAACTCTTATTAGAAGATAAAAATACCTTCTCATATAATAATTGTCAAACCTTTTGTTCTGGTAATTACTTTAAACAAAGTAGCAGTAACTGATAAACTATGTATCAGACCACAGCACATCAATGTCTTCTAATACTGGCACTGACTCCAGTTTTTACCTAGAAATAACATTTGCAAATGAGATTAAGCCTTGTTAACAGTTTCACTGATTACCTTATCAAAGCCACAATCAGACATCAAAGGTGTTGCCGATGAACAACAAAGACCCCTCTTCTTGCACGCTTAAGGGCAGAGTCACATGTAGGTGTAGCCAATAAGTCTTTGGCCCATATACCATCAATAATTCAGCTCACCTAAGAAGTGTTCTTCATTTTAACTGTATCCTTAGCTAACCATCTACTGATCATTACTTGTGTCCATCAAGTGCTTTCATCATATTCTTTTTTCGGCTTTTCCGGGTTAGGGGTCGCCACAGCGGAACTCCAGTCTGCTAATGATAGACAGTAAATTTCTTATGGGAGCCAAGCTCAATGACCAACCTTCAACAAAGTCACGCCCATTCTAAGCATGTCTTTCGAATGCCACTCGACTGTGGGGAGGACATGCAGACTCCACACAGAATGCGCTCCAGCCGAGAATCGAATGGGAGATCCTCTTCCTGTGAGGCAATAATGCTACCACTGCACCACCGTGGCTTCTCAAGTGCTTTCATCATTAAAATTATAAATGTTTATAAATTAAATAATATTACACATTTTTCTTTAGATAATACACATCTCTTCAGAGTGCTAACAGCTTAAAATGTTTTACTCATTCATTCATTCATTCATTCATTCATTTGTTCAAGTATGTATTTAGCCAAGTAATTGGTCTAACCTTGTGTTTATTTCAGCAACAATATGATCCATAGACAGGCATACCTTACTAGAAATGGAAGCAGTTGTTGAATTGCAGCATTTAATATGTCAATGTGCAAAAAAGGCTGCAGGATTTTACACAGGTAAACAGCATTGCAAATGGTTATACACAAATACTGTTTAGGTTAGCAAGGAAATAACATCACTAATTCTCATAAGGGCTTTTTGATGGAGTGCGGTTTTTTATGGTAATTCCAGGGTAATTAGGTGAGAGGATATTTTGTCATGAATATTAGTACATATTTTGCAGTGTCTAGCTTAGATTGTTGTGGGAGATCAGAACTCTGGTATCATAATATGTGAGGATACATTACGGTTAACTCTGTGTCATTGCTATTGAGAGTGTTGGCTTCAGATACACAGATATTTAAAGGAGAACACCTATGGATTATACTGAGTAATAGTATTAGCAAAGTTTATCCCAAGGGACTCTGGAAACCTTGGGTGAGTACCAATGAGGATAACATACGATTTGCTAGAGTTTATGCAGTTTACTAGTGTTAACCAGAGGTAAGAGCTTGTTAAAGAGCTAGCTCTTTGGATATTGAGGCAGAATTGCTGCGTCTCAGTAAAATGGCCCAATCTGTGCACAGGATGGGTAATAGTATAATGATGTCAGAAATAAGAGTTTCTGTAAGAGCAAGAGAAAAATTCAGGCCTAATACTGACATTTGATGCGGAACCAATAAATAGAGGCTACATTCAAACAAACAGTGATTCTTGGCAACTTGTATGTGGAGAATAAACACTGTTTCCACTGATATGCCAGTTCTCCGAACTGCTTTTATGTTACCTTTTGTTAGCTAGGGGACAGTGTACCCCTTTTATTCTTCTCCTAGTGATGACAAAGGCTTTGTTTTCCAACGTACAAAATGGCCGGAGGTAATGAGAATGGTATGAGTGTATTATTGCCTAGCAATATAGAATGGGATAATGGACACTGATATTATTGGGAGGACGGCCATAGTAACACTTATTTCTTGTCTTAGAATAAATAATGTCAAAATGTGATCCAGTATTGGAGTCGGTATTAGGTTTACCTGTGCTTATATACATAATTAATTACTCGGATTATTGTTATGCAGTGTAGTGCTGCACACTTCCACATGGTGAAAAGTAATCTACAAATGTGCCTCTTTATAACAATTCGGCATTTATTATGTCTCATATTTGTGCATTTAGGTCTATCGACTGCATTCTTATTTAATTTGCATTCATTGGTTCCATCTATGTGTGAAGGAAAGGTATTTTATCTGTAGTATGTAGTCAAAAACAATTTGTACTGATGCATACATCACTTTAGGATTAATTGGGAAATGAACACCATGCAATGAAAACAACTAACTGGCAGCTGTGTGCTACTGACACCAACAATGATTGAAAGAACATTAACTGTACATAAACTAAAACGTCAAAGTAGTTCAGTCACAAATCACTGAACATATACCTAATATTTTTCCCTTTTTCAGGACAAGGCTATCACCTACCTCTCTCTCTTGTGTAAAAAATCTACTTCATGATTTTTCTGTGTCTTAGTAGTAATTACCTTGGGACAGCAGTTTGTTGACTGTCACTTCATAGCAGAAATAGAGAGAGAGAAAGAGAGAGAGAGTTATCAACGCTATTGTTTATGTTTGTCACCAGACACAAAGGGATATAGTTCTGATTTACTGCTCATTATTCAACTCACTACTGCTTTGGTTTAACTCACAAATAAAGGAAGCACCGAGATCTTTGCATTTCCATGCTATTCTTTCTGAAAAGAAGAAAACATTTATGTACTGGGACTAGATCATCATGAGGTAGAAAGGTTTTTTTTTTTTTTTTTGAGGAATTTCATCCATTCCCAAATCATTTCTTTAGCCACCTATCTAATTGTTCCTTTTCTTTAAATACGGTTACCTTGTATTCCCCACCTCTTCTAATGGCCTCATACTTCTCTCCTTAACTAATGTATTGACACACTCTTTCCTTCTAGTGGCAAGAAGGGCCACTCTGTTCATTCTTCCAGAGGTGAAAACTAAATTTGCATAGCAGTGCCATTATCCATAGTGTGAGAGGAGGCATATTTAATACATTCGTAACTCCTTCCTTTTTGTTTTGGTTATGGCTTATAACTTGCTCACAAGTTACATATGCAAACCCAATTTTCTTGTGAAACTTCTAAGAGAAAACATGGTTGATCAATTCGTAAAACAGGAATCAGCTCTGGTGCCTCCCTCTAAAATGGGTGATCCAACAGTCACATCTCCTCTTCCCATTGTCACCTCTTCACATGCCCAGGCTGTTAAATGAACCTTAATCATCTGGTGAAATGTCAGGACTTTACCCATGTTTGCAACCCATCTGGCTAGCCATCATACCTGGTTTTGTCTCAGAAAATATATTTCCAATTGCCAGGTGATAACAAGTAGCACTGTCTCATTAGAGAAGGCTACTGACCACAACACTAGCTCAACTGGTCACTCCTTGGTTCTAATACAACCAGCATGGGAATTAAATAGGTCTAGATTTTCTTTAAGTGAACTACTGATATATGCTGATGTGGGCTAAATAGATTAGCATCTATCCCCAACAGTGCAAAGTGTTCTACAACCCTATCAAATATTCTGGGCAGGCTTAAGCAAATAAATAAATACATAAATGGAAATTATGAATTTTAGCAGAGCTTTTAAGGTTTTGGATTGAGTATAAGGCGTAGCATATGTGGAGATAAGATTAATCCATTCCTCAGGAATAAGCAAAATAGACTTTACAGACACCTTCTATCAATATAACACAAAAGAAGGAAAGAAAGAAAAAGAAAAGTGCACTTATGGGAAAGTCCTAAGTGTCAGCCCTAAGCAATCTTTCTTTATTAACCGTAACTGATTCAACTTTTGGCTTCCCTTTAAAAAACTTCAAAAAAAGTCACTATAAAACAAGTGCTGAAAATGTTTTGTCACATATGATCTGTGCCTCTGATACATAGATTCAGCATTTCACTCTTGAAAGGAGCAATATCTCAGTAGTAGAAAATAACAACATACAACCACCAAATCACAAGATGCGTTGTTTCTAGTTCTTACTAAATATAGAGAGGGGCTTTTTGGAAACACACTATCTAAACAAATATGGTATTAACAAACATGTTTCATAGCTATTCTTTCTTTAATGACATAATTCTATGAATCATGGGCAGTGGAAAGGTTATAAGAGCCATGTTCATAGATGTTGTTAGGTCATTTGTCTTCCTTAACCAAACCACTTTATCTGTAATGTGAGTACTTCAGCCTTTACTGTAAGCCTTATGAAATCAATCACATATTAATTTAGTCACATATTCTACAAGGGGGAAAAATGACAATCTCTCCACTTCCTCACAACCTACATCTATACAAAATCATGGTCTGTTTGTTAATGTATTTATGCATTTATTTGTTTGTTTTTGTTTGTTTTTCTGCGTTGGTACACCAATCAAAAGCAGCCCTTTTCAGGCACAACCCAGATGACTTAATCACAGTGACCAGAGAGTTATAGCAAACAAAATATAGAAAAGAATAGAAAAGAAGAGGCATCAAACGCAACAGTGATACACATTTTGTAATCAATACAAGTTCGAAACAGATGATCAGTGGGTTCAAAGTAAAAGACACAATTGCAGTGAGGAAACCCTTTAGATATCATTGCAAACTTGGTTCAATAGTAGGACCGTTATTTTTCTTTTCTTTTCTTCTATTTTTTTGAACATGACTTACCTTATCTGCAGCCATTGTTCTTTGCAGACGTTCTGGCATTATACAGTGGCACCATACCATAAATTCAGATTAACATCTAGAAGGACCTTTATAACCTCAGTATATGGCTATTGGAAGGAGAATATGAACAAAACTGGGTCAATGACATATTGCATGATCTGCCATGCACAATAAAAAATTGCAAAGAAGACCCGTTAGAAAATGTACACAAAATTTCATGCATTTTGGTCCACAACTTGATCCCTTTCTTAACACGGTAGCACCTGTTAATAAGCGAAAATGGATAAATAAGCAAGTAAAATGTAGCTAGTGATTATCTTAGTACTCATGCCTTGTGTTGTTATGGATAAAGGAGTCTTTTTGTTACAGGTGGAATACAGCTGACATATTATTTGCTACAATTCAAGACAAAACATGCATGGTCTTCTGTTTGAATTACAAACTCTTAAAAGGGAGTATCAGCGTGATTCCTTAGTGAGACAGTAGAGCTTGGTAGCATAGGAACAGAGAGAGAGAGAGAGAGAGTGAGAGGGAGAGAGAGATAGAGAAGGAGAGGGTGAGAGAGAAGGGGAGAGAGAGAGAGACAGAGGGGGAGAGAGGGAGTGTGAGAGAGAGAGAAATGGAGAGTGACAGGGAGAGAGAGAGAGAGAGAGAGAGAGAGAGAGACAGAGAAAGGGAGAGTGAGAGGGAGAGAGAGAGTGGTAATGAGAGGGAGAGTGGGCGAGAGAGGGAGAGGGAGAGAGAGGAAGAGTTAGAGAGATAGCAGGAGAGAGAGGGGGATGATCTATTGCTATATACCCTCCTTTGCAAGTTCCTGTTTATGTCATTGTATCATCATGTCTGCAGGCTGAAAACTTGAGGGAATAATTATAACCTAAATTGCACTTTACTAGAATCTTCAGCTTGGTTCATTCTTAGAGTAATATTTGTCCAGGTTTTCATGCCTTCTCATCTTGCTTGGCCTTTTACATTGCACAATCATCATGTATGTGAGGCTGAAGCACTATGTCACAAAGGCTTCATGATCAAGTGCCTCTTGTTTAATATAGTAGCATATAAAAGATGACATCACTTACATTACATGACATCATCAGACAGGTAAAATATTTTCTGTTAATACTGCCTTAGCTACACAGTGATGGATAGGCATATTTTTATCTATTTTATTATTATTGAAGAAAATAATTACTAAAGTAATTTGATACTCATTTATATAAAAGT
>NC_056731.1:1238450706-1238478206 GCF_019279795.1 Protopterus annectens | reverse complement strand
TGGTCTCTCACTCAGACTAGAAATAACTGCTGCCATCAGACAAGATATGGGGGGTGGGGGTGGGGCAAGGAAAAAAAATAAATATTGCTATTGAGGGGAATAAGAAAGTAGAGATCACAATAAATTGCAGATATATCAATAGTTCATGAATGTACGGGCAAAGTAGTCTATAAAGTTAAGACAGTGTGCAGATAAGTAGATATGTACTAATAATAATAATTATAAATAATAATAATAATAATGAATGTAAGTGCAAAGTAGTTTATAAAGTTAAGAAAATGTGTAGATAGCAGATAGTAGATATTCTATTGTAATTGTCTTGCCTGCATGCAACTACATTATGATAAAACTGGGTTTTTGTAACCACTAACCCCAAAAACTATATTCATCTTAATGACATGTTTCTTTTTATACATCTTGAAATAGATTGGCTATACTCCTGATTACTGACACTGTATATTATTGTATTGCTACTTAATGCCTTGTAATAATCCTATAACACTGCTGTTTAATGCTAATTTATAATGAAAATTGTATAATAGGTTGGAGCTTTTCTCCCTGGGCCTCTACTGAAAAAGGGCTCTTCACCTCAGTCAGACAATCCCGGTCAACAAATGTAAAATAAATAAAATAAATAAATATGCATATAGACAGCATGGTAATATAACTGAAAGCTAATTTATCAACAATGCAGGAACCAGCCATTCCAGTGGTATACAGGGATAAAGCTATAACTACAGCCTAGCTGACCCTATCTCAGTTATCTGGTCTGTTGACTGATATAAATCCAATCCAGGAAATAGCATGCAGATCAGGCAAGTAAAAAAGAATAAATGAAAATTTAGCCTACTTCATTAAATGACTGCAAACTCATGATCATTGTCACACAATGACATATAAAACAGTCAGAAAATTTGAAATAAATAGGTCACTTATAGGAATGGAAAAGTACCTTTAAAAGTACAAAGATGTGAATGCAGGAAACACAGTGTATATATGTCACTTCGTCTCTGACTGATGAGTTAGTATAGTTCATGCTGACAGGGGAACTGAAGCATACCCTGACACTTATTTGTTACAAAGCAGAGGAAGTAATCTTGGATAAGATGTTAGTATATTACAACATATGGAGATAAAAATGTAACAGGCTGCAAGCTTGAAAATCAAACCTATGAAACTATGCTGGCTATATATTCATCTATGTGCTCTGTTTACAGGTGCAGAGGTGAGCATTAGGATGTAGGCACAATACAGGTATTGATGTGACAAGAAGCATAACCACA
The DNA here is from genome assembly GCF_019279795.1 of Protopterus annectens. NCBI lineage: Eukaryota > Metazoa > Chordata > Ceratodontiformes > Protopteridae > Protopterus > Protopterus annectens. Next base: position 1,238,476,923 of record NC_056731.1, on the reverse strand, counting down.
TAATATATGCAGAATGGAATGAATATTCACCAATCAAAAGCACTGCAATTCACCTTAGTTAAGGTGATAAAGCTCTGACTCTGCCTCAGAAACCTCAAGATGGACTAGCAGGCTAGATAGTGGAATTGATGAGTGGAGGATGATGGGAGTGAGCATCTGATGCAGGCTCTCCCATCATGGGCAGTGCTAATGATCATCGGGCAGCTGGGCCAGAAATGGAAAAAAGCACAACATTGTTCAGGAAGACATACAGAACAAGCATAGTTATGGCTAAGAAAACAGAAATAGTAAAGCATGCATAGAGTGGGTAAGAGCTAGTATGCATCCTTATTACCAAAAAACACTAGTGCCCAAGTTGATGCTAAAACTGGATTGTTGCTTTGCTGCTCTTTTGTTGCCTGTACTTGGAACACGTGCCAGCCCTGTGATCCTAAATATTGTAACTGATAAGTCAACCGACATATTGTTCTAATTTTGTTCACCTAAAAAGAAATGTCCATGTATTGCTAGGGTATTTAGCACAAGAAATGCCTCAAAGGAGATGCTTTTGCCAGTATCCAATGTATTTGTTAAAAAAACTTAATTATAATAGCCTTTTGGAACTCAAGTAAATCATTCATTAAAAGGGAGGCTAGTGAACTGCTGTTTGAATTGTTAGAGCCTGCACTCACTTTACTACAAAGCAAATCATGTACAGGGGTATGGCTAGCAGCCCAGCATGGACGAGTAGCTTTCCTTAGCTATGATTGTCCCTGAGAGAAAAATTGCATCAAGCAAACTCCTAGGCAAGAAGATACCCTGATAGATGGAGAAAGGGATTGCTTACACCATTCAATTGACTTGGGAGATGACAGCTAAGCTTACAGAGAAGGAAATGATGACAAATAGTGCTAGATATGTTGCAAATCATTTCCCTAGAGACTCAGCACCCGCAGACATGGATTACCCACTAGCAATAGTGCATTTATGCTATGCAGGAAGAATACAAGATGTGTGCAGAGTACCATTAAAGAGCAGAATGATAAAATATCAAACCAACAGTTGTGGATACATGAATTACAGTGAGAAATTAAGGTGGTGGTGACTAAAACAGATAGAAAATCAGCAGCAGAAATGAAGCATAAGACTGCAACAAGTAGCAGAGACAGTGACTGACTTACTTGTGTTGTCATACTTTCACAGTAAATAGCTCCCTGCTTTGATAATTCCTAACATGGACTGGGAAGAAGATGGAATTCACAGAGTGAGGAGGAGAGTAGAAAAGTCAAGAATACCAAGATGGATTATCCGCAACTTTCATCTGCCTGCAGACAAAGATTGGGTTCTAAGTAACATTTACCTGCCTTATAGTGTTAAGGGAGGACAAATCCCTTGCAACAGCTTTTCAGGATTATTCAAAATCTCTTTATCAGCAATGAGTGGTGTTCAGTGAAGTAAGATATGAGCTGAAGTGCCTGGCCTATGTTTCCATAGAAAAGTTCTTCACTCTGGAGTTGGCTCACCAATTTATCTGATAAATACAGGACACAACAGACCATGATCCTCAGCAAGATTTCAGAGGGGTGGAAGTAAATATTTCAGTAGGGAATCCAGAAAATAGTACCCTCCAGGAAATGGACTCATGTTCCAACATAAGAAGGGTGATGAAAATTAAGGATACAGCTCTCTAGTCAGATGTGACTGCTAAAAGGGGCCCAAGAGGATGAGCAAGGAAGGGACATCCTTCCAGGATTGTAAAACAGGATATTGCAGCTGTCAAACCTTCATAGATGGGCAAAAAACAGAATTCATAACCAGAAACTATGAGTTCCCATTCACAAAGTAAACAGAAGAAAGTTGTAGAAGTATACAAAACTGAGCTCGCCATTGTCATAGAGGTAGATAGAGGCACAGTCTAAGAAGATGGGAAGATGGTTCCAAGTTCAAACTCAGCAGATACAGGCAGATCTCTGGGAATAGGAAGATCACAGAAATCTAGAAGGCATTGAGAAAGGTCTATGTAATCAACACGCACTACCAAATTTCCTGATACACCAAGGAGCTGGAACACTTTAGATATAATGCAGGGCTATCTGAATAAGCCAGGTAAGGATGTGAATTCTTAATAGTGTTTTTGGAACACTGAAGCATTTACAGTGCTGTATTTTGCAAAATGACTGTAACAAAGGTTTTATATGATCGGGAACATGTTCAAGAAGGTCTACTTGCAGAAACAAAGGACTAACTTTAGTTGATTCATGTTTAGTGTCTTTGCATGATACAGCAGCTAAGTAAGGTCCTGGGATTCTGTATTTGTAAAAAAAGACTGTAGCAGGAACCTGGCTTGTCCAATATGTGTATACCAAACTTCATAGTCTGTTTTGACTAGTTTAACATGTGCAAAAAGAATTGAATGAAGTAAATGCTTAGCATATGTTAAACATAGTTAACAGACGAGTACTTCTACCTTACTAAAAGGACCAGTAGCATTACTTGAAAATGACTGTGGAATATGTCTGAAGCTAACAGATCTCCTGTGTGTTTATCAGGATTTTTGCCTAATATATCTGTTTAAATAAGCTGATAGCAATGACTTGGGGGGGATGCTGCATGGGGTAAGGACTGATGATGATGCATAATTTGTACACTGTTCTTTTAGATGTGCATTAGATGTTCATTGTATGTGTTATACAATGCAGTATGAAAGTAAGAAGTACAAGCTTATGTTGCACATATGTATTAGCAGGTGCCAACATCTCATGTGAAGATAACATTTTAAAGAGTCACTGTCATTCTAATGTTGCTTAATAGGAATGTGTTTATATTACAGGTGCAGCTGAACAGGATCTTAGCAGCATACATTCATAGGATCAAAGGAGATACAAAGCAAGTGAAACCTGAGGTCATTTCCCCCTTGCTAGTACCAGTCTTTAGGCCTTACCTCTCATTTCAAGGAGACTCAGGTCAGTCATACCAGGGTTGAATTTATTATAAATACTCACTGAGTTGTCCAGCTCATTTTTAAATGTAGAGAATATACCACACTGCTTAACTTGGTGAAAGGGTAGGTGCTGCCTGGCAAATCTGTATTTTCTCTTAGTCTTATTTATTTGTTTTAGTAGGTTTAAATCTCTGTCCCTACTGTTAGCTGGACTGTTTGATATGTTGAGGTACAAGCATAGCTCTCAACTATAGGGATTTTCACAGATTTTTGCCCCATATTTTTGATCTGTTCCTCATAAAATTTGTGGTTTGCTGGCAAATTACTATGGATTAAAGTCACTGAATAATGACATACATTTGAGTTTCAGACACATAACTTCTTCCAGAAAATGCATGCTAACACAAATTTTGTTAATCTAGGAATTTTCTAAGTTTATAATAGCAGTATTTAAAATCTGTCTCTATTTTTAGGCCTTTGTTCCCCATTATTTTAGGTTTTATCCAGATTTCTTACATTAAGATGTTGAGTTGTATGGGTACAAGAGTTATTGGACTACTGGATCCCTTATATCCCCTTTAAGTATGACACAGGTCTTCCCTAAATAGTCTATATAAAACTTTGCAGAGAGATAAGGCCTCTAGTCTATCATTGCAGTTCACATCTTTTATTACTTAGGTGATTTGGAATTCCATTTAAATTTGATAGGGGTATTTGATGGATGAAGTGATTGCCTTTAGGGGTCATAGAAACCCTCCATGGTAGTAGTTAGGTATTACTATTCCATGCACCAATTCAGGTTTTGTAGCAGGCAGTAGATCCAGGGGGATGCAAAAGGGTGCATGTCAGTCAATCAAAGATATGTTCAGGAAATGGCAAGCGAATGAGAGAGCCAGGACATTTGGGAAAAAAACAACTTTTACCAGTACTGGATTTCTCTTTTTGATCCACTGTTGTGTGACCTCAGAGTAGGTATATTTAAGTTCAAGTGTCCAGGGGAGCTTGCCCCATGCAAAAACAGATACTTCAAGGATCCCCAACAGTTGTTTCAGTTATTCTTTTCTGATCTTTCAGCACTCAGTGATAGCGTTGTCCATCAAGAAACGTAATTTCATCTAAGCATCTTTTTAGATCTAATCCTGGAAGGAGGTGAGGTAGGTGAGCTAAGAGGGTGGGATGGAAGGAAACAAGGAGGGAATATAAATATATATTTAAAAATAAATATAAATGTAATATCATGAACACTGAGGGATGCCATCCCTGATACAGAGATTAGGAGGTAGTTAAAGAGAACAATGGAGGACATATTATTTCAGCAAATAAAGTTGAAAAGGAAAGAACACTTGAAACTGGGAGGTAGAGAATGTAAACTGTGATATGCAGTACAGTTCAGGGGGTGAGTAATGATTATAGAAAGGACTTATTCAAATGTGTAGGTAAAAATACTCAGACATGATGAAGAAAACAGGTGGGTTATTACAAGTTAGTATACAGAGACCAAGAGTGGAATGTTGTAGCAGTCAGTGGCCCAGACTCAGATACCCCCATTTCTTTGTAGCTTTCTATATTATATGGCAATAGTTATGACCAATATGGTAATGTGAACTTACTGGGGGAGATTTTAATGTAGTGGTCATTTGGAAAATGGATAGACAGCTGGTTGGAGGGAACAGAATATTAGGACAAAGGAGGACCCAAGGCAGTTGGTAAAAGTAAAAGGATTGGTTGGTGTTTGGCGATTAAGGCACTTTTAGTACAGGAATACACCTTCTCTGGTATGGTAGATACATGAGCTAATCCTTTAGACCGATTTTTGATGAAGGGTACAAGAATCCTACAATGAATGCAGATAGGAGATAGGTGGCCTTCTGACCATAATCATATAATAGTGAAAACTGACATTGCAAAACATAATAATAGAAGTTGCAAGTGGGGATGGAAAGCATAGCAGTGGGTTACATATCAAAGATGTTTAGGGGAACAAAAAAGAACAGATGGTCTTAGACTATAACACATGAAGGCTAAGCAGATGTGACATACTTGTTGGGATGCAATGAATTCTACTATAAAAGAGTATTTAATGATTCTAGAAGGACAATTGGGTGAGAGAAGAGGAAAAAGAATGTTAGAAAATCAGAGGCATGTCTAAGACAGCTGCAACAGGAAGCATATAAAATAATGAGAGATATACACATTACATAAAGAAGATATGGCTCAAGGACTTATAACTTGTATTAAGGAAGTTGAAGCAATGATGGTAAAGAGGGGCCTTATCAATACAAAAGGCATCTGGTGATGTAGGGTGAAAAGTCAAGCAAGTGGCTGGCACAGAAGGTGAAAGATAAAAGAGTAGAAAGGGGTCATTACAGAAATGAGGAGAAAGGAAGTTGTGATTATGAAAATGGAGACATTTTAAAACTATAATGTCTGAATGCTGTATTGCACCGCATGTCTCATGCTTTAGGAGTGATACAGGGAAAAAATATGGGGATACATAAAAGCATGACGGGGAAGATTATATTGCAGATTATACATGATGGACCTGATGAGGAGGTACAGATATGTGAGGTTTCAGAGATTATATGAGAATAACAAAGGATCAATACTCTAAGGAGTGATGGAATTCCAGCAGAATTTTATGAAACATTGACTCTTCAGTGTTGTAATACTTAAGCAGAGTAAATAATATGGGAGAAGAAAGGGGTGTACTTCCTTAAATATCTTGCTAAAGCTATTATAGATCTCATTCCCAAAGAAGACCAAGATAATAGTTATCCAAGGAGTTGCAGACAAGTCTCTTATAAACAAAGATGCAGAGATTATGAAAGCCATCAAAGCAAAGAGATTCAAAAAGGTCATACACAGATTGGTGGAATGAGGACAGTGATATGCCTATCAAAGTCTGAATGGTAGAGGAAAGATGGTGGCATTTAAGAGAATTTGTGGATTGGGTGCAAACAGAGGGATTGACTCAAGCGGGAGTGAACCTCTTTGATATTAAAAAAGCATTCAACTCAGTGAAGTGTCCGTTTTTATTTAAAGTGCTAAAAGAGTTAGGTTTTGGCCCCAAGTTTTAAAACTAGATCGCTGTTCTTTATAATAGCCCAAGGGTTGGTGGTAAAGGGGGAATTAACCAAGGACATTTGTATTAGTCAAAGAGCAAGCTAATATTGCCCATTATCCACATCTTTATTCATCTTAGTGACTGATGTATTAGCTCAGTTTGTTAGATCATTTCTATCAGGCATCCACTGTAAATGGAAGTTGTTTTGACTTTTTGCAGATGATTGCATGCTTGACATAGACAGGTTATACTTGGTAATACCAGGGATGTATGAGATTTTTGAAAATTTTAGATTGGAATCAAAATTAGAGTGCAACTATTCTAAAATATTTCAAGATAGAGTAGAAAGGTCAAAGAATGCTATACGAGGAAATTTAATAGAAAGAAGGAGGAGTGTGAAATATCAGAGTCTAAAAATGAAGGAAAATGGAGATGAATTAAAAATCAATTATGATAATCTTTTAGAGCAGATTAACTTGTTGATTATAAGATGGTCTAATAAGGTTTTATACTAATTTATAATCCCCCATAGGGTATTATGCATACTCAGGTACCTACCTTGTTCTAGAAAGGATCAGACATGGATAGAGAGAGTACATATTACAATAAATTCAGATGTTGAGAGGGGTATGGTGTGATTGTGAAATGAAGGCTAAGATTACCCAGCAGATGGGAAGGATAGGTAATGCCCATTTTCTCATCTTTATTATGACAGTGACTACAGTATTTGTTTTTCAAAATATTCTATAGTAGAAGGATGAAGAAGAAGGACCAGAGATGGATAAACAATAAGGCTCAAAACTTTGAATGTATATAGTAAAGAAATGAAGGGGCATTATGAAGCTGTAATGGGCCTGTTCCACATAAAACTATGGGACAACCCATAAATTACAATTCAAAGTAAAACAGTACATTGTGGTGACGAGCAACTAATTATGTAGCAGATGTGTTCCATATGTTGGGAGGCTCCATTCAGAGGCTTCTGGTGTGACAGCAAATTAAAGCCAGGTATGGCATAAAGAAAGGTGGATGGCTGTATTATGCACAATTGAAGATGGGAGTTGTACAATGGCTATGGAAGAAATGAGGCAAGGATTGGGAGGAAGTATTGCAATACATTGGATGGGGAAGGGGAAATCCTAAACATGTAAATGTAGAGCACTTTATGCAGACTTAGGCATTGACACAAGAAGGAAATGGAGAAATTGCAACTAAGATGGACATATAAAAGAAGGTATCACCTTCTAAATCTACATAGACTGAGTACTTGAAAAGAATTGTGAGGCTGAAATCATTCCCTATAGCTTGAGTCACACACACACACACACACACACACACACACACACACACACACACACACGCACACACACACGCACACATATATATATATATATATATATATATATATATATATATATATATATATATATATATACACACATGTGTGTGTGTGTGTGGTTTACCATCATAATATTGAATGACAAAATGTCTATCATTTGGTCAAAAAAGTAGATCCCAACCCAAAACACTGAATTGTCAAAATGTCTACAGTCATTACATTGAAAAAGCAATGAGATCAACTCTACTATTTTATTTTGCAGGCCTGTGCCCCCCACACCCCCCTACTTAAATATATCATCTCTGAGATCGAACTACAGTGTAGACATGGGCAAATTCAATAATTTTGACATAGTGAGTTTAGGCTAAATTAATTTCAACATTTTGATCATTCAATATAGTATGTTCGACCAATTCAGTTTCAACCATTTGTCATGCAACATTCTGATGGTAAACCTAGATATATATATATATATATATATATATATATATATATATATATATATATGGTTCCCATTCAGAAGCCTGAAACATCATAAGCCTGAAAATCAAAATCCTGAAACCAAAAGCCTGAAAATTCAGAATCCTGAAAACTCAAAATCCTGAAAGCCCAAAATCCTGAAAGACCAAAATCCTGAAACTCAAAATCCTGAAAACACAAATAATGCTAATATGTCACTATAAAGACACTAATATCTACCAACTGACCCTGACCCTAACCCTAACCCTAAGGTCCGTCACTATCGCACACTCACCTGACCCGCGCCCTAACCCTAACTCACTTAAACCGCCCCTAACCCCAATATTTGTCACTATTGCAGACATGCCTAACCTGCGCCCTAACCCTAACTCACTTAAACCGCCCCTAACCCTAACATAAAACCAACCGCACACTTACCTGACCCCAACGCATGACCTAACACCACAGGGCTAACAATAGCAAAGCCACAATTACATCAGTATGTCTATTTTGTGTTTTCAGGATTTTGAGTTTCAGGATTTTGGTCTTTCAGGATTTTGGGCTTTCAGGATTTTGAGTTTTCAGGATTCTGAATTTTCAGGCTTTTGGTTTCAGGATTTTGATTTTCAGGCTTATGATGTTTCAGGCTTCTGAATGGGAACCATATATATATATATATATAAAATTATAATTATATATATATCGTGGTTTCATAGATGATTTAGGACACTGGTGCATATTTGGCCCAAATTGCAAGTGGGAGAAGGAGAATTTTGCTGATGACTTAAGCAAATTTGAGGGTACTGTATGGAAGAGTGGAGAAAAATATTAAAGATAAAGTGATGAAAGGTCATTTGGAATGGAAGATGGAAAGAATAGGAACAAATGACATAAAATACTGTACAATAAGATGGTATATACACAGAAAGATAGGGAGGGGAAAAAGTGGATTAAAAGAGAGAGCATGGCAGAAAGTGAGATTACAGACAGGTGGGTAATAATGGAGTTTGGAACAATGTAGAGCTAAATGGAAGGTATAACTATGGATGTCAACTCCTGAGGGATTGAATGAATTTTTAATAACAACTGACATGTCATACTGTTTTATATTGTGTTCAGAATGGTAAACAATGTGCCTGTTACACTGCATCTTATATGATGGTGTGTGTTGAATGGTATTGTGCTGAAATGCTTATAATATAAAACCTCAATAAAATTATAAAACAGAAAGGAAAAAAAGCAAATTATTCACTAAAGTGGTGTTCAGTGCAAGTATAAAAGATGGAGTTTCCATAATAACTGTATTCCAGCCATCCTTCAGTTTTCAGTAAAAGAGCAGATCTAATCCTCCTACAAGACCAGAAAAGTTTACAGCCTTGTCACTGTCTAAGGTGGGAATGCACGTAGCACTTCCTAATAGCCTCGGTCACTTGGACAATGGCTGTAAGGATACTAAAAGTCCTAAACACACCATCCAATGAAAACAACTAACTGGCAGCTGTATGCTGTTGACACCAGCAAGTGGAACTAAGAGGCTAAAAGGGATGAATTCTGAAGAAACAAGGAGGCCCAGACCATTCATACAGGAGACACCCTGCAATACAGATTCAGCAGGGAAAGAGAAAAAGGAAGGCACGACAAGAAAAACAAACATTTAAATGTATGTATGTGTAGCTACTCTGGAGAAGCAAGCCCCAGCACAAAACTAGTAGTAGCACTATTTGTGTGAGGTAGCACTTGTCAGCCTGGTGAATAAACCACATTGTGTCAATGTTATTTATCATTTCACTTTATTCTCAGTTCTTCCACAGTGTGACTATGGTCTCTATAGTTTTGTCAGTCATCCTGCAGTAAGAGATTGTATTTGTCCCATACATGCATGAATTTGTTAGTTGACACCACTTACTCTAATCTGTCCCTAGTTGAAACTCACAGTAAAGAAGCTTTTTCTCCATATTAATTATTCGCGATATTCATGTTATTAGCTAATTCTGTGTAAATCAACATTATTTTGAGCAGTTCCAGTTTATGTTAAAGGCTTTAAATGTAATTTAATAGAGACTCATTCAAGCATTACTTTGACTCCCTGCAGCCTATTATCTTTTTTGCAAGAAATTAAGATAGTATGAAAGCGTGGATGATGTTTTTTTTTATCTCGTGGAAATCTTCAATGTGCAACTTTGCTGACACTTTCAAATGTGGAGTGACAGCCCTTTTCAGTAGTAAACACTAATGGATAACGACATCATTCACACAGGATGGGGAAGGGAGATAGGTAATGATGCAGATTAGTAGAGAAAGTAGCCCTAAATTGGATACAATGTGCATTATTTCAGCTATGATTCTCCCTCTTTTTTCCACCCTACCAGAAAAACTGAGTTTAATTAGAAGAATGCAGCAACAGTCACAGGAGGAGGTATAATGTGGTGTTGAATTCCATCCTGGGCCACTCTAAACCCAGGACAGAAAGGCACTAACATGGGCAACTGTTGCTCTACACCAATAGTCAACTCCTCCCTGGTTAGATCCGACCACAAACTAATCACCTTGGAAATCCACATCCCTCCCACCCCCCCACCCCCCACAAAGGTAACCACCATGAAAAACTTTTTCAAAGCTAACTTTGGGCTCCTAAAAACAGAGGTGGCTAACTTCACAGCACTCATGCAAATGGAGAACAGTTGCACGACCGCCGAATCATACACCAATGCACTGTATGAACACGTACACAAATGCATGGATCTCGCCATACCCAATAGAACCAAGATGATCTCCTCTAAAAAAAGAAGCCAATCTGGTGGTCCCCTGCCATAAACAAACTCTACACCAGAAAGAGGAAACTTATGCAGAATAACGTTAAATCCCAAGACTGGAAAAACTCCCTTATCAGCCTCAACAAAAAGTTGAAATCTGTCATCAAATCCTCTAAAGCTAGCTATGAAAACAGAATTGTAGCAGATAGAAAAGACAACCACAAGGCCTTCTGTAGTTATGTAAAGAACCTCCACAGCAATACCCAGATTTGCTCTGTGCTACTGCACAATGGAACCTACCATGGGTTGGGAGGGTGGCTTAATGGCTAAGGTGTTTGCCTTACAAACACAAGGTGCAGGGTTTGAGTCTCACAAGGGATAATTGGCTAGGCTTAAAATGGCTCGCAAGGGCAGTCAGCTTAGTACTAAACTATGAACTATGAACCTATGAACTACTATACCAAGCCAATAGATATTGCCAATATACTGTCCGACAGATTCAGTGCCAACTTTTCCCCTCTTTTCCCCCAAAGGACCAATCACAATACCAGAAGACTGCCAGGCACCGAGTATTACTGCTGCACAGGTTAAAACAGCACTGTCCAAGGCCAAAAATACAGCTTCTATGGGAACTGACAATATCCCTGGCTGTGTTCTACATGAACTACAGAGTAAATTGGCACCTCACCTGTGTGCCCTGTTCAATCACAGCCTCACCTCAGGCTTTGTCCCTACCGAATGGTGCACTGCTAAAGTCATCCCTCTCCACAAAGGAGGTGCAACTACAGACCCTGGGAACTATCGCCCCATTAGCCTGACAAGTCTGATATGCAAAGCTATGGAATGCATCATTATGGACCTAATAAACAAGGATATAGGGAATCTCCAAACTCTGGATCCCACACAGTTTGGTTTTGTGAAGGATATATCATGCCTGCTCAAATTGGTCAACTTCTTTGAGTCAGTCACCAAAGCTGTGGATGAAGGCAAGTTGGTTCATACAGCCTACCTTGATTTGGCCAAGGCCTTTGATACCATTCCCCACTCAGGAATCATAGAAAAACTCACTACGCTACGCATTAACCCCTATATCAATAGGTGGGTTGCAAACTGGCTCACAGATGAAACCCACAGTGTGAAAGTAGCTGACTTCAAGTCAGACTGCCGACCAGTCATGAGTGGAGTCCCACAGGGATCGGTCTTGGGTCCTCTCCTGTTTGGTATCTACTTCTCAGAAGTTCAGTCCAACATGAAGGGAATCTGGCTGACAAAGTTTCCAGATGATTACAAGTCAGGAGCCATTATTAACTACCCAAGTGATGGCGACATCCTACAGAAAGGCCTCACTGAGACCAACGACTGGTGTCAGAACCATGGCCTTAAGCTCAATGCCAAAATAATGTGTTTTCATCCCCTTTGCGAAAAACCCAGTCCATGAACTACCACATCGATTGTAGTCCACTGAACACAGACATTGTAAGAGGCCTGGGAACACAGGTTTAGAGCAACCTCTCTTTTGACCACCACACTGCCACTGTGGTCAGAAAGTCCTTCTATGTGGCACATCTCATTACTAAGGGTTTTGCATCCAGGAAGAAAGATGTCATTGTCTCCCTCTACACTTCCCTCATTAGGCCAATCATCGAGTACAATGCCCCATTTGGCATGTACATCACTAGACACCTGCAACAACTGGAGAGGCTGCAAAAGTACCTCACAAAGAGGATCCTAGGCCTTAAACATTTGTCCTATATGGACACACTCAAAAAACTCCAACTATTCTCTGCCTCATATAGTCTACTTAGAGGCAATCTCTGCTTGAATTAAAAAGACATGTCTGACCCAGTTCTGTTAGAAATGCTACATCCAAAGAAATCCCAATCCCTCCGCACCACATGCTCCAGAGACCTCAGCCTCATTACCACAATCAACAGAATGTGCTGGAGGGACAGGTTCATAATGCAGAGACTGCCCATGCTCTGGAATAGACTTCCCATACATGTCAAGCAGAGCACCTCACTGTCCCTCTTCAAGAGAAATCTTGATGTATGGATGGGAAATAGGAAATTCACCCTGGGGATCACTCTAGTGGCTCTACTCGACAGAGGCTCTGGAAACTATGGTCGTGTGGCACATTGCTAGGATAATTTTATGGGTTAGGCTTGTAAAGGCTCCAGGGCCATTAGCCTAGTACACACCTATGAACCTATGAACCTTTTTAAAAGCAAATAATCTATTAAATGAGGGAATCCAGACATTAGAACTATATGACATTTGAAGACTTCTTCATAAAAAGGAGACAGTATACATATTTACTGCACAAAATTACAACTCTTCAAGCTTATTTATGACTAGATAATTTCAGATAAGTTGAGACAAATATAGCTAGTAGAGATTCTTCTTTTTCTCACGGTAATAAGATGGTATGGAATAATGCTGCTAGCACACCGTCAAACCCACCTACAAAACATCCAAACAACTGAGGACAGTTTACAATACCCCATATGAACAAAACTGGCCTATTTGGGGAACGATTCAAATAAAAATCAGTGGGGAAAGCTAATGATGATAAAACTGGCATGTTAAAGGCATAAAAGCATTCTTTCAGCTACAGCAAAGAGCTAGTCAAATACTATTACTATTCTCTTTAATATAGTTGAAAAATCATTCCATTTAGAATATAAGGGCCAATTTAAGTGTTATCAGCTCCATCACACAGTCTGACAGCCTCCTTACATGTAATATTTCAAGATCTTTCTCCCCTCTTATTGCTTCATATTATCCACTTATTTGTCATTATAATCACCTCAAGCCAGGAATTAAGAATCTTCTGACTTACATTGAATATTTGTAAATTCATACATGCATCACTTGTGTGTATAAGGTTTTTCTACAACAGTCAATTACTTCACTCTGTGGCAACAGTACAGTTCTAAACATATTAACCTACATTACAAGATTACCTGAGCAACAGCTGAAATGTATACACAGTAATTTTGGGCCCACTTTAAAAGCCTCCAACAAGGAGGGTTCCTATCAGCAGACCGAAGTTGCATGTTTTTGAATGTGACTTGGTCGAACTGACAAAACCGAAACTGCAAAATATCGAAGCGGCATGTAAGCGAATTTTTTCCCTGGGAAAGAATTTGCTTGGCCGCTTCGGTACTTTGCTGTTTTCGGCACTGTAGTGCAGTCTGGGAGTTGGTATATATAAGTGGGGGGGTGTTGGGGACACAGCTCCCCATGTCGGGGGGTGTGGGGGTGAAGCCCCCCCTACTTAATGTTTTAATGTGTTTTCTTTCTTTTTTTTTTTTTTTGTTTTTTTTTTTTTTTTTGTTGGAACAGCAATTTTTTTCCAAGGGAAAAAAATAGCTGTTCTGACAGTTTGGTTTTGTAAGCTTTTGCTTATATGGGGTCGATCAATCACCGTTCACTTACCTAAGCATTTAGTGATCTAATATAGACCCAACAAGGATACACTAGACAGGGAAGGATGAGGACTACGAAGAACAAAAGGTTGGCAGTTCATATAAGTTTGAGAAATGTAGGCTTGTTCAGCAACTATGGATATATCTAGATAGCCTCCTTATACAAAAGAATATGTCATATTTGACAGATATATAGGCTTTGTTTGCACCCCTTTTTTACTCACGCTTCTTCTACAACACTATTTATCTAGACCTCAGTAATTGTCCACCTATATACAGACAACCCTTTGAAGAAAAAAAAAAACACCTGAACATCTGTTTTGTGGAGAACTGCAGACACATGCACATGTGTGCTGACCTCCACAGTACTGCTGATTTGTGCTGACTTCCTCACTATGGTTAACATTATAATACATGGTACAGCTCCAACTTGTATTGCTGCTCACTGTAGAAAGCAATCTACTCACTGTGGACACATCTCTCATTGTTACTGAAGTGATCACTACTGTAAAACCAAACTGCAGAAATCTAACTAATAAAACTATATCATAAGCTTAAGATTAAAGTAAAACAGAATAAGCAAAGAGTTTCATATACTTATGATTAACTAGCATTGCACTCTAACCAGCCGATATAAAGAGTTTCATATACTTATGATTAACTAGCATTGCACTCTAACCAGCCGATATTAAACATACACAATTGTGATTCATATTCACACTCTATATTTATCATTCTACAAAATCTTTTGCTAAATAATAAATAAATATATATATTATTTATTTATTTATTTATCTATTTATTTATTTATTTATGTGTTTATTTTCATAAACAAAATGTAACATCAAATAATGCATATAGGAAAATAAGTACACTCTGGTTTACAAAGTCCATTGAACATGTGGGAGAAACAGACAAATGTAGGTTTTGTAAAACCAAACTGGAAACAGTCGCATACCTCATTGCTGGTTGTGACATACTAATGGCAGAAGGACTGTATAGTGAAAGGCATAATAATGTGATAAGACTGTTACACTGAGGATTGTGCAAATGTTACGGTACTGAAGTGGCACTGGAAACATGAGCCACAAAGCGTCATAGAAAATGATGAAGTCTACATCACATGGGTTCATCCATTACGAAAAGTTCAAAAGATAGATGCTAGAAAACTGGATATAGTGGTCCATGAAAAGAAGAGAAAAGTGGCATTGATCATTGAAATCTCCACATCCAGTGACTACAGTGTCTTGCATACAGAGAGACACAAAGTCATAAAATATCAGGATCTGCAGGCAGAAATGACAGCAATGTGGAAGAAAGATAGCCAGACAGTTCCAGCAGTAGTAGGAGCAACAGGTCTTATAAAAAAGAATATACAATCGTATTTAGATATGTTGCTAATACATATAACCCTGTATGAATTGCAGAAGGAGTCATTACTGGGCACATTTTGGGTGCTGCGAAGAGCACTTTTGACTGACACCAAGATTGAAACAATACTAATTTCATGAACTTTAATCATAATTTGACTTTGGAATGGGGTCCATCCTGTCATGGTATTTGAAACCCAAAAGATGTGGAGAAATTAAAAAAGGGTAAATAATACAATTAATCAAATACTACAGTAAGACAATATTAAAGAAATGCAGTATATAGCATGTAGTAATGGTCTGTTAAAATGACTGATGAGTTACAAGAAATGTAGGACAAAAGAAATTGTAATATAAATGTAAACCACATTTTGATAGAAATATTACTGAATAAGAAGCTAGTGTGACAGAATTATGAAATAGTATACTAAGGCAAAATGAAAGAGAAGATTAAAGTAAAAGAGGAAATTATGTGTGAAATAGAGTGTGCGAACAATGAACAGTATAAATGAGACTTCATTAAAAGAAAAACAAAGAGGGAGTAATTAAGTGATTTCACAACTGAGGCACATTAATGGTATTCTAAGGTGAAATTTCCAGGACTGCTTAAAAGTAAAGAGGATATTAATAATTTAAGATCAAAGGGAGTGGTGATCCAGTCTTCAGGTAAGAAAACACAAGGTATCCTGTCTGTAATTCTGTGACTAAATATGTAAATTTGTCAAGAGTGTTTTGTTCATAGGTGAGAACTAGGCTAGCTGCCCCTGCAGGCCATTTTAAGCCTTGCCAATTTCCCTTTTGGTGGTTGAATTAACCTATCCCATTTGGTGTTAGATTGTTCTTACTGATTCCAGGGTTGATAATTACATATTACCCCTAGTGAGAATAATTGCGATTGTACCATAAATAATTGTTGGGTCCTACACATGGGATAAAGCATGTGCTGTTTGATCAGAGGTTGCTCTCAGTGACATGTCATTTTAGTGGGGAACATAGGGTTCGGCACTGATTTATGCAGAGATGTTTGTGTAAGAACAGAAGGTGATAGCTTTTTCATACATTTAGTATAACTTGTTAAGAATGTTGCAGGAATGTTTGTTAGTTCATTCTTAAAATGTGCATTTAGTAAGTTAATACTATATGTATTCTAGTCACTGATGAATGGTTTAAATTGCCTATAGCATTATCTCAGTAAAAAATGGACACAAGAATTCCATTGGCTAAAGCGTTTCTTGCAGTAAAAGTTTGTTTATTCTGCAGTGGATTCCTAATCTTCAGTTTAAGACTGTTATAATAATGATGATGGCATGGTGTCTAAAACTGAGCATGCTGCCAATAGTAATGCTGAGGTATTTGCATCAGTGTATAATTTTGGTACAAAATATTATTTACTTTAATTGTATTATTATTATTATTATTATTAATATTATTGTCATTATTACTACTAGTAGTAGTGATTGCAGTAATAGTGGTAGTAGTGGTGGTAGTTTTTGTAGTAGTAGTAGTAGTAGTAGTAGTAGTAGTAGTGGTGGTGGTGATGATAGTAGTAGTAGCAGTAGCAGTAACATTAGTAAGAGCTCTGGTAGTAGTAATAGTGGTGGTGTTAGTAGTAGCACTAGTAGTATTCGTAGTAGTGGTGATGGTAGAAGTACTAATAGCAGTGATAGTACTGGTGATGGTAGTAGGAGTAGTAATAGCAGTAGTAGTAGTGGTATTAGGTGTAATAATAGCAATAGTAGTAGTAGTAGCAGAAGTAGTGGTAGTGGTGGTAGTAGTAATATCAGTAGTAGTTATAGTAGTAGTGGTGATGGTAGTAGTAGTACTTGTAACAGCATTCGTAGTAGTGGTGGTAGTAGTAGTAATAATAGTAGTAGCAGTAGTCATGGTAATGGTGGTGGCAGTAGTAGTAGTGATGGTAGTAGTAATAGCAGTAGTAGTAATGGCAATAGTAGTAGCAGTAGTAGTAGTAGTAGTGGTGATGGTAGCAGTAGTAGTATTGGTAGTAGTAGCAGTAATAGAAGTAGTAGTAGTGGTGGTGGTGATGGTAGTACTAATAGCAGTAGTAGTAGTGGTGATGGTAGCAGTAGTAGTATTGGTAGTAGTAGTAATAGTAGTAGTAGAAGTGGTAGTAGCAGTAGTAGCAGTAGTAATAATGGTAGTACTAGTAGTAGTGTTGTCTCTCTGGCCAAAACTCATTAGTTTCATTTTTGTCTTATTTAGAATGAAAATACAGTCACTTAATAAGATAGGGAGTGTCTCTATGGATTGCAGTAACTATGATAATAGAATAGCTGCATGGTCAGCAATACACATAATTATAAAGACATCTGTGTGTTGAAGAAGTTTAAAGCTGTTTGTGTGTAAGTGCATATCATTAATAAAGACTGCAAAAAAAGTGACCCCAGAATGTAGCCTTATGACTCCACTATGTTTTAGTTAAAGTTGTCTGATAGACAGTTTTAACATTACTTTGCTATGGCTTTTCTCTTTTAAGTAATTTTTGAACCAGTCGAATACATTTTTGTGTCTGTGTATTTTGGGTAGGGGAGAGCATTAGAGAATTGTTTGCAATTTTTGACCTTTAGTTTGTGACCTTCCACGCATAAAGATATCATTTTAGATTCTTAACAGCTGGGGTGGAGAAAAGCATTCTCTGATACACTGGTTTATTACTAAGGTCAAAATCTAAGGAATGATATTCACATTTTAAATGCTGCTGTAGGGATTGTGAATGTTGGCTTTACAATAAAAACATACCTTGCTTTACATTTTCATAATAATGACCCATGACTGCTCTGCAAAACATCAGACAAATCACATCAGCAAGTTTGCCGACAATACCACTATGATTGGCCTCATCAGAAATGACAATGAGAAGGCATACAGAAAGGAAGTGAATCAACTCATCAGGTGTTGCACCAACAATAACCTAGCATTAAATGTTGACAAAATAAAAGAAATCATTGACTTCAGGAGGAAGCATGGGTACCACGCACCCATCACCATCAGTGGTACTGCAGTGGAGAGGGTAAAAAGCACCAAATTCCTAGGGGTGCACATCTCAGATTACCTAAGCTGGGCAACATACACCTCCAGCCTTGTAAAGCAAGCCCATCAATGTTTCCACTTCCTCTGGAGACTACGTAGAGCAAACCTCCCCTCCCACATTCTCATAACCTTCTACAGGGCCATGATTGAAATAATACTAACAACATCACAGTCTGGTATGGAAACTGATCATAAGCAGATCACAAGGCATTAGAGAAGGTCGTAAAGCAGGCCAGGAAAATTACAGGATCGAATCCCCAGCCCTTACAGGACCTTTAATCTTGCAGATGTTATGGCAGGGTCGTGAAACTGATAAGGGACAAGTATGATCCCACACATAGACTGTTCACCTCCTGTCTTCAGTGACATGATACAGAAGCATCAGGTATAGAACATCAAGAGTCAGGAATAATTTATTTTCACAAGTGATCAGACTGTTGAACAACTAACCTTAACAATGTCAACATTCCCTCAGTTCATGAGAACATCATACGTGCAATGTGATTGTCTTTACTGTTGTAGAATTAAATTATTCTATTTATCTACGTTAGTCAATCTGAACTAAATTATTACTTGCACAAGTACAGGAACAGTGAATTATGCTATGCTACTATCCTATCTTAAAATTGGTGGTGGGTAAGTTATCTATGTGTGCATTCATATCAGTACTGTCTAGAATTTCTTCTGTTATATGCTTCTTTCACCCTGTTGTGAAAACTGTTTTTCAATGTAAACAAGCCTGAAGCTATAAAATTTCATCCGGTGATGCATTGCATTTGTTGATCTGAATGACAATAAAATTTACTGGGTCTATATTAGAATATCGAAAGATGTAAACACCAAATGTTTAAATGTTGAACTGTATTCAGCGAAAGCAGAAAATATCGAAGCAACAGAAAAGCAAATTTTTTCCTAGGGAAAGAATTTGGTTGTCCGTTTCTGTTGCTTCAGTATTTTCAGCACTGTGGTGGAAAGTTATGGGTTGGGTTCAGGTAAGTGTGCGACTGAGTGTGGGTTAGGTTAGTTAGGGTTAGGGTGCGGGTTAGGTATGTGCGCAATTGTGTGGAAGTGAGGGTTAGGGTGGGTTAGGTGAGTTAGGGTAAGAGCGCAGGTTAGGTATGTGTGCGATTGTGTGGATGTGAGGGTTAGGGTGGGTTAGGTGAGTTAGGGTTAGGGCGCGGGTCAGGTAAGTGTGCGATTGTGTGGATGTGAGGGATAGGGCGAGGTAGGTGAGTTAGAGTTAGGGCGCGGGTGAGGTGAGTGTGTGATAGTGACAGACCTTAGAGTTAGGGTTTGGGTTAAGGTAAGTGGATAGTTAGTGGTGTGTGTATAGTTTAGTGTAGGGTTAGATGTAAGATTTTAAGTGTATGTGTGTGGATTGCTGTTTGTTTGATGTGCTTGTGTTGTGTGTATGTGTTTTGGAACAGCAAATTTTTTCCCTAGGAAAAAATTCACTGTTCTGTATGTTCGTTGTTTTCAGATTTCGCTGAATACAGTTTGACATTTAAACATTCAGTGTTTACATCTTTCGATATTCTAATATAGACCCAATTTACTTTGGCTTTGATCTTGTTTGTGTAACCATGTTTGATGTAATAGGCACTAGACCAAACACATATGCTGAATATTTGCCACCATGTATAGAGGTGAATATGTATATAATACACCTTGAAGCCATCCCTGATGACTTGTTTCAGTGCACAGAGACACTACATCAATGGAATTTGTGTTATGTACTGCTGTTATTTTATTTTCAATACAGTATCTCTGTAACAATCTCCATGGTGCTGAAGGATGGAGCTCAGATTAAGATCCACCAAGAGACTTAAGTTTGAGCAGTAGGATGGTTAGTAGAAGCACCAGCCAGAGCATAGATTGAATGGATAATAACAGCTGCCCATCTTCAGGGAGAAATTTAGGCAGTTCTGACTGCTGCAGGGTGGAGTGAGACTCCCAAGGCTGTTCAGATCACAGATAATATGAAGGCCAGTCAAATATTTAGTAATCCCACACATAGGAGCATGCAGGGACATGCAGAGTCCCTCGTAGGACTGCTCTCTCCCATAAAAGTTCATGCTCCCATTCATAAATAAAGTTATCCTTCCACAAGCTTTTGTGCAATATCTCTTTTCTAGCACTTGTCCTCTGTGAGAGAATAAATAGTTTACGTGGGGAGAAATGATGGACAACTATTGATGGAGGTAGTGCCCTGCAAAATAAAAAATAAATGAACACATAAACAGATAAAATAAATGTCATTGCACAATACCAATGCACCTTGCAGGTTTAGAGATAATCCATATTTTTATTTATGATGAAGGGTCTCTGATTTTGTTACATAGGTTACAGCTCTGACTGTTAGCCAATGGCCCTTAGATAAGTAAAATATAAAGTGCACATTGCTTAAATAACTGATTCCTCTCTGTTTCATATCCAAACCTATAATTAACAATACTTCTTACTCTTACTTACACCCACTCTGCCGTCTTCATTCTGTTTACTCTTCATCTTCTTAGCATTTCCTTCCTGTGCAAACTTTGATTTGACCCTACCTTCCTGTCATATTGATTATTTTATTCTATTTGAAAGACGTCCTATATTTTGAATGCTACTTGTTGATATTATCTGTATCTAACTGCCTCACATTTACTGCATTCATGACAACATTTGTAGATGTTTATATTTTATGTGCTTCTTTTATTAATTTCAGCATTTCCGATTGGATCTTTTCTGACTTGATCTCCACTGAAAATGGAGTCACTTGATCAACAACACAAAGTGAAAAATCCAAATTACAAAGAAGGCTCAGAACTGAAAACAAGACAACAAATTTATCCATATCAACAGTTTAGTCACCACAGGAATAACATATGTTGCACATGTACAGGGTAGGCAACACAAGACCCATTTCAAATCAGACTGGCTTAGTAAAATAAAAAAAAAAATATACAATGACTGCGATTAGTATTCCAAAATGCGCATGCTGATTGGCCAGCCCAACCAGCATGCCATTGTAAATCCGACTTATACTAATAGAAAAAGGTCCGGTCACCCAGACTTTTTCCATTAGTAAAAGTCTTAATTTTTTTTTTGTTTCTATTAGGTAGCAATGGAGAACGGAAGATCTCCGTTGCTGTAATCTCGCTATGTTATATGTTTAACATAGCGAGATATGTTAAAAAAAAAAAAAAAAAGCAATGGAGCTTTAAAAAAGGGAACGGACATCTTCCTATCTCCGTTGCTTTTTTTAAAGATATCTCACTATGTTAAACTCATTTAACATAGTGAGGCAGCTTTAAAAAAGCAACGGCGATCTTCCTTTCTCTGTTGCTTCCTCAACACAGTTCTAATGTACTGTGTAAGCATATGCATGTGCAGTACATCAGAAAAAGTCCCAGGATAGCGGAAAACCATGGAAGGGCACCATGCAGGTATTATACAAAGGCATTATTTAAGAAAAGTAAGTATTTTTTTTCTTAAATAATGCCATTGTATAATATCAATAACCCACGTCTGGGTGTGAATAATGCTAGATTTACCCATGATTGTCTTTGTTTGGCCACTCAGGCTTCGCCCTCGTGACCAAACCACACCAACCATGGGTAAATCTAGCATTACCCACACCCAGACGTGGGTTATTGCTTAAATATCTCACACATTCTGTTCACCCACAGACACAGTGAACGCCTCCTTCCTCCCTTCCTTCTTTCCCATTATCAAATGCATAAGTAAGCATCATCCAGGTCACAGATCCAACCTCTACACAAACCTCAGAAGTAAAAAGGAATCATCTTTATATGAGAACAATGTGATAAGGCTGTTCATCAGAGGAACCATGCACAAAGGCCAGCAATACAATATACTTTTCACATGCTGTGTAACAAATGCATGTGTGCTATAAAACTGGATGAATTTCTTGGACCTTGTCTAGTATTTGTAAATACACACATAGAAGACTTATGCATAAAACTGAATCTAACAAAGGCTAGTTTCAATCCTGCATGGTAGCGCTCTGAAATTTTAAACTACAGTAAATGCGGTAGGATCAGTCAGCAAGAATTCATCACAGTACATGTCACAGTGAGTTAGATATAGATGTCTAGTATGGACACACTGTGTACTATTAACAAAATACATGCTATGCAGTCAGCATCTAGATGTGAGTAATATATGAACTTATTAGTAGATGCTGAGGTTTCACTGTGACACATTCTTGCAGTTCTTCAAGAAACTGGGGCCAGCACTATTCAAGCCATTCAATCAATGGTATCGTTGTTACATATAACTCTCAGCCTCTTTGTGTAATTATTCGGGACAAAACCAAAAATACTGGAGGACAAATGCCTAAAATCAAGGACAGATTTTAAATACTACTCTTATAAACATAGAAACTTGAGAGAGTGATAGGTTTTCCATTAGTGTGCATTTTCTGAAGGATCAAGAGTCTGACACTCAAATGCCTGTTACTGTTTAATGAGTTTAAGTCTCAATTATTTGACTGAAAGCCACACATTTTATAAAGGACCAAAATTATAAAGAGAAAATCTGGATTTTCTGAAAAATGTATTTTTATTTGTCTATTTATTTATTTATTTACTTATTTATTTATAGCACTAGGCACAGGTACCCTTTTTCAGAGGAGGCCAGGGAGAAAAGTTCCAAGGTATTATATTTAATGTAATCAATATTTATAATACATTTTATAATACAGTTTTAGTGAATGCATAGTATAATAACATTTGTATTGATATTCACAAACATTAACTTTACAAGCCTTGTACTGAGACTTTACAGATAGAAGAGTGGTATATAAGATGGGGGTAGTTTAAAATACAATAGAGTAAGGTATTAGAAGAAATAAGCAAGTATGAGCGATTACAGAGAAGTAGTGCTGGAATATCAATTTGGTTGTGCTAATTAGAAGTAGGTATAATAGTTTAAGAAGTACAATAAAGTGAAGTATTAGAAGGGGATAAATACGTTAAGTGATTTAGTGCTTTAAAGGGGGGTATTAGAAAGGTGATGAAGGGTGTTACACCTGGATGAGGCACAGGGACAAAGCCAAGAGGGCGAGAGTAAGTCTTTTAGTAATCGTTTAGTTTGACAAAATGTCTGGATAGTTGTGACATAGTATTATTTGTCTTGCGATACGTTTATCAGTACAGATAGCTGCTAGTATCTAGGTCACTTGGAAAACAAACACATCAGAAACCACATGACTAAGTCAAAACAGAAACCCAGTGATTATGCATAAAATTTAAAAATGGTCATAATTACCCAAAATGATTACTCTGGGAGCAAACCAGCCACATGTATCACATAAACCTAATCCCAAATCCAAGCATAGCCATAAACCTAAAACTAATGCTAATGTTAGCTTTACATGTACGCTTTTCCCTAACCCTAAACCTTACCACAGAAACTAAACCAAGTATAACCAAACCTTAAAACTAAATGTAGCCCTAACCATGACCAGGAAGTGTTACTTTAAGGCAAATCTGAAGTCTACTCCTTACCCCAAATCGAACTCTAATGCTACACTTATTCCTAAACATAATCCTAGTGCTAACTCTAGCTCAAGACAAAATCAAAACCTCAGTCCAAACCCTTTATCCCAGATCTGAACTCTAAATCATATGTTATTTACCTGTAGAAGTACTGCAACAATCACAATAGACCAAAAGGCATTTCAATCAATAGCACATTAACACACAGTGAATTCATTGCATCAGTTGCTCAAATGAAACTGACAACAGGATTTGCTCAAATTGTCTGTAAACAAGTAATTTAAATACGAGGTGTGTGTGGCAGGGCAACATCATCATCACAAAAATAATAATGATATGATTCTGCAAGGTGAATGGGATACAAATTAATAACATCTGCCCCCTATTAACCCCCCAGCAACTAGCACTGTGCTAAATATAGTCTCATCTAACAAAACTAAAATAGAAGAGGTCACCATACCCAGTAACTGGGAGTCATCATAGATGGCAAAACTAAATCTGACTAGCACATCAGTGCTGTTAAAAAGTAAAAACAAACAAACAAAAAAAAACTCACAGCAAAGTTGGGCTACTTTACAAAGCCAGCCATATGTCACTGAACACAGCAGGAAAGTAACTGCAACATCCTGTTACTTACAAACCTGCTGTACGCATCTACAATGTTCACCAGTCTTCAGGCTATACTAATGAACAAGCATGAATGCTACTGTAATAAAATAACTACATTTCCATCCAGTCTTCCAAACTACATCCATGAGTGCATTCTCCTGCAGAACTTGAACTGGCTAGAACCACCACATTGCATATCATATGCACAGCTGATAATGGCTCATAAAATACTATATCGTCACTCAAACACTCTGTAATTAATAATGCAATAAAATGCTAGAAACCCCAAAGAAACCTTCAGTCAAATGAGAAACACCTAACAGAATCTCAGAAATTTAGTAACTCATTTGGGGACTCTTTATATACCGTAATCATAGACTAAACTATGGAACAGCATTCCCTTCCCCATCAAACACATAAACCACCTCTTCTCTTTTAAGACTCTACTCAAATTAAATTAGATTCATACTATAATCTGCAAATCTTCCTAATCTCCAGGATAAAAATGCCCAAATACTCAAGCTGTCTTCTTTTTATTTATTTATTAAATCATTTCTTCTTAACTGGCTTTTTATGTCTTACTGGTGTGAGCTTATTGCACTAATACCATGAGAAATTTATGCTTTATTATTCTCTTATCCCATTACATATCAGTAGAATTTCTGAATCTGTTTGAACCTATCTGTATTCCCCAAAGTATAGTGGGAAAAGAGTGCACAATATCATATTTTTGATCTAGTCTGCATCTTAGAGGGACCATACTTTTAGCATGTTAAGCAAAAATAACAGCTAGAATTATTTCAATATTGATGAAACCCTTCTTATCTACATGGTCTGCATATTCATTAAAGTGCATCTTATTGTCTACTATAATGTCCAAGGCCCCAAACTACATGCAGCTATATCACTGCTGACCATTTACTGAAAATGGATATTGTACATTGTGTCTTCATAGACAGGTACATTATTCTTTCTGGTTTTGAATAATATTAAGTTATTATTGGCCTATGAAGACATATAAGCAATACCTGTTACCTATAATTGGACTCACCCAGAATATGCCCACTTTAATATGACATTAACAGCTTTTTCTAACAAATTCTGTTGAAGTAAAAAAAAAGTTAAAAATGTAAGTAAAGATACAGTTTTTCCTTGATTCTACAGTACTAAGGAAAAAGCCAGTCAGCCTGTGAGGCCCTGATGCTGAGTCAGATTTGGTTTCACATAATAATTCCTGCACCCTAGCTAAGATGATATAAGTGCAAATATTAACTATGCAAAAGTGTTACTCTGTTAAAAAAGATCTTTATTTTAATAAAGTTCTGAGAATGTTTTGAAAAACAGATCACCAATACTATTACCGTTAGTAACTACCGGGTCCATATCTTTAAGTACCAAGTTACTAGAAAATGACTTAGAAAAACTTGCATGCTTGAAAAATACCTTATTTGTAGGATGTGTAACTAAATTCAGTTTATAATCTTTGTTGTTTTTTCAAACCTAAGAGTTTTTTTTGTACCTTTTGCTTGTTTTAAGTGAATGCCTTTGAAACTTTAATCATTTAGTTTTTTTTCTTTTAACACAACTTAACATACTGTATATATGCGTTTATATCACGTTATCGAAAGCTGATAACGTCGAACACCATTTAATCGAACCTAAATAATCTAAAGCACACAATATCGAACATTCAGAACAGCAAATTTTTTCCCAGGGAAAA
>NC_056731.1:1238380706-1238445706 GCF_019279795.1 Protopterus annectens | reverse complement strand
GATCAGTATACAAGGATGGATTTATAGTGCTCATTTTCACCTAGGTTGTGACACTATATGAAGGTGTTTGATCATTCCACAGTATATACATATTTACATGAGAAAAAAATCCTAAGGAAGGTTAAGCTCACTAATAATTAGTGAGTAAAGACAAGGTCATGATCATGAGAGACTGGGAATTGTGGGAGTCTAGTTAATAGTCAGGTGCTTAGTCTGGGTTAACACAGGGGCATAGCCAGTGTGATTTAAGGTAGGGTTTAAGCTTGCTTTTAAATAAGCTGACAGAGGATATTGAGGTTAGCTGGCTTGGGAGGATGTTCCAGGCTTTACCTACTGTATTGGAGAACAAGGTGTCACCAGCTGAGTTGTTGGATTTTGATATTTGTACAAGTAGTTTATTAGATGAGTGTAAGGTCTTGAGATTGTTATAGGGATGACTAGGGATGTAAGTATGGGTGTATTTTGAAGTAAATACAGGATCTTATGGGCTACTATTAGTTGATTAAAATGTATTAGATTTGGCAGCTCTAACAATCCTAGCTGATTCAGATTGATACAGTGATGAGTTCTATAGGAGGACCCAGATGCAAATCTGGCAATATTGTTGTAGGAGGATGAAAATTTACTCAGATTACTTCTACATATTTTGGTATAGATAGGGGAGGCATAGAGCAGGGCAGAGATGAGGTGGGTGCGAGCAATAGTAATCCTGGCTGGAGGTGTTAGAAAGGGTTTGATTCTATAGAGGGAACCTAGTTTCTTATTTACTGTTTTTATGGTGTTATTAATGTGAGGTTCAAAAGACAAGTTATTATCTATTAGTACTCCGAGTCGTTTGGTGGTTGGTTCAGGAGATATTATAGTTCCGTTATTTGAAGTAATAGTAAAGTTAAGTGGGGAGGTTCTGCGGGTGGGGGTAAATAGTAGCATTTTAGTTTTTTGGGGGTTAAGGATAAGACGTCTTTGTAGGAGCCAGTTTTCAACTGTACTAAAGGTCTTTTGGGTTAGTGACTGAAGTTTTGATTGAGAAGTAGCAGAGCATAGGAGTGTGGAGTCATCAGCGTATTGTATACAGTCAGCTTGTGGAATTACAGAATGGAGGTCATTTGTAAAGATGGAGAAGAGTAGTGGGCCTAATATAGATCCTTGTGGGACCCCTAGAGGGACTGGGAGATGGGAAGATAAAGTATTTTCCCATAGTACAGCCTGTTGCCTGTTATTTAGGTATGATTGGAACCACTGTATAGTATGGGTGTCCAGTGACAGGTTTTTGAGTGTGTCTATAAGCAGGTGGTGGTTAACCATGTCAAATGCTTTAGACAGGTCAATAAAGAGGGCTGAGGATAGAGTATCATTATTACGATTACTGTTAATATGGTTAGTGAAGGATAAGAGAGCAGAGGTGGTGCTATGAATGGTCTAAAGCCATGTTGACAGGGTGCTAATAAATTGTGATCAAATAGGTAGGTTAACAATTGTAGGTGTATACATTTTTCCATTATTTTTGCCAAAGGAGATAGAATAGCTATGGGCCTGTAATTGGACAACTCCTTGGAGATACCACCCTTATGCAGGGGAATAATGTAAGAGACTTTCCAGCTTAGGGGAATAGTTCCTTCAGAAATAGTTCTGTTAATGAGGATGGATATGGGGTAGGCTATGACTTTAGCAGCTTTTTGCAGGTATTCTGCAGGTAATTGATCAGCAGAGAGTGTAGTGGGTTTAAGTTTCTATATGAGGTTACAGATGAGTGAAGTGGGCACTGGCTGAAAATAAAATTGAGGAGGATTATTGGTAGAGGTTGCAGCATAGCCTGGGATGCTAGGGGATAGCTGGTTGGCTAGGGATTATATAGTTTCAGTGAAAAAAGTATTAAATGAGTCAGCTATTTGGATGGGATTTTTGTGATCAGAGTCAGAGGGAGAGGGAGTACTTGAGCGTCCAGGGTGTAGGAGGTTATTGATACCTCGCCAGAATTTTTGGGGATTATTTTGGTTGGTTTGTTGTAGCTGGTAGTAGTAGTTTTTTTATCAGCTAATATGGCTTTTTTTGTTTCATTTCTTAGCTGTCTGAATTGCAGGTGGTCTGTGGGGCTTTTTGTTGAGCGCCATTTGGCCCATAGTTTATTTCTTTGGAGGATTTTTTGTTTGGTAGTTTTGGTGAGCCATGGTGCTGGTTTGGTTCTAATTCTAACTTTTCATAATGGGGCATGGCTGTCTAAAATGGATAGAAATTTAGAGTTAAAGTATTTCACAGCATTATCTATTTGGAGGTATTTCAGGGGTGACCAGTCACAGGTGCCTCGTTCAGCTTGAAAGTGAGCAGGGTTAAAATTTTTGGTAGTGTGAATAGTTCTACAGATGGTTGAGTTTGGGATGTCAGTTTTTGTTCTGATTAAATAGGTAAGCAAGTAGTCACTTATGTCCTCAGGGAGGGTGCCTGTTTTATAGTTTAGTTGGGAAGTATTAGTGAGTATCCAGTCAAGGGTACTAGTTTTGTTGTTAGTTTTATTGGTATGGGTAGGGGATGTTATAGTTTGGGTAAAACCATATAAGATGATATGAGTAGAAGGCTGCTCAGATATACAGGAGTTCCAGTTAATGTTAAAATCTCCAAGTATAATGGTTTCTTGGGGGTAGTTGCTTGAGGGCCAGCTGAGGATAGCCTCTAATGTGTTGATGTTATTGCCTGGGGGAAGATAGACATGTGATAGATATATGGCTTTGCTTTTGTTAAGCTGAATCTTAGTTAGAAGAATTTCTGCATTGCTGCAAAGTGGAGGTTTGGGGTCTAACAAGGTAACTTGTAATACATTCTTATAAAGTATGGCTATGCCTCCTCCTTTTTTAGTGATACGGTCACGTCTTATGATATTATAGCCGGGGGTAGAACTGCACTGTCTTGTATTGATGGATTAAGCCATGTTTCAGACAGACAGAGGATGTCAAAGGAATAAACATCAATAAGGGCATGCAGATGAGCTGTTTTATTATTGATGCTACGAATGTTAAGATGAGCTATCAGGAGAGAGTTGGGAGGCTTGGTAAGTGTTTGTGAGATTGAAAATGTTGGTGTATCAGGCTGTGTAGCTGTGATAGTGGTAGGATCTGGGTTTGGATGTATATCACCATCTAACAGGGAGTGGACCTGAACTTTTAGGATGAGTTGTAAAAGTTTAAAAATTAGGTTCTTGGTTTTTCTAGCTAGTGGGTTACATTGAGAGATGTGATGGAGTCTATGAAATATGGCTGTTGAGTACTTGGCTGAGCTGTTTGGCTGAGCTATATGTTTGACATTTTACTTTATGCTGGATTAATTCGTCATGATCTTCATCATTAAGGGTCTAAAGGTGAATTAAGCCTAGTACTATGTTTCACAACTGGCTGAATGGTTGTACAATCGTTAAGAACACAAAGGCTACATCATGCCTGGTCACCAGAGGAGTTGCTCCAGGCTGAGGCTTGGTGCCACTTCTTTTTGGTATATTTTCTCACATGCAAAAACTGACTCCAGCATCTGGCTTACCAAATATTCTGACAACAACAAACTTGAGAGTCTTATCGTAAATCACTGATATAATCTTCCCTGAAACAGCATTCACCATTCTACATCAATGGTGCAGTAGAAATTACCTTGCTTTTAGTGCCAAAAAATGCAGCCTTCTTTCATTTGATGGCTCCTCCACTGGCTTTAAACACTGTCGATGGGCAACAACTAAAAGTTGCCAAAACAGTAAACAACCTTGGAGTACTTATAGATAATGACATTTAATTTGATAGCCATATATCCGGTACTATCAGCAAAGGTCACGCAATTGCCCTCTTGATTCTGAATGATGTTGATAGCCATGCCAAAGAAGTAATTGTCACCTTTATATAGCTTTTCTCAGACTAGTACTAGAATAATTCCCCAAGCTCTGCTAAGTAGTCACATACCATGTGGTGCAGCTAAAGAATATACAGATTCCTCACCAAGAGAATTAAAGGGTCTTAAGTCTTGTCTTGCAGTCAAAAACTACAACTCACACTTTGTCTTCTTTAGCTTATCAATTTTTACAAGAGACCTGTGAGTGACTTTCAAAACATTAAAAGTCTCCTTACTATCTGAGATAGGCAACAGCAGGAAGCATCATTAAACAATAATTTGCAGCAATTATTATTGTATTGATGTATTACCACTGTGAAAAGAAAAAAAAAACAAATGAAAATAGTCACTTGACTTTTCATAAAAAGAGATTAAAATGTACAGGGTAACAAAACGTTTTAATGTGATTAAGCCATATTCCAAAAAATGCTGGTGTTACAGGCTTATCTTTTCATGTAAACTGAGTAAAACATGAAGGGTAACACTATACATTTTAAACATAAATAACAAAGGTTACTTATAACCTTTAAGACAGCAAAGATATGATCTTAAAGACCTTAAATGCAACACCTATATTATTCGTAACAGTGAGGAATATTCCTGTAAATGATTCTGAGCTGCCTGTTAAAGTACCTGCGAGAAGCTTTCCAGTAAAAAATTATGAACAATTTATTACAGCAATATCAGTACAGTCTAAATAAGTACAAGCAAGCTGCTCAGATAAATAGTAGGGAATGTGCTGACCTGAATGTGAAGTCAAATGCTGCAGAAGAGTCTGTGCACTGGGCAAGGGGATTCATGGCACCTTATGTGGCAGGCAAAATGGGGTTGCTGCCCTTCCTGGTCTAATGCCTGTTTTTATTTGAGCTGTCATTTATGAATCCTGTTAAAAGTTAAATTCACATTCCTGCTGTTCAGTATTGTTGCTGTGGAAAGCTATTTCTGACAGTGTTTCAACAGAAAACTTTAAGGCAATGCATGCATGAAGATTCTGATGCAGTTTGCTGGAAATCATCCCTGGTTCAAAGTGTAACTTTGGTTTGGAAAGTGACTATGAATTATAAATATAAATGGGGTTCTAGCAGACAACAACACAAGTTAAGGGTTTACAGTTACCCATTAGGTCAAAAGGAGTGCTCCTTTTGTGAGGTCAGAGGTTTATCTAATTACAGCTTCAGTTGAGAAACTGCTTACAATAAGTGCTGTTATTGCTACACTAATAAGTAGGGGATTAATTGTCCCATACCTTTATGCAGTAGACATTTTACTATTTGCAAAAGTTAATTTACCATTTTTGTTGATGTATTAAAGTTGCTTTAACTTGCAGACCTAAAGGTGTTACAGTAGAAAGTAACATGTTGCATATCTTGTAAATGTCTAATGGCTGCTGGTGTTAATTGGATCATAGAAAGCTGTTTCCACTACAGAAGAAAAATGCAGGTCACATCCTTAAACATTTTCACACCTAAGCAGATTTTTATTACATGGAGACTCATAGGCGCATGTTATCTAAAGCTGAATGCTGTTGCTCTTGAAAGAAAGAGCACTGAATGTATTAAAATAGTTTATTGTTTAACTTCAAGCAGGTCCTGCCAGTTACAGAAAGAGAGAGTAAATTATGAGCAGAACTAAAGTTGGGGAAGCTAGGTGCACATGAAATTAAATAAAAGGAAAAAATAATCTAAGAGGCAAATTATATTACTGTCTAATGGTGAATGTGGTGTTAGGGTTCATATTTCACTAAAGTTTCTGCTTCTGAATATACAGAATAGTTGTGATATAAGACAAATGCTTTAAAATATAGATGTCAGTGTCCATTTAAGTAACTTATAATGTGTCTTAGGTTCATTGGTGAGGGCTAGGCATGCTGCCCTTGTGCCATTTTATATCTATCTTGTTTCTCTTTGGTGCTTGATTAACCTATCCAATTTGATGATAGATTGGCATTACTTATCCCATGGTTGATAATTGTATGTTACCTCTAGTGAGAATAACTGGGATCATAACCATAGATAATTTGAGGGAATCCATGCATGGGATAAAGCATTTAAGAGCTGCCTCTCTCCATTAGCAGTACATGGGGCAGTCCTGGGTTTACATTTCTATTACCATCTGGAAATCCAAGTTGTGCTTGAGTATGGACAAGGATGAGCTTTCTTTTGCATGGCTGGGGAGTCTGTCCTATAACAGTGGTATTTCTGATGTCATTTGATTTGCTGATATGCAATAGGTCCATCAGTATTGAGTTGGAAGATGCCTTGTATGCCAGAGATAGGTCACCTCTTAGCAGTTTGTAGGATACCGAGTATAGTGGCAGGACTTTGAGTTGGTCCATGTAGGACATGTTGTTTAAGCCTTGTGTCCTTTTAGTAAGGTATCTCCATAGACATTCCTCTTATTGGATATATCTGAACATATACATGCCAAAGAGGTCATTATACTCAATGATTGGCCTAATGAAGATTGAGTAAACAGGAATAATAACATATCTAGATCTAGAGTCAATCCCTTTGTGTATAAGCTGCTCAATGTAGAAGGACTTTTTATGACAGTAGACACATATTGGCCAAAGGTTATGTTACTGTTCAATTAAGGTTCCAAATCCTGAACAATTGGGTAATCTCTGTGTTTGTTCCCAAGGGTTGACAACTTTCCAAAGGATGCAATATTTAGTTTCAATCCTCCATTCTGGCACCAATCATTTTTTTTGGGACAAACCTTCCCTCAAGATGGTTAAGTCAGTTGGAAATTCGGTGACTGCTCCCAACTTGCGGCCATTTGTAAACTTAGTCAGCCAGAGCCCTTCAGTATGTTCTATTACTTCAGAGAAGTAGATGCCAAGCAAGAGAGGTCCAAGCACCACACCCTTGGGAACTTCAATGGTAACTCATCTCTTTGTTGAGGTAACTTCCCCTATGTTGATCTGCATCCTTTCTGTGAGTCAGCTGACAATCCAGAAGGTGACATAGGGGATTATTTCCAGTTTATTTACCTTTTCTACTTTGCCTGAGTGGAGGATACTGTCAAAAAGTTTGACCACATTGAGTTATGTGGTGTGTACCATTTTATCTTCATCCATAGCTTTTGTGACCTTTTCAAAAATTCCACCAGGTTGACTAATCAAGACCTACCCTTGACATATCCAAACTAAGACAGGTCCAATGTTTGGAGGCTCCTTATGTCCTAACTGATTAGGTCCATGATAATTCTTTCCATAGCTTTGGATATGTGGCTGGTTAGTCTTATGGGTCAGTAATTGCCTGGATCTGTGGAAGGTCCTCCCTTATGCAGGGGAATGACTGTAGCTGTTTTCCATTTGCTTAGTACAGAACCTGTATGGAGGCTGAGATTAAACAATGTTGTTGGGGTATGGTGGCCAAATTGTGCTTTATGTTACTTAAGATGAATCCAGTGACATTGTAAGGACCTGTGGATGCAGTAGTTTTCACATTTGACTGCGGTTTTAGGCTTGCTCATGTTTGATAGCTAGAGTTGATTTTGTTTCAGGTATACTTTGTTGACTAGACAGAGGGGAGAGAGAGGTGAAGTTTGAACTACATTTAACAACCAGTAGATTCACTATATCTTCAGCCTCAGTGTAGGTAGCATTGTTCACTATCAACTCAGCACATTGCTACATTGTGCTTCTGAGATTATAAATATGACTAAAAATAGTCATCTAATCGTCTTTTGTATTGGTTGCTAGTTTAGCCTCAAATTTGGCTTTGTTGGATTTTATTAAGCTCCTGAGTTGTTTATTTCAGTTATGAGGACTTTATCATTCTAAGAATACTCTTTTAATGTTTAGTCAAAATTCTCTTTCTTTTATTGTAAAGTTTGTTGATATTATGGTTCCACCATGGGGGTTTGCTTCTGGGGATTGCCCTGAAACTGTTCCTACAGGGTACAGCTTCATCTATGTAGCTGTTTGCATACTGCTTTACCATGGTGGTCTGAATACTCAACAGAGTTAACTGGTTTTGGTGGTGATTTGAAGCTTGAAGAAAATAAAAAAAACAAATAAATAAATAACAGAAAGACAAACCAACAAGGCTGAAAACCAGTAAATCTATTTCATAAGTGCTTCCACTCACTTCAGCACTTCTTCAGACCACAAAAACAAGTTAAAACAAGCAAAATAGTCAATCAATAAATCAATTTGTGTGATTTTAAAGCTGGCTTTAAAGGCACAGAACCATTAAGACCAAATTTCTTATTAGATTGAAGTGTAATGATCCATTTAATTTCAGCTACCTCAGTTTTATTTATAATGTCACCCTCTCTCATATCCCTAGTAACCAACTGCAAAACCTTAAATCAAAAAGTATGTGCAGCAAAAGAAACAACATGTTTTGCAAGAGCATTAGATACATCACATTTCCATATGCCTCCTAGATATTCAAGAATACGCTCCTTAAAAGAGTGATTCATCTTACCAAAGTAAAAACAGGAGCATACATTACAAATCTCTCTAAGTATGCTAAATCCATGCTCTTGTAATCTGCATAAAATCCGAGAGCATATCTCTTTTTAGTTGCAGGATGGATAAAAAAATTCTCAGATGAAATCAAATCACATGCCTTACATAAACATAAAGAAAATTACCTACTGTTTCATATCTCAAATCAGTCTTTGAAGTATGACCATAGCATAATTTTCTTTTAAGAGACAGACTGTTCTTAAAACAGAAACTCATCTGATCACCTACCACTTGTTTAATGTTCTCATCTGTCATGAGAATTAACCAGTTTCTCTTCACAATATCACACACCAAGCTAATACCTCTCAAGAAGGTTAATATCACCCTGATATTATCTTATGCATCCAAAGATCCTGCAGGTTAATTGTCCTCACCTTCCCTTCTATGTAAAAAATAAGATCTAGCTTTACCTCTCCTTAGATCACAAGTCTGAGTAAGTGGTCTAGTAACCTCCTTTGTTGGATGATCTCTGCAAACAAAGTCTTTATGTAAATCCGTAAGGGCTTGTTCTAAGCGAGCTTCATCAGTATGCAGACTGGAGACCCTCATACATTGCCCTTTCAACACATTCTGATATATGTGTCTGGGCCGCATGCCTGTATGATATAAAACACTATTTTTTCCAATGGGTTTCCTATACATACAAGTATCAATATGACCATCACTAGTCTTATGTAAACAACATCTAAAAAAATCAATATCTTGATAAGAATGGGTCATATTGATTCTGAGGAACACAGTACTGTTGCCTATGAACAGAATAAAATCATTGAGAAGCATTAGTGAGCTGTTCCATAACAAGAAGATATCATCCACAAATCTTTTATAGTACCTGATGTGCACAGAAAAAGTATTCTGTCCCATAACACAGTCAGCCTCCCACTGTGCCATCACCATATTGGAGTAGCTGTAGCTATGTCTAATTTCTGAAGATAACAATTATTATCAAAGATAAATACATTATTTTTTAGTATAAGCTTCAGTAAAAAAATATGAGACTAATTTCATTGTTGGAATAGTCACTATGATGGGACAGAAAACGTCTGACTGAGTTAACTCTAATATCATTGGGTATGACCGTGAAAAGTATACATACATCTAAGGTCACCATAGTGCAGTCAGAAACATATTCTAAACCATCAGTACATTCAAATAAAGTTTGTAAAAATGTTCAGTGTCCTTTAGCACATTAGGTGCTTTATCCAAAATAGGTTTTAACTTGCTTTCCACATAAATAGAAAGAGCCTCCATGAACCAGCCACAGACAGAAACAATTGGTCATATTTACCTTTTCTACTTTGCCTGAGTGGAGGATACTGTCAAAAAGTTTGACCACATTGAGTTATGTGGTATGTACCATTTTATCTTCATTCATAGCTTTTGTGACCTTTTCAAAAATTCCACCAGGTTGACTAATCAAGACCTACCCTTTACATATCCAAACTAAGACAGGTCCAGTGTTTGGA
The DNA here is from genome assembly GCF_019279795.1 of Protopterus annectens. Lineage (NCBI taxonomy): Eukaryota > Metazoa > Chordata > Ceratodontiformes > Protopteridae > Protopterus > Protopterus annectens. The sequence continues at coordinate 1,238,435,896 of NC_056731.1, read as the reverse complement.
GGTTTCTTATGTCCTAACAGATTAGGTCCATGATAATTCTTTCCATAGCTTTGGATATGTGGCTGGTCAGTCTTATGGGACAGTAATTGCCTGGATCTGTGGAAGGTCCTCCCTTATGCAGGGGAATGACTGTAGCTGTTTTCCATTTGCTTAGTACAGAACCTGTATGGAGGCTGAGATTAAACAATGTTGTTGGGGTATGGTGGCCAAATTGTGCTTTATGTTACTTAAGATGAATCCAGTGATATTGTAAGGACCTGTGGATGCAGTATTTTTTCACATTTGACTGCGCTTTTAGGCTTGCTCATGTTTGATAGCTAGAGTTGATTTTGTTTCAGGTATACTTTGTTGACTAGACGGAGGGGAGAGAGAGGTGAAGTTTGAACTACATTTAACAATCAGTAGATTCACTATATCTTCAGCCTCAGTGTAGGTAGCATTGTTCACTATCAACTCAGCACATTGCTACATTGTGCTTCTGAGATTATGAATATGACTAAAAATAGTCATCTAATCGTCTTTTGTATTGGTTGCTAGTTTAGCCTCAAATTTGGCTTTGTTGGATTTTATTAAGCTCCTGAGTTGTTTATTTCAGTTATGAGGACTTTATCATTCTAAGAATACTCTTTTAATTTTTAGTTAAAATTCTCTTTCTTTTATTGTAAAGTTTGTTGATATTATGGTTCCACCATGGGGGTTTGCTTCTGGGGATTGCCCTGAAATTGTTCCTACAGGGTACAGCTTCGTCTATGTAGCTGTTTGCATACTGCTTTATCATGGTGGTCTGAATATTCAACAGAGTTAACTGGTTTTGGTGGTGATTTGAAGCTTGACGAAAATGAAAAAAACAAATAAATAAATAACAGAAAGACAAACCAACAGGGCTGAAAACCAGTAAATTTATTTCGTAAGTGCTTCCACTCACTTCAGCACTTCTTCAGACCACAAAAACAAGTTAAAACAAGCAAAATAATCAATCAATAAATCAATTTGTGTGATTTTAAAGCTGGCTTTAAAGGCACAGAAACACTATGACCAAATTTCTTATTAGATTGAAGTGTAATGATCCATTTAATTTCAGCTACCTCAGTTTTATTTATAATGTCACCCTCTCTCATATCCCTAGTAACCAACTGCAAAACCTTAAATCAAAAAGTATGTGCAGCAAAAGAAACAACATGTTTTGCAAGAGCATTGGATACATCACATTTCCATATGTCTCCTAGATATTCAAGAATACGCTCCTTAAAAGAGTGATTCATCTTACCAAAGTAAAACAGGAGCATACATTACAAATCTCTAAGTGTACTAAATTCATGCTCTTGTAATCTGCATAAAATCCGAGAGCATATCTCTTTTTAGTTGCAGGATGGATAAAAAAATTCTCAGATGAAATCAAATCACATGCCTTACATAAACGTAAAGGAAATTACCTACTGTTTCATATCTCACATCAGTCTTTGAAGTATGACCATAGCATAATTTTCTTTTAAGAGACAAACTGCTCTTAAAACAGAAACTCATCTGATCACCTACCACTTGTTTAATGTTCCCATCTGTCATGAGAATTAACCAGTTTCTCTTCACAATATCACACACCAAGCTAATACCTCTCAAGAAGGTTAATATAACCCTGATATTATCTTATGCATCCAAAGATCCTGCAGGTAAATTGTCCTCACCTTCCCTTCTATGTAAAAAATAAGATCTAGCTTTGCCTCTCCTTAGATCACAAGTCTCAGTAAGTGGTCTAGTAACCTCCTTTGTTGGATACTCTCTGCAAACAAAGTCTTTATGTAAATACGTAAGGGCTTGTTCTAAGCGAGCTTCATCAGTATGCAGAATGGAGACCCTCATACATTGCCCTGTCAACGCATTCCTATATATGTGTCTGGGTCGTGCCTGTATGATATAAAACACTATTTTTTCCAATGGGGTTTACTATACATACAAGTATCAATATGACCATCACTAGTCTTATGTAAACAACATCTAAAAAATCAATATCTTGATAAGAATGGGTCATATTGATTCTGAGGAACACAGTACTGTTGCCTATGAGCAGAATAAAATCATTGAGAAGCATTAGTGAGCTGTCCCATAACAAGAAGATATCATCCACAAATCTTTTATAGTACCTGATGTGCACAGAAAAAGTATTCTGTCCCATAACACAGTCAGCCTCCCACTGTGCCATCACCATATTGGAGTAGCTGTAGCTATGTCTAATTTCTGAAGATAACAATTATTATCAAAGATAAATACATTATTTTTTAGTATAAGCTTCAGTAAAAAAAATATGAGACTAATTTCATTGTTGGAATAGTCACTATGATGGGACAGAAAACGTCTGACTGAGTTAACTCTAATATCATTGGGTATGACCGTGAAAAGTATACATACATCTAAGGTCACCATAGTGCAGTCAGAAACATATTCTAAACCATCAGTACATTTAAATAAAGCTTGTAAAAATGTTCAGTGTCCTTTAGCACATTAGGTGCTTTATCCAAAATAGGTTTTAACTTGCTTTCCACATAAATAGAAAGAGGCTCCATCAACCAGCCACAGACAGAAACAATTGGTCACATGGGGGGGTTTGGTCAAATCTTTAGGGATTTTGGGCAAACCATGCATTACTGGAATAAGAGCTTCATCAATTACCAGAAATTCATATAAATCATAAGATACTAACCTAGTCATTAAAAAGTCATAACGTATTCCATAAATATGCTGAATCGACTTATTGATTTCAGCTCTGGATATCTGACAATATGTATTAGTGTCAGATAATAATGCATTCATCCGTTCAAGAAAAAAACATGTCCATAACTACAATCAAGATTCCCTTGCATTTCAGCCAATGCTGTGCACTTATCCTCAGTTAAGTTAAACATCTTTTGAGAATATCATGTGTTAAGCATCTCACACACATCTGATTCACATATTTTCAGAAAAGTCTCAAGAAGTAGATCAAATGGAGGGACAAACACACTAGATTTTCTCATGACTACAGCTGAGTGTGATTCATGAAAAATGCAGTTAAACAGAGTATTTCTTGCAAAAGATCTGAGATTCAGCACAATATATCTGTAATCAGAGCATTTAGCTGGAATAAATGACAAACCTTTATCAAGAAGAGACCTCTGTTGTTCAGTGAAAGGAGCAGAGGATATGTTGAAACCTAGAGTCCCTAGACTCGATTCCACATTGCAGTTGCCCTGACTGATGAATCTCGACTCACTGAGACTATCCATCTCTTCCTCAATGTTTTGAAGCTTGCCAATGTATGTCTTAAGAGTGGATAGTTTGTCTTAGAGAAATTTCTAAAGGTACCTTGGGTGGAATGGGTCTCTGCTTTCTATTTTATTTTTATTTTTTCTCCACTGATCGTATAGCATAATGCAATATTGCTGTTACATGCAGACATACATCTATTCATTCATTGATTGATTGATTCATTGATTGATTGATTGATTGATTGATTGATTCATTCATTCATTCATTCATTCATTCATTCATTCATTCATTCATTCACTTAACTTAATTAAATAGTTTGTTTGTTTGTTTGTTTGTTAGTTTAGCAGGATATGGCACAGATTACAAATGACCAATTGCAGGACCAGCCAGGACGGCTGCAAAGATACAAGAGAATAAAACAAGTATACAAAAATATGAAACACAGCAGCAATGATAAACTGCAGATAGGATGTTCTACTTGATCAGCTGAAATCTGAGGTTATTAAGGAAAGGAAGGATAGGGCTAGACCATGTTATACAGACAAGAATATGAATGTACAAAATCCTATTCAAAATAGTGGACAGGGACAGTTACAATGTGTAACTTAGTATAATAGGAAGACTAATGGGGTAAAGGAAATTATAACAAAGGACCGGGTATATTAGAAACAATGTCAGAGATTAAATAACTTATAGGTGATAAATCTAGCTTTGGTTATAAGACATGTTCTAATTTTAAAGAAGCATATTTGTTATAAAGACATGATGACTGTTACACCTAAACAGAGTTTAAAGTTAGGTACTTTTCTTTGCTATAACTGTGTGTGTTGCAAGGATATAGGAAAAAATGATGAATTTACACATCCAATAACTAAGAGAAAATACATATTTAGACATTATGCCACATGCAAAACTTTAAATATTGTTTACTTGGCTACATGTACAAAATGTAATGCATTCTACATTGGGAAATGTACATTGAGGCTGAAGGATCGCATTGTGGAACATAAATCTGAGATACATAAAAAAGTTAACTCAAATGCACTTGCCAAACACATGGATGAGAATGGGATAAGCCATGAATTCTGCTATACGGTGGTTGATGTTATGTAGAGGAACTAAAGGGGGTAATAGATTAGAGGTATGTGAATATGAGTGGATTTTATGATTGCAAGCAGAATGAAAACCTGGTATAAATTGAGCTTATATCTTAAGCCAATATTAAGAAACAGACAAATGTATCTGCATAAATAATATATTTTAATTAATTATATAAATTATATATTTTATGTGTATTATTTTATACACATTCTGTATATGTTGATTTTAGAGCTTTAAAGTTTTATTACTGCATTTGAATAATTAATTGATTTTATGTGTGGATTGGGGCTGTGTCACATGATATTTAGTTTGAATGGTATTAATTGATCTATGCTTGAACTATTAGTTAGTTACACACTGAAGAAGGGCTCTTGACTGAATGCTTTCTGTTCTTTTACTGTGTTCTATGAATAAACAGTTGAAATCTGCCAATGTTTCCAGCTTTGGAGTTTTTTGTTCCTTAATTACAATATATAAAAATGTCTGCTATTACTTAAAAGGAATTTAACAATCTTGAAAGCATAAAATGACGTCATGCCAGGAGGTATGAAGGGTGTTATGTGATATGGCTGAGGTGAGACAGTTCCATTGTCATTGTTTGATTAGATAAGACCGAAGTTGTATTTTGAACTTAGTTTAGGTAGTAATATATTTAAGGTCCAAGGTAGAGATTGCCATAGTCTGAGTGCTAAGAGGGAGAAGCTGTAATTAGTACTTTGCACAACTTATAATAAAGGGCATGGCATTGAGGTCCAAGGAGACCCTTGCTTCATTGTACTTAGCTCTCATCAGACCAGTTACTGTGTACAACACATGCACTTGACCAGGCACTTGTAACAGTTTGAGCACAGAGGTTCATAACAAAAGGAACACCAGGAGTAAACCGTAAGTCCCTATGTGAACCATCTTAAAACGCTGTCCCTGTACTTGATCTCCTACAGACTACTGTGCCGACATCTATGTCTAGCATAAAAAGCACCCTCTGATCCCACACCAAAGGGTATGTTGCACATTGCAAAACAAATAGCTTCTGAAATACCTACTTTAAAGACCACAACAGTGGCTGCTTCATAAACAGCACATGTTGGAGGGACAGGTATGTGTCCCAGAGATTACCCCTGTTCTGGATCAGGCTTCCCATCCATGTGAAGCAAAGCTCATCTCTAACCCTATTCTATTTTATTTTGGACCAACAGAAGTCAAAATTTACCCATGGTTTAGCACTTATGTCTCTAATGGACAAGGGCAGCCCGTAAATCCTTGATATGTACAAGCCAATATCATAACTGCAAAATTATTTGAGTATCAATACAAGTCAGCAATATTTGTGGTACATTGGGGAAAACTTGGCGAGGCTTAAAAAAGCTCTAGGGCCAATAGCCTAGTAAACACATATGAACCTAATTGCTTATGAAACTATGTAATTTTGTTCTAAGGGTTTTGCAGTACTGGTCCTGATTGTTAGTGCATCCTGAGGTTATGAGTTTGTGATGCGGGTGAGTTAGGCCACAGGGGATGTGAAGTTGTAGAGATGTAGAATCTTGAAGACAGGCAATCCTACCAGGAAGTAAACCCTTTGCTCCACTGGAATCCACTTAGATTTTTGAGGTGTTCTTAGATGGGGTGTTAGTGATGTAATAATTGGCAGCAACAATCCCCTTTTCTTATTTTCTACATGGGGTCATGTTTTTGCATTAGCTGTCACCATCTCTATCAATTCAATGCTACTATTACCTTCTTTCACAGTCATGACTGCCTGTTGCAGTTCTTCTCTTATGCAATCCATCACCTTCTTCTGTGAGGACATCCTCATTTCTTTATACCTTCTTCCTGACTAACATCTTCTTCTTCGCCAGATTTACTTCTGCTATCCTGCACATGTGCTTGAACAACTGAAATCTCTTCTATTTGACCTTCTCTGCAGCTGGAGCTACTTTGGCTTCTGCTCTGATGTCATCATTTCTTTGTCTGTCTCACAGTGTACATCCTACTATCCTTGTCAGGCACTTTGTCATGATCACCTCTACCATGCACTAGTAATGATTGCAACTCTCTTTTGTACACCTTAATTTTCAGTTTCTTTGTCAATTTTCTGCAGCACGCTATCCATGACACTCTGTGCCAATTCGCTGTCACCCTTCTGATTCTAAATTTGACCTCCTTATTTAGACTTCCCATCTCCTAAATCATCCCTCTCAGATACTTAAAGTTGCTAACTTGTTCCACTATTTTCCTTTTTGCTTCAGTTTTAAGGTTCTACTGATTTCCCTCATTTGCTGCCAGGACAAACACATGATCTGTACTCAGTTTCTTTCCATGTGCCTTCAGTTTGACATTGCATTCTTCTATACTTTGCTGAAGTTCCTGTTCAGAGTTTGCTTGTAATGTCACATTGTCTGCATACTGCACCTTTGTTATTCTGTCCCCTGCAACCTGTTTGCTAATGTGGTTCACCAACAGTAGGGGGCTCAGAGATGAAGCCAGGTGCACATCTACTCCCACCACTCTGTGTGTCTGAACACCGATTATACTTGTTTCATTGGCTATTTCATTAATTCTAGGAATGTTTCTAGGACTTCAAACCATTCCAGGATTCCTCAAATCGGCCATTTTGGAATCTTGTTATATGCCTCCTCAGGACTAGGCGACATAAGGGAATGTAGCTCGGTGGTAGAATGCATGCTTTGCATGTATGAGGTTCTGGGTTCAATCCTCAGTATCTTCACAGTAATTTACTTTAAATCATGGAACAAATTATGATGGAAATGATCAGCAAAGGCATAGGGAACCTTCAGATACTGGACCCAACCCAGTTTGGCTTTTTCAAGGGAAGATCATGTCTACTAAACCTGGTAGACTCGTTAAGGAGGTCACCAGGGTAAAGGATGAGGGGGAAATGGTGCATACCACCAACCTGGACCTGGGTAAAGGTATTCAATACAATATCCCACTCACATATAGTTGACAAATTCACATAAGTGAGCATAAACCTCTATATAACTTGCTGGATTGCTGTGTGGCTCATACACAGGACCCAAGGAAGTCAGGATTGGAGATATGACCACCACTATGAGACCAGTTACTAGTGGAGTACCTCAGGACTCCATGCCAATATTGCTCCTATTTTGCATCTACTTCTCAGTGGTAAAGACTAATATCATGGGTCTTTGGCTGACCATGTTCATAGATGACTGCAAATTGGTTGCTATCATGCAATCTCCCCATGACCCAAACATCTTACAAGACTGTCTAACACAGACAAATGACTGGTGTCAAAGTCACGGACTGAAACTCAATCCCAATAAATGCATTATAGTGCCTTTTAGGAAAACTCCATCCAGGCTAATAACTCTATCAATAAGGCACTCCTAAGAGTTGAACCAGCAAATCAGGATCTGGGAAAATATGCAGACAGTAAGCTGATCTTTGACCAACATGTGGCCATGATAGTAAGAAAATCATTCTATGTTTCCCAGTTTATAACTAAGAGTATGGCATCCAGGTCCAAGAAAGTCATAGTGCTACTTTATTCAGCCCTTATCAGACCAATCATTGAGTATAACGCCCCTTCAGTCAGTACCTGACCAGACAAATGCAACAGCTGGTATATCCACAAAGCTTTCTTACTAAGATAATCCTGGGTATAAGCACATTGTCCTGTACGGATTGCCTTAAAACCCTATCTCTATACTCTGTCTTCTACAGGTTACTAAGAGATGATCTGTGCCTGGCATATAAGGCATCCTCAGATCCAACATTGATGGACCTTTTGCACATCCACAAAATGAACAGCATCAGAACCACTGGTTCCAAGGATTTAAATTTTGCTTGGGACATAAATAAGACATGTTGGTGAAACAGATCTGTGTCTCAAAGCATCTGAACAAGCTTCTGATCCATGTGAAGCAGAATTCATCCCTAACCCTATTTAAGTATAACCTAGACCAGTGAATGGGAAATCAGAAATTCACCCTGTGTCTGGCCCCCCATGTCTCTGATAGAGGCAGACAGTAATGCCCAAACTAACATACCCCTCCTCACATAACCTAAAGAAACGTCCTAATTAGCATAGCACCTCCTGATAAATGACCATAATAAATAGGGACACAACTGGGTTGGACTGCACTGCTATGCTTATAATGGTCCTGGTAGTTGTTAGCCTAGAATATAACAATGAACCTATGAACCTTAATTAGATGCCATCCTCATATACAGCTTCTTCTTCACTCTGTGTCTAACTGCAAATATAGGGTTAGTTCAGCTGCATCCTGATCAGAATCCAAGCTGCTCATTCCCCAACTTACTTTATCCTACTCCATGTATTAGGAGGATTTGAATCCTGCAAATGTGGGGGCTGTGCCCCCCCACAACTCCAAATGTGGGGGTCTGCACCCCCCAATTATAAATACTAACTCTGAGATTGCACTGCAATGGCGAAGGGGAAAGTTTCCATATCGCTACCTTACCTACACATGCATAAGTGCTGTTTACTTTCTGTTGGCCAACTATGGCCATTCAACGTGTTTTTTACGATGGTGTGCTGTTTCTCTGAAAAGGACTTTTGAGGGTTTATATTTGGTGAATGGCCATTTGATGAACATGCATGATGGCTGAACATAGACCCTGAAAATTTATTACATGTATCAAAGCAACATAAAAGGTGTCATAATTCTTCAAAAGGTTCTAGACTGTCTGTAGATTAAAGTTGTTTCACATCTCTTTAGGTGAGAGACAATCAGTATCTTATTTGTGTTGAATACTGCTACAAATATCCTGATGCTATTAAGCCCAGAACACCTTATTTCAAAGTTCTGTTCCACTCTGGAGGTCAATTTGTGTGACATAGTATAATTGACATCCTAGTGAAAGATACTAACAGAAAATGGACCACCTTTTCTGACCCCGCAAGGTTTTGCCATGTCTTATCCAAGTATCCTTCAATCACATGGTCAAGATGTTATTCAAACTTTAAAAACATCTGTGAGAAACTGTGATACCAACTCAAAGCTGAATTGTTACTTTGCACTTCTTGATTACAAACATAATCAGCTTTAACCCTTTGACAACACCTTCTAAATTGTTAATGAGGAGGAGAAAAAAATATACATCTGGCAATATTTTCAGCTTTTCTTCAACAAGATAAAATGCTGGATGTTCAGGCTGCTGAGCAACAGTCCAGCAAAAATGGAAGTTCTGCTAAGGTAGACTGGCAAAGGTCGTATCCTACAGAAGGGTAGAAAGCACATGTACAAAATGGAACATCTGCCACCACATAACACTGTCATTTCTGATAAAGTACCACTTGGAGACAATTTGAATCTGGAAGTGCCAGAATATCTATGAATTTCAATTGTCCTGGAGGTTCATGACAGAGACAGTGTTCAATCTGCTTGTCTAGTTGCTACTCTAAGTGATGACTTCAGTCCCACCTGTGACCAGTGACCATCTGTGTGTCATTAGACACATAATTGTGACCTCATTCTGTAATGACTGTAATCTCTCTCTATAGAGAGGAGTGATCAAAATGTCAGCTAGATAAAATGGCAATGTTACATGTTATTTTACCAAAGACTGAAGATCACACTTTGTAGTGTTATGTGTGTGTGCATGTGTGTGTGTGTGTGTGTGTGTGTGTATGTGTGTGTGTGTGTGTGTGTGTGTGTGTGTGTGTGTGTGTGTGTGTGCGTGTGTGTGTGTGTGTGTGTTTATGTTTAATATAAGCATTAATATTTAAGGGAATGTATCTGATATACATATGCATGTATATATACCTATACACACACACACACACACACACACACACACACACACACACACACACACACACACACACACACACACACACACACACACACACACACACACACACACACACACACACACACACACACACACACACGTATCTATCTATACTGTATATATATATATATATATATATATATATATATATATATATATATATATAGAGAGAGAGAGAGAGAGAGAGAGAGAGAGAGATAGGATTGTGCATTCAGTACCCAGAATTCATTGTATGGGGAGTCTTTATACCTGTTACTATCTTAATAAAAGTAACGGTTGCTTTTTTAACAACTCCAGCATCTGCCTGTCACTCCTCTCATGCTTTTGGCATCTATAAAGTATACTGAAAACTTCAAAGTCAGTTTTCTCTAGGGAGTTGTGATACATAAATAGATATCAAACTGTCAGTAATTTTCTGTGTAAAACATCAATGACTCAGTTGATACTGGCAAGCTGTAAATGGTGGGTTAAATCTTCTGCAGTTAGCAACAGAAGCTAGGGAAACATGGCGGACACTCCCAAAAGAACAGTGGTAGGAAGCTAGGAAGATGTGATACTTGGTACCATAATGAATAGATCACAAAGGATTCAAGCCACTCTTTGGGAAAAATTAGCAGTCCAAACTTTGTTTACATAAGGACATAAAAATATGGAGGCAAACATGGACTGCAATTGTGGAATAAATTATATCATACCACCTGTATCTCAAAACTACAATCTCTCCTTATTAGCAATATAGATAACAAAGTTTTTTTCTCACTGAGACATTTCCTTCCCATCAATAATTTTTTTGAATTTTCAAATTTTACCTTCTACTACCCTTCACAGATCTCCTAATCTGACTCCTTGATTGTTCACCTTCCCATTCACCACATTTCTTCCCTTTTGGTGGCTTCATTTACTTACTTGCTTGACATATATTATGTAGTTTTGGTCTACTCATGTCCTTTATTTTTACATCTGAGAACTCAATTATGTGAGTAGTCTGTCGTCAGTCCACCTTGCCCAAAAAACCCTATCACTGCACAATTGCTGTGCTAACCTGCATGATATATACTCATAGAAAATAGATTTAGACAACAGCAGCTTCTCATTGGATGGTTAACATTCCAAAGGGGTATAACAAAATCATTCCTTTATTAACAATTGCCTATCTTACATTGAATTTCAAACATTAGGCTGAGGACCATTTCACATCAAAAATATATAAACTACACGTATGTGTGTGTGTGTGTGTGTGTGTGTGTGTGTGTGTGTGTGTGTGTGTGTGTGTGTGTGTGTATATATATATATATACATACACACACACACACACACACACACACACACACACACGCATACTATGGAGAGCTTGATAAAAACAAGATGATACAGTTAAGGCAATACATTCATTTGTTTATTTATTTATTTATTTTCAGTTTGTTTACTGGGTAAGTGATCTTTTCAGCAGACCCTTTTAGCCACAACCCTGGGTCATAGAAGACTGCATAATACAGAATGCAGTACAATGAGCAGGCAATGCAGCTTAAGAGGAAAAAAATGAGTAAGAATATAAATACAAAGTGTATTTATAGAGATGTATTTGAAAAAAGCAGATATATGCAAAATAATTATATAAAGACAGTATTAACCATATAAAATTGATATCATACTTAAAATCACTTTGCTTAGCCACCACTTGTTCTCTCCTCACTAACTGCGACATACCAAAACCAAAACTGAAATAAACTGTTAGTAGCTACAGCATACAAATATATTTATGATGGAAACTCGGCTCCAAAGCTTTGAGCAAAAATGTATAGTTGTTCCACTGTATAAAGAGGGTTACAAGGTTATCTTAGTTTTCTAAAATCTTTGCTAATCACTGACCAATCTGCGTGTATGTTTTGTAACTCCAGACTTTCAAACAATTTTATATTCTTGATAGGGGCTTGAATCTATGTTAAAAAAGTAGCTAAATGCTTACTTGGTGAGTTAGTAATGTGTTTGTAACAGTGAAGTAATACAGGTGTTTAGAAAGTGAATTAAGTGGTGTGTATGATTTAGAATATTAATGTGCATGTAAAGTAACAAGTGATCCTAAAAATGTAGAATTTCCCAGTATAAAACAGAGAAAAGCTAACACATCACATGCAAGTCACTGTCATGACACTCAGCAGACGATCTTGTTCAAAATTACAGAATAACATCTTAAAGTTAAATAATTCAAAACTACCTGCTAAACAAGTTGTAAGCCTTACATTAAAAAGTAAAAACAGATGCATGTTTCTTTGTTTATTTTGTTATGGGCATCTATGCATCTGTGTGTGTGTGTGTGTGTGTGTGTGTGTGTGTGTGTGTGTGTGTGTGTGTGTGTACTGAGTTGTCTTTAAGAATTCTCTCTTTATTTCTCATATAAGTTATATATTCTGCATGCAAAATCATTCCTCAATCAACAAGTGCCCATCTTACACTGAATTTCAAACATTAGGCAGAGGAACCATTTCACATAAAAAATAAATAAGTAAATATATATATATATATATATATATATATATATATATATATATATATATATATATATATATATATATATATATATAAATCGCATAAAAAAAAACTATCCACAAAAAAGGCAAAAAGCAAATTAACAAAACAACCCATTTTCAAAGCTGAATAAAGCCCACCAAGGTGGGTATTACAGGGAGATAATGACCCTTCCATGAATAGATAGGATGTCTGGCTGTAGTACTAGGCCTCAAAAGATCACTGGATTGTACATTTTTTCCTGTAATACCCCACCTGTTGGGCATTATTGGTTGATTAAACTTCACTAATTCTTCAGATTCTGTTCTGACGTTCTTAGAGCCCTCTTAGATCCTCATTCTAGAAGACCTGCATTATCCCTTTCTATTCTACTCTCCTACATATGCAGCTTCTACACTAATTAATTCAGGTGTCATTAACCTCACGTGTTTCTGATCTTATATCATTTTTCTTCTCTTTCTTTCTTTTTAATGTGACAAAATGTCTTACTATAAACAAAATAATCTCTAATGGTATTGTTTTCTATACTAATTTTTTCATTTATTCTGCTTTTCCTGCATGTCATTTTGATATATTTTGTCCGTTTTCCTTACATCTATTCACTGGCTAACATGACTAACTAGTTTTATACAAACACAGTATTTCTGTCCTGCTTTGAGATTATTCACTTTACAAAGCTTTGATATCACAAGTGTAATAAGTTTATCATTTATAGCTTTATTGAGTGTTTTACCACTCTAAATAAAGTAATCCTTCTTCTTATGGGCTCTCACAATTATGATATGGTTAAAGTTTTTACCTCACAGATGCAAAGTACAGGGATTATTTCTAACCTCTTGTTATTGACTAGGCTTATAATAGTCTGCAGACTGATAGCCTAGTTTTTACCTATGAAATCATGCAAGCTACAGGTCCCCCCTATAACCTAGGAAACGCATAACTAGTATTTAAACTTATAAGAAATACTCACCTTCCAACCCACTACCATATTCATAGGAAACATTAATTACCCCACTATTAACTAGGATTAATCCACATTTTTATTGTTAAAAAATCAGTTTACAAGTTAGTAGAGTCTATAATTATTCAATTATCAAACATTATACAAAGTAAAGCTAATGATTGCTTATTTAAATGCTATAACAGCAAACTATAAAACTGAAATAATATAATTCTAAAGGAATGTAATACGAAAAAAATATAAAACTAAAACAATAGACTTTAAATAGCAATGGAAAAGAAACAAAGACAAATTATTATAACTCCCAATCGTTTTGCAATAATCATAACTTCAACTGATGAATAAGATGTGTAGTGGGTAGAGTTTTAATGGTTTTAGCCTCTTTGCACCTTATTGTCCATAAGAGGCATAAGGAAGAAACCAACAAAAAAATCTACAAGTTTGTTTCATTCCAAAAAAGACCATAATTACCATATAAACATTTTTTTTTTGTAAGAGGAAATAGCAAAGGAACATTGAATTAACTCTGTATTATTTTCCAAAATTTTTAAATCCTTTTACAGTTGATAAAATTATGTTCTGCAGTTCTAGATTGGTGCAATCTGCCTAAAAACATGATCTTTGTTCAATGTATCAATACACCAAGGAAGCCCACAATGGTAACCTATCCGAAGAGCATCTCCATAACAAGTTGCTCCATTGAGGTAGAGAAGAGTAATGTTTCCTCCTTTTTCCCATTAACTGAGAATCATATATAACACCAAATGTGCAGGTACAGAGATTCCTGGATTTTGTAAACACAAACTCCCTGGACCATATTGTCAATACACCAGCCAAGGGTGCAAACATACTGGTTCTGGATCTCATTCATATGGGACAGTGTTGCACACCACCCAGTGTGAAGTCTTCTCTAGTAAAGTCGGGCCAAAAAAAATGAATTTTGAAGTAAAAATAAAACCTAGAACCCCAGCTTAGCATGGAATGTTCAGGAACTACTCTAAGGCTAACTTCCTACTATAAAGTGATAACCTGGCAAAATTTCAAGCCCCCATAAATCCTGAAAACATTCTGCCTACATGGAACTGTTCACAGAAATCCTATACAAGCACGTGAATAACTGGGGTCTATATTACAACGTCAAACTCACAGGAGTCCAAACATTGTAATATCAAACCCAAATCTTCGAAATACAAAAATAGCGAAGCCACGGCACACCGATTTTTTTCCCAGGGAAAAAAAATCGGTGGGCTGTTTTCCGGGCTTTGCTATTTCATTCACTGTGGTGCGATCTCAGAGTTGGTATATTTAAGTAGGGGGTGGGGGGTGCAGCCCCTCATGTTGGGGAGTGGGGGGCAAAGCCCCCCACATTAGTTTAAGTTTAAAGTGCAAGTATTTTCTTTTTTTTTTGTAACGGAACAGTGATTTTTTTTCCCTGAGAAAAAAATCACTGTTCTGTGTTTTTGTAGTTAATGGGTTTCGAACGTCACGGTTCAATATTATAACGTTCAAACTCCTGTAAGTTCGACAATGTAATATAGACCAGAATAACTATATAGAGGCAGCTGTACCACCAGAAAAAGTACAGAATTAACTCAAAAAAACAAGCCACCCTGGTAGAATCACAACATCAGTAAGATGCATAATAGAAGGAAAAATATCATGGCAAAAATTAAGAGGTGTATCACCTGGCAAGATAAAAGCACTCATATCAAGCTATATAAATATCTCAGAGGACAAATTTGAGATAATTTGGCCTCTCAGGCCAAGGACAATAACAAGGCATTCTTTAGCTATGTCTGCAACCCCAAAGGCAATAATACACAATTGTGTGCAGAGCTCATTGTTAATGGAGTCATCTATATTGAGCCAGAAGATCTAAAAAAACACTGGCCAAAAAATTCAACTGTAATTTTACCCCTCCCTCCCCTTCAACCTCCTCTCTGAAAATACCATAAAAATAACTCCCCATACTGTCACTAGGGAACAGGTTCTCAGTGCTTTCATTAAGGCCAAAAACACTGCATCAATGGGCCCAGACAATATCCCAGGATGTCTTCTAACTAGCATGAAACATGACCTCTCAGGCTTCTGGAATTACTCTTTAACTCTAGTCTCCAAACAGGCTTCATGCCTCACAAATGGAGAACAGTGACAGTCATCCCTCTGCACAAAGGTGGGCCATCTAAAGACCTTGGAAACTACAGACCCATAAGTCTCACTAGTCTTATATGCAAAGTAATTGAAAGAAATATCATGGAACTGTTCAGTAATGACATAGGAAACCTCCTGACACTGGACTCAACTCAGCTTGATTTCATCAAGGGAAGGTTATGCCTACTCAACCAGGTGGACTTCTTTGAGAAAGCCACCAAAGCAATGGATGATGGCAAATGGTTCATACTGTCTAGCTTTACCTGATCAAGGCATTTGACAGAATACCCCACTCATGCATTGTTGACAAACTCAAGAGGTTAAGTATAAATGTTATGTCATCAGCAGATAGCCAGATGACTCACAGACAGGATACAGGAAGTTAGAAATGGGGAGTCCACCTCTACAAAGAGGCCAGTCACAAGCTGAGTTTCTCATGAATTGGTCCTGGGACCACTTCTTTTTGGTGTTTACTTCTCTGGTCAAAACCAATGTCGAGGGCCTTTAGCTGACTAAATGTATGGATGATTGCAAATCAGGAACATTTATAGAATCACCCACTGACACAAATGTTCTACAGGAAGGCTGACACAGACAAATAACTGGTGTCAGAACCATGGACTGAAACTAAATGCCAAAGAATACATAATAGTATCCTTCAGGAAGTCATCCATCCCTGGTAAATATCATATTGAGAACACACCCCTAAGAGCTGACCCAGTAGTCAGGGACTTGAAAACACACATAGACAGTAATCTACTCTTTGACCATCACATGTGTACAATAATATAGAAATCATTCCATGTTGTGCAATTTATAAACAAAAGGTATGGCATCTAGGTCTAAGGAGGTCATTGCTCCACTGTATTCAGCATATTATTGAGTACAAAGTCCCCTTTGGTAAGTACCAAACCAAGCACGTCCAACAACTGGAGTGTCCACAGAGGTTCCTCACTAAAAGAATACAGGGTGTAACTAGCATGTCCTATGCAGACTGCCTTAAAGCCATAAACATGTATTCTGTCTCCAATAGGCTGTTCGGGGGAGATCTATGCCTGTGAGGCATTGTCAAACCTCACTATGATGGACCTCCTGCATTTCAGAGAAAACAAACAGCACCAGAATTACCTGTTCTAATGACTTGAAACTTGCCTGTGATGCAAATAGGGCCTGGTGGAGAGACAGGAATGTATCCCTGAGATTACCCCTTCACTGGAACAGGCCCCCATCCATGTAAAGCAGAGTTCCTCCTTAACCCAATTCAAATGTAACTTGGACATTTGAATGGGGTACATGAAATTCATCCCTAGTTTGGTACCTATATCTCTAATGGACAAAGGCAGCCTGCAAATAGTTAATCTCCCAGCCCCCTCCTTGTAAATGTTTTATCTCTGAAGCCCCTGCTTACAGTTATCAAGAGTACCAGAACTTGTCAGAGATTTGAGATGCATGGCTAGGTTTAAAAAGCGCCTAGTGGTTGTTAGCCTAGTACACATCTATGAACCTATGAAACTATAATATCTATAGAAGGCCCACAATGAAGCATATAATGATTTCTACTCAATGGTTAGGTGAAATGCATTTAACATATTGAGTGCTTTCCTTACGTCCTTCAGCAACGTATTCACACTTTAACAACACAAGAGCTTTTACTCAGTGGAACTATCCTGGTAAGCAAGCTAAAGAAAATAAATAAATAAGCTAAATAATTACAACTGCATTTTACAAATTGTAGGTATTTTGTCTATATTAATAACAGGTTTCAGACAGCTTCAGTGATTTCCAATTCTTTTATGTTCTGTTTAATTTGCAAATATCCACCTCCCCAGGTACACACATGCTTTTGCTTAAACTGACACTGGATGACTTCTATAAAAGCAGTTGTCAAGTTTGACTCCATACTATACTTCAGGAAGCAAAAAGGTAAAGCTGTAGATCACTATTGGTTTTGCCTGAGGTTTGAGTCCCTTATTCTTAAGTGTTGCATAAATCTAAGTTAATTTCTACTTTACTTGCCAACCCCAAAAAGAACAGCATCTCTGGTAGGTTTACTTGCAAAACAAATGCAAAAAAGAAACGCAAAAAAATCTGCTGATGATTGTGCATCTGGCACAATGTCAGGAGTTGTATGTTTATCTTTGTTTTGAGTTTTTGCTTACATGACACAACTGCTGATATGACTGGTTTTTGAAACAATACATTTTCCCAAGATATGGCTAGAATGTTTTCCTAATGTTATTGTAGTCAAAGCTGGTCTCTGTGTAAGATTTACACTGATTACTTTTTGAGTATACATTTGTGTGACTTTTTGGGGAGGAGGGGAGACGGTAAATTCACTTATCAGCCAGAGCTAGAGGAATGCTAGAGAAATTCAGTTACCAGATGCTTATATCAGTCAATATATTTTCCCATTTTTCTCTCAGACTGCAAATTACATGCCATGCAGTATTTTCTATGAAAAGCAGAAAACAATGCATGTGTTTACATGAGTAGCACGCATATACTTTGGGGGTTTAATAGTTGGTTGACAAGAGATTAAAGACAGAAATATGGCATTTTATTAAACCAAACACATCAGTATGCCTAGTGTGATAAAATGATCTAGTTTTCTTCATACACAAAACTTTCTGTTGAGTGATACCTTTGAAATTCCTCCAGGGCATCGCATTATTCACTTTCCTCAGCAGAGAGCAGCTGCAAATGGTCTCCAATTTTCATTCAGTATTGCATGGTCATTCTTTACTGTCAAAATGAAGAAGAGCATAAAAGTTGAGTCAATAAAGTAATATGAAATGCTTAATATAAAAATTCAGCAGTGAATGATTAACCGTTCAAAGCTTACAGTAGCCGTTTCAACCAATGGAAAAAAAAGAAAAAAAAAAAAGCATTTTCCACTAAACAGCTCAGTAAAGAAGAACTTTTTTGCCCTTCATTTCTGGACTTTGGTATTAACAGATGGAGGAAAAATGTGTCTACTGATACTATAGGAGCACAAATGATATATGGTGTAGTACTGCAGTCCAGAGCATTGTAGGTGCAAATACCATGGCAAGAAAATGCATGTTTACTTTTTACCATTTGCACCAATTGTCCAGATAAAGACTTTCATGACAGTAGTATAAAATATGAATTCTCTAAATTAAAAAAAAAAATAAAGCAATTAGTATTTATATGCGCAGACTGTGGAACATGTTTTTGTCAACTATGAGATGTACCAAGCTAAATTTATAAGTAAATACATAATTAATTAAATGTTTCTTTAGAAAGATAATCTTAAATGGCTGACACATAACTAATTACATGGTACAAGATACATATTTTTCCCTCCATAACTGAGAACCTAGTTACTACTGACGATTTCTGTTACAACGAAAAGAAAATTCCACTGATGTTGCAAAGAAAACCACTGCAAATCACTTGTAGTAAGTGGACAATTAATGCAGCTCTGTGAATACAGGCATGTTAATTCATGAGTCACTTATGAACCTATTAATATGACTAGCATTTAAGTACATTATTTGGAAAAAGAAACATTTCCCATTGCTTCATCTGAGGAACAGCTCAAGAAGAGGTGTCATTAATGTACCATATTCTGGTATTGTGCTGTGGAAGAGATTAGAAACACATAAATAATGTATCTTTGTTAAAAGGCACTGCTGCATTTTTAATGCTTATAAGCAAATAATACAAGGAACAGTCACCTGCAGCTCTCTTAAATCAAGTAAATATAAGTAAAAAAGCAAATGAGCATGTTTATTCTTCAGAAGTACAAATGTAATTATGCATAATAGTTATGACCCATTCTCTTTCAACATCCCTACAACTCCCGTAGCCGGTTAATCAGTAATGATAATTTATCACAATAACGTTAAGTCCCTTTGAACTTTGTCTGCCATCAGCTCCTGAGCTAGGCATAAAAATCAATAAGAGCTGTCCGAACAAACATCAGTATGGAATGTAGTATTTTACTGATTTCTAATCACCTCTGTAAAGAAAATGGATGTTATTCATAGTCCCCCAGTTCACATGTTCCCACTAGTAATTAGTGCATAGTGGCACTGCACCTGTATTTAAATAAGTTAAATAAGAACAAACTACACTAGGTTTGTAAAATTTTAGCCGTTCGATAAATTTAATCAGGATCTCTTATCTTAACAAGTATAAAATAACTGAAAACCACTATAGTGATGTGTGAAAGGAGTCATATGTACAGAAAGTCATGAATACTTTTGGTTATTTTCTGCAAGTGGCTGTAGGAGTGAGCCTGAGTGTGTACTTAGATAAACACCTTATTTGGGCTTTTATAAAGTTGGAAAAGGGGAAGATCTGGAAACAGAGGGGAAATAACGCAAAGGACACACAGTAGGAAGACATTAAAATGATTGTGCAGGTGGAGATGGGATAGGATGGGCACAACATTTTTGTAGGGGATAGACCCCCATCTTCCATTTCTTTAAGAGGGGGATTGTTGAAGGAGTAAGGGTAGAGGGTGTGGGACAGAGGATTAAGGAAAAGCAAATGAACTCTTAAGCATAAATGACAGGCAAGACATACAGAAACACACTGGTGGGTTGACACTGGGGAAAACAAAACATACAGATGGCAGATGGACACAAAAGGGAGGAGGAGAAGGTGTGACAAGCAGCTACCCTGCAGGGAACCTAATGGACCCGCAGACGGTGACCCTAATGGTGTGGGGGAAGAAACCATTAGTGGCCTGATGATTATAGCCAACTAGGTCAGCAAGTCTTAGGAGGAAAGATTGTAAGGATTACTGGTGCCTCTCCACTAGCAGCTCATCCACTGCTCCACACAGGCTCTGAACCTCGTGGCCCTAGCAGTTTATCATGTTGTTGCAGACCAGGAGGTCCACAGGTGTAGAGCCACTAGCCACATCATGTAATTATATTCTTGAGCAGGCAGACAAATGGGGAGGTGGTGAGCATTCCCTCACCTAGAAGGGATGAAAGTGAGCTGCCCCAGGGCCACCTGAACCTGTAGAAAAAGTAACATAAAAGGGAGAGGAAAAAAGTGCATATGGGAGGGACAGAGAGACAAGAGGGAGAGAAAGGAAGATAAATAGAGAACAAAAATGGACTTAGAAATACTTTGAAAACCTTACAGTTTATAAAATGAAAAAAAAAAAAAAAAAAAAAAAATATATATATATATATATATATATATATATATATATATATATATATTCATTTATTCAGAAAATGCTTTTAAGCATTGTTATATATTTGACTTAGTATTTGAAAGGCTGCATTCTGAGAAATACTTATTGATGGAACTTGTTGTTAATGCTTGTTATGTCATATGAATTACTAATTGCTTTATTACTTAAAGGATTACTGCAGCACTAAGAAGTGACAATATCATGGTTTTAGTGACAGCTAATAATCCCATTACCAGTGTTAACATTATTGGTGTATACTCCATTCCTTTGTACTTCAGCAGTTTAGTATCATATGCTGACACTCATTTACCATACTGACTCTGGATTGATGGTCTGACTGTTATCTATTAGAAACTTGATGTTACATTAAGGAATTAAACGTTTTAAGAGCATATATTTTCATATGACTTTCGACATGTTTCATATTTATAAGTGCTCTACACAAGTCTAGTAACCCTCTGCTCATTCTGGTTCCTACTATATGTAATCTCCTCCTCAGAGATGGGAAAACAAGTAAAATCAGGTTGCTACTCATGTTTTCTTTTTGTATATGCATAACGGGTTAAAGCAACACATTTATTACAACTTCTATTAGATTTATTAATACATTTATAAATTATGTCAATACAATTCCACTCCTTACATGATTTATGTTCCGTAGCAGTCCTCTGTATTTTCCTGAGAAACTGCACCATGTTAATGGGTAAATATGTGACTGGGCCTTGGTGAAATATTTCTTGGCAAAACTATATGAAGGTTGAGAAGGTATCCTTCCTTGAAAAACCATTATGTTGTATACCTTTACTTCATGAACACTTTAGTATGTAATGTTAATAAATTGATACAGCCAGTACGCATCAGTACCACTGTATCTCTGGAGAGGTGAGGGGTCGATTATTTATGTATTGATCCGCTTCCCAAACTACTGTTACAGTGACAACCTCATCATATAGACAGGTTCAAGAAGGAAGGCCACATTCCAGCAAAGATGTCTAACTTAACAAACAATTTCAAGTCACCAGTGTAAGCTGCAAATAAATAAATCACACCGATGTTTAGCTGTGTGTGTGTGGGATTCTTACCGTTAGTTAATTTTAATTATATATAATTAAATTAAATATTTAATTTAATTATATAATATATATATAAAATTGATGTGTCTGTGCACTTATATACATTCACATGCATATCAGCATACATAAACATAAAGAAAACAAGAAATATGAAACTATTGTATAAGAAATTAAATAAGTACTTACTATAGAACTCAGGTCTTTTTTCATGAACCTCCAAAACTCACATGACCAGCTGAACCCCCTTCACCTCTGCATGTCATTCTACCTGTGGTTCACCTGCTCTCCAAGGATGACAAATGATCCTCACAATTTCTGCCATGTCTATTTTATGCCTCTCTGTGCCAGCGGTAGCTGCTGTAAGCTCTGCAAGTATGACTCCTGCAGTTGCTAGCGAAAGATTTTGGTCTGCTTGACAGACCAGCTTTGGGCATAACCCTTGCATTTGATTGACAGAATCCTTCCAAAGTGACAGATGTTGAAGTCTGATGCAGGGGATACAGGGTTGTATAAAACACCATCTCTGCTCAGTCCATATGCCCAGCTACCAGCTGAAATGATAGCAGTGGAAAGGTTTGGTGTACTAACAGGGGATGTGGTCCCATGCAGCTCCAGTTGTTTTCCAGCTCCATTTTCTTTTGGTAAATAAAAGGAAGCACTCCTGAAATGTAATACCTGGACAGAAGTTTGTCTCATGCTATTTTTAATTTCTTTAAATAGATTTTTAAAAATTTTCTTTGAATGTGATATCATGATTGTGTTTTACATGTCTTCAATGATGTTCATATATGATGCCTGTAATTCATATAGCACTTTTTGGGGATCACACAATCAATTTATCAGGAAATACTGTAATTTACACTTCAATGACATGATGTATGTAGCCTTTGGTAGATACTGTGCAGGAAGTAAGATAAGGTAAAGTGGAGTGACAACAACCAAAGTTAACTCTAGCTTTCACAGTTTTAGAAATGTATACATGCCATGTATTGTTCACAATGTATAGCATGCTGGAGTGTGAATTAGTCACAGTTGTTGCTTATGGGTGCTCATGAGTTAAACACAGCTTGCTCTTGGCAAGCCAAATGCATTTACACTTACAGGAGGGGATACACTTTTGTGTTACAGTGCAGTTCATGAGCTTAGCATGCATGCTGAGCCACATTTGCATAAAAGATACATTATTAAATAAGCAGCAACTTACAAGCACATAGTCAAGGAATATTACACCTGCAGCTTTTTCTAAACAAGTACATATGAGCATAAAAGCAAATGGGTGTGTTTATTCTTCATAAGTCCCGATCTAATTAAATACAACAGTTCTGACCCATTTTTTTTTTGCTGTCCCCACAACTCCTGTAGCTTCAGTCCACCATTTTAAGTTTTAGTTTAACAGTTCTATGGAACTCCATGAAAGGAACAAATGAACTAAGACATTTTATTAACAGCAGTGATAAGCATAAATGATTAGGGGAAAAAAGCTGTGTAATCTCTTCAAGAGCAGTCTATACTTATTGACAAAAACATGACAGTTAGTACATTTATAGATTGCACATTAAATAATTGGAAAAGCTTAAGGTGCCATTTTATGTGCTGTCTATATGTGTCATGTGGGTACAGTTGCTGAATATAAGCCAGCTGATTTAATTAAATAAAGAAATATATGATATAGGACATATCCTACTGACTACTACACCCTCACGGTAAACACATGCAGGCATACAGATTACTATTACAGCAGGGGAGTAGATGATGCAGGTAGAATGAACACAAAAAGTGAAAACCACAACTGAGAAGTAGTTTTGCAGCATGGGTATCACCATTTATGTGTGTTAGTATAATGCAGTGGCATGCATGGTCCACATTTCTTGAAATTATTGTACACCGATGCTGGGTATCACTTTGTCACTTGTATTGCGATATGTGATTGCAGATTACAATCTGATGCAAAAGCAGGAAAACAAGACACAGGATAGTCAGATTCTTTCCTGATGAGAAGCATGTCCTTATGGATGTTCCATGGACATATTGTAAATGTCCTTTTGGAAAATGATGGCCAAAGCAGGCAGTGTGAGCTAAGGGATGGAGTCAAGTAGTGACTGTCATTAATGCTGAAGGGAGAAAGAAGCACATTCCAGCATAGTGCATGAAAAGAGCCTATGACATGGTGGGATGTGCCAGGACAAAAGCTAGGCATAGCAACTATGGTGGTGGCCATCTTACAATCCAACCTTTAATGCCACTTGAGGAGACTCTCCATAACAGATGTCGATTTGGATGTAGATGAGGATGCTGGTTTAATCATTAGAGGTGGGGGTGACACCAGTACCTTCAGACCCCTGCAACAATCATAGTATTGCATTGTTGATGGTTAGTGTACAGCTCATTTACTACATAATGCTAAACTGTATTTAGCACGACATGTGCACATATCATCCTTACAGGTTTCATTATCAAGTATGCCTTCAACGTCAGATGTGTCTGAAAACTCTACAGATAATTCACAGTAGTTTTTGTCATCCTGAATATACATACATACAATTGCAGACATCACAGGTCAAGTTAAACACATATTTACATATTTTTCAGAGGGCTGGTAACAGGATCAATCTCATCCTGTTCCTTAGCACAGCAGGCTGGTGTTGACAGTAGGATTATCAGTGATGAGACCATAACTCCAATAATCATGACATAACCTGATGACAGTTGCACATGGTTGTAAAATGTACTAGCAGGGCCCCCTTCACCATAGCAAGTGGATATTTCCTCAGGCAGTGACACACACATATGTAGAAAGTCTGACAGATTAAGAAAAGTACAGTTATATGCAATGTGCACATGAAACAATTTTCTGGGAAGAACAAGCTGAATGAATACAAAGTTTTTGATTACACAGTAAAATACATAGAGCAGAGTCATACAATAGTATACACATATGTAAACAGGAACATGGTACAGCAGGACTAGATTCTGGAGTCACAGAGGGTAAGTTAAAGTAGTACAAGAATTTCTAGACTAGGGGTCATTGAAAGTAAATTTGGAACAGTAGTAGCTATAGGCTATATATAACTCAAAGACATTTGCTGTCAAATCTAGAGACAGTAACATGTTGAATTATATTAAGTGAAGGTAAGATGAGAAGACTGAGAGAGTTGTTAGGATAATTTTAGCATTTATCCTGGGGTTAAACTGGGACATGCCCATGAGTTAGTAAGGTATTCATTTAGATCAGCTTTGAATGAAGGTGCGTTAAAATTAAGTCTTAGTGGTAAGGGAATGGAGTTCCATGACTTGGCTGCATAGCTGGGATAGAGGGACTTCCCAACTGAATCCTTTGGTTTGTGAATCCATCCATCCACAACTCATTTTCTCATTTTTTGCACATTAGGTTGGGGTGTCACTTCAGTAGTGACCATCATCTAGAGCCAAGGTTCAGAGTGCTGGGTTGCTATGCCTGCTGCAGTAGTTCTCACATGCTACACACTTGCATGCACATTCACACCTATGGCTAATTTAGAGTGTCCAATCGACATAGCACATTTTTTTATTTATTTTATTTATTTTTTTATTTTACATTTGTTGACCGGGCTAGTCTAACTGGATACATGTCCATTTTCAGTAGAGGCCCAGGGAGAAAAGCACCGAGGAAGCACAAAAATATAATCACATATACAAAGATTAATTTCATGTTAAAGACTAGGAATAATCTCAGAGTTCCAGGGAGATAAGCTCTGAGGAAGCACATGTCTTTGGAATAATGGAGGAAACTGGATCACCTGGAGAAAACTCCCACAATTACAGGGAAGACATGCAGACTCCACAAGGACGGCACCCCAGCCAAGAATCAAACTGGAGAACCTCTTTCTGTGAGGCGACAACACTATCTGCTGCACCACTATGCAAAGAATTAAGGTGTTATTTGTATTTTCAGCAGACTGATCTGTTGGGTGAGTATGTCTTGAGAATATTATTCAAGGATGGGCATTGCAGTGGTTTATGGATTATCTTACAGGTAGTGACTAGCTGGGAGTATAAGAGGCAGTGAGATAATGCTCGCCAGATAAGTCTTTTTTATTGGATCACAGTATGGGTTCTGCAGGGATTACATGTAGTAGCTTTGTTCACCTTTGTTATATCTGTGCTTTAGTATGTTTTTGAGTGTGCTCGTAGGTTTATCAGGACAGATGAGGCATAAAAAAGGGAAGGTAAGAGATAGGTTGTAGATAGGAATGTTTTGATTGCATCATTGTGATAGCGCTTAGTTCTGTATAGAGGTCCTAGTTTTTGATGAGTTTCTTATAAACTGTGTTATATGTAAGTCAAAGTTTAGATTGTCAATGATTATCTTTCCAAGCAGTTTAGTCTCAAGAACAACATTTTACTATAACAGCAATCTTTACCTAATAAACATAATAGGTATAGCTGTTTCATAGCTCTAATCTTTTATTAAAGATCAGACATGGAAAAACTAATATATTTAACTTACAATTTAAAGTAGGCACTTTTAAGTATTTGAGTAGAATATCAAATAATTGATCAGATTTATGGCAATATTGTGTAATAGAAAATACTTCAAAACAATATCATTTGTATTGCTGTCCCTTTGGACATAAAATATGCCATGTTCAACTTGTTCCAATGATTCTATTATCTACCTAGTGTATCCCCTGTCATTGAAACACTACATTGTTTCAGTGGTCTGAGTATACATCCTGCTATCTTCATTAGTAATCCAGCTAATGCTGCATAGCTCACCTTTAGGAACAATTTTCTTTATGTGTAAGCATGATCACTAATAAATTAAGTAATATATATAAACTTTATAGACTACTATGATTAAAGGTAAATATTTGTAATGCAATCAGAGTCAGAAAAAGTGAAATTCCCATTATTATTTTTTACCCTTTTAAATAATGTAAGCTTGCCTTATCTGATTGACAACCAAAGATATCACCAATAAAACATTTGTACTCTGCTACTTTTTTAATTAAATTTTGCTTAAACAAACAACCACGTTTCCATTAGAAAGACTGAGACTGGCAGGGATTAATGTGATGCTCATAACCATAGTGGTCCCTTTAATTAACTACATCCAATATTTCCATATAAAATATCTTATATCGCAAAACTAGCACCGTCAACATAAACAAAGCCTATGTCCTTACACTGGATTAAATGGCAGCTTCATTTGTCCCAGTCCCCTTTAATAAAACACATCACACCAAAATGGCATTTAATGACCTTTATTAACTTTCAACAACATAACTTTATTGCATCATTTCAAAATGTTAATCACAACATGAACATCCTTGTAACCCCAACAAGTAACAGCCTTGTAATCATACACCAGGGCAACATTTCCCTGCTCACCCTGCCCGAATAAGCAGCTTCCACACCACAATTTACTAATCAAAGCAGCATCCTATCACTTGCTTTCTTCCCCCTTATTCCTTGCATCAGCACCCAACACCAAATAAGCAGCATCTACACCACTGCTCACTTATTCTTTCTAATGAAAGCAGTGTTCTGCTGCTTGCTTTCATCCCACATACTCCTTGCATCAACATCCAACACCAAGAGGGGGAACAGAAGAGGGACAAGCCTGTCCCTCTTCTCTACCTACCAGCCTGACCCTAGGCTGTCCCCCCTCACGTAATAAAGAACTTTCACTAAACCCTCCTAAATAAACTTAAAATGTACATTACACAGATCCAAACCACAA
Organism: Protopterus annectens; assembly: GCF_019279795.1. Classification (NCBI taxonomy): domain Eukaryota; kingdom Metazoa; phylum Chordata; order Ceratodontiformes; family Protopteridae; genus Protopterus; species Protopterus annectens. Next base: position 1,238,408,144 of record NC_056731.1, on the reverse strand, counting down.
ACATTTAGGTGCACTGCATTGTTTCTAAACCAAAAAACAGGTCCCTGTCAACATCCCTATGTTCTGTTGTGTGCATAACCAAAGCACCCAACTGCCATGCCAACCTACAATTAATAAACTGCCACACCTGCTCTAGCACCATAAAACCAACAGCATTCCTTCAACATAAGTGTGGTACTATCTCAGACCATACAATGTACATACCTGGATATACTCATAACCTCTTCAACATAACCAAATCCTCCCTTATCTGATATACCAACTGCTTCTTAAGAATTATTCCCAAGCCATTACCAGCTAAATGTACCGCCAATACCTAAGCAAGCCCCATCCATGACTATATAAATGCAAACTCCTCCATAAGCTGATTCTACCTAAGGCATCTAATAACATGCTAATTAACTCTCCTTCCTAACTGAGGCAAACTCATGTAACCAAATGTGTACTGTCATAGAGAAAAACAGGACCTCTCCCTAAACTAGCAATCCTAACAGTTCTGACACCCTGAATGCTCCAAAATACATCCATAAGCAGAAAAGTTACCCACAAAACATAATCCACTTAATCACCAACCATTAAAGCTAAACCTTTCAATAAAACTTTCAAAACTTATCTTGTCAAAGGCCAATGCATATCCATATTCACACCAGACACTCTAACCCATCCTCTCAACATATGCTCCACTGTCCAGGTTTTAGTGAAATCCTACAACCCAGCCACCTGCACAAATATACTAACTGCTGCCAACTCCACCTTGACCAATTTTGCTGCCTTTCCATGCATACAAGCCATAGCCAAATATCGCAATAATAGTTTTTCTGACCAAACTCCCTCCCTCAGGCAAGTGTCAAATAAATTTATCAAAATCATATAATGCCCTACCATACGCCTTCCTGATAGATGCTACCCAAGAATGCTGCATCAACCATCTGGTTAATTCAGTTCAATCTACTACACATCATCTGGCCACACCCTCAGCTCGCCATCTGCTTCCTGAAAAACTGAATACGAGATAAACTGCCAGCAGTCCTATTCTTAGCTCTCACTACATGCACACATGTGAAAGCAAATTCATCACTAAACTCTGCAAAACCAACTTATGTAATACTAACAAAAGCAATTCAGACTTCAATGTCTTAGCCTGTAAACTTGCAACAGTGCAATATTTTTTGAATGAAAAACAACCCTCTTCCCCATTAACTATTCCTGTCAAACCACCAATGCTGTCAAAATTGTCATTTCCTCCAAAAGCTACATCCTTCTTCCCATCATCCTTCCCTTCCAATAAGCTGACCATCAAACCGCAAATTAGTCACCACAAAAAAAAAAAAATGCTCCCATCTCAATTCCCTCTGTTGTGTCTGTAAAGAATTGCAACTTTTTAGACCATCCCAATCCAACTGCCAAAAGAAAACCCCATTACACTGCTCCAAAAAAGACTAACAGATTGCTAAATCAGCCTGTGCCAGATAACCAACCCTTATCCAATGAAGTTTGTATTTTCCCCTTTTTAACAAAAAGGTCACAGACCTACAAAAGTACAATCTGGGTGAATTGTCTGACATGCAATATTCAGGAGCCCTAAAACCTCCATGGCATCCCTAATCCACACCATGTCCTCAACTTCACCCATCTAATCTTATCCTTCAAATGTGTTATCTTCTCAGCCTGTAAACAAAACAACCATTGTTCCGCATCCACTAGTAAACCCAGCAAATCCAGTGCCTCAGCTGGACCTACCAACTTCTGCCTGGCCAACGGGACACTGAGCTCTTCACATGTCCCCAAAAATTCATGCATACCCTCCAATGCACCTTCACCCTTCACCTACTATTAAGAAATCTTCCAAGTAATGTGCTGGCTTCTGTGTCTTCACCTGATGCTGCCAAATCCAATGAAATGCAGTGCTAGACTTCTCAAAAGTGCCACAAGCTGCAGAGCATCCCATTTGCATAACCTTGTCAACATAAAACTTGTTTCCAACCATTGTGCCTAACAATGGACATTTCTCCTTCACATTGGCAGCAAATGAAATGCAGACTGAAATGTGCACCTTCACTAACCTCATATCCTTGAACCTCCTAATGACCTTTACTGCATCATCCAAAGACACATAACTCACCTAGGCATCTTCTACTGAAATTAAATTGTTAATGAAGTTCCCCATTGGGATAAGACAAATGGTGAATCAACCTAGCTACACTGACTGACTTCTTAGGATCCAAGCCTAATGGTGAGACTCTAGAACTGCCAAAAAAGGTGGACTATCAAAAGGGGCCAGTAGCATACCCATCCACCGTCCCTTTTCCACCAGACCTTCAAGAATATCTTCCTTATCCCACACAGAATGCAAATTTTTAGAGACCGAGCCACCCCACCCCCAACCTGATAGAAAATCCCTGAGAAAACCCCTTAATTAACTCTTCTGCAACTACCAAATCAGAAAATTGCGTGAGCATATGCCACAGTTTTCCACCTTAATGGGAGAATGAGTCCCCTGCTTTTCCTCTCATTCCCCAAAAAGACACCCCCCTGCCCAGAAAAATATCCCCTGCCCCACAGATTTTGAAATCCCTGAAAAGATGAAGTAGCCCACTAAAGTCAGACGAAAGTGAAGTTGAATTGACCAAATTGCCTTCTCACCGGCCACACTGAACAGCTGGATGTTTTCCTGCACACTTTCAGCATGTATGCGAGAACTTGCATGCCACCCACAAACAATGCCCTGCCTTAAAAGGCCCAATGAACCTCCACCCAAAACTCCCCTTATCCTACCCCCTCTATTAACAGCTCTTACATTATCTAGCATGGTAACTAGCCATAAATCAGGGTGCCTAAATTCCCAATGCAAAGACTAATCCAATGCTTTTTGCTTCCGAAACCCCTAATAGTACAACCAGGCATTTCCCTGACCATAGACATTGTGCATCACAAATTGTGAAAATAAGGCAAGAGTGGTAAGGCCAAAGTGGTATCTTTTTCCAATCACACTGCCATATAATAAACAAAACTTAACACCCAATTTCCCCATGTCCTTGGAAGCAGCCTATCTACTCTCTTTCACCCCAGGGCCATGAAAGCAACCAAAAAATCTTTACCATTTGCAGTTCCCAATTCCATCCAAATATTGGATCCCTTATGCATCAATTAACCCAAAAATATATACATACTATCCCTTCCAGATATTTTTTTGTAACTGAGAACAGTATGTTAGGTATGAGTTATGGGTTCTACCTGACTTCGTCGACAGCGCAGAAGACCGACAGCGGAATTCGGAGCTCCAGAAGATCGAAAACGAAGAAGACCGACGCGAATCGCGAGTGGCAGAACATCGACAATGCAGAAGACCGACACGACGGATGACAACACCAACGCCGAGGATGCCGACATGGGGAAAGGCTGTGTGAGTATGCGGTAGTGACGGACGTTAGGGTGCGAGGCAGGTAAGTGTGGAGATTGACGGTCTGTGGGGATAGGGGTGGGTTAAGTGAGTTAGGGTTAGGGAGCGATAGGGGTGGGTTAAGTGAGTTAGGGTTAGGGAGCGATAGGGGTGGGTTAAGTGAGTTAGGGTTAGGGAGCGATAGGGTGGGTTAAGTGAGTTAGGGTTAGGGAGCGATAGGGCGGTTAAGTGAGTTAGGGTTAGGAGCGGGTAGGTAAGTGTGCGATAGTGACGGACCTTAGGGTTAGGGTAAGGTTTAGTGTGGGCTTGTAAGGATTTTGGTGTGCTTGTGTTGTGTGTGTGGTTTGTGGAATGGGGATGTGTTTTGTTTTTAATTGTTATTGTGGTGTGTGCAGTGTATGGGGTTTCGTGTTTGTGTACCGTCGGTTATTTCGTTGTCGGTTATGTGTGGTTTCGTGTTTATGGACTGTCGAATATGTGGTGTCGGTGATGTGGTTGTCGGTGTTGTGTGGTTTCGATTATGTCAGGTAGAACCGAGTTATGACCTCCCCCCAACAGATGACATGAAACTCCCCATAGCTAAACCCATGCTACTCTCCCCAGTGAATGCCTTACCCCGGACCTGTTTCCCTTCACTGAACCTCTACCAATTCTTAATGGTGCCTGCAGTTTCACTGGACTCCAGACATGATTTGCCTCCCCGAACCGTAAAATATTTCTTGACCGAACCAAATCTGACCTGCCTACACGCATTCCCAAAAACCTGTCATTACCTGCCTCCGTATTATGCAGTGGTCCAATGGCTGGCAATTCCATCATGACAGCATCACTCAACTGTTGTGCCCACTTCCCATGGGCCACCAACCTGTTCTTCAACAGCTGCCACCTCCCCTTCCAACTGGACAAGCTGGGGTCTTCAGTCACTGCGATTCCACTCCTCATAAAATCCTGGAACAGCTCATCCAACTGTGCAAAGGTGGCCTCCTTTCTCTGCCACAAGTTCTGATCTGCAAAAGAAAATTAATAATAAGACACCAGGATCAGGTGGGAAAAAATCCTCTGCACAGGTCAACCCAAAACAATATCAGAACCTTTCGGGGATTCTAACCAATGCCCCAGCTGTACAATTATAATTACCCATTTATTATATTATTATTTTTTTCTGTACTGTTCATCCGTTGCTATACCTATATACATACATTACTATTACTATTATTATTACTTTATATATATATATATATATATATATATATATATATTTTACATATCCCTCACCCATGTGTCTCAACTGTACAAATTCCCACAAAATGTCCAGATTATTGCCTCATATCCCCAGTTAACTCTTCCCAAAATTAACAACATCAACCACACACACCCCTTGATATACCAGCACCAAATAAAAAAAGGTAATAGCCATCCAAAATGCATGAGAATGCAACCGCACCAAGAGTGTCTAGGATAGTAAGCCATGACGATAACTGTCCCCACTTCTGGTCCCTTTCCCCCTGTTATTCACTCTCAACCCTTCATCTCCACAATGCGAACCACTATCCCTCATAATGTGGAACAAATGGGCAAAATGTAGAACACCTACTAATGGCATACTAATACCTTCAGCTAGGAAGGTCAAGCAGCCAGCCATTAAAAGGGTGAAAATATGCTTGTTTTACTTAAGAACAGATCACGTCACTCAATCTCCCCAACACTGACTGTATGACAGATCCTTACCATATAAAACCATATCTCTCAACTGTCCAGAATTTTGCAGAACACCCAGATTTTCAGCTCATATTTTTGGTCTTTTCCTCATAAAATGTGTGATTTTTCTGACAATTCACTGACGACTGTAGTCAGTAAATAAAGAAATAATTTGAGTTGCAGACTTCATATCCTTTATAAAATACATGCTAAAGCAATTCATGTTATTCTACTAACTTTCTAAGCTAATGAGAGGGATATTTAAAATCTATCCTTATTTTTGGTCCTTTGTCCCCTCATTACTTTAGGCTTCATCCTGATTTCTTGTCATCCAGATTTCTTGTGCTAAGAGGTTGAGAGGTATGAACTTCATGATCATGACCTTTGTACAACCCCAAAGGAGGTATATCCCTCCTCATGAGGTACACTGGAGGGGTATGTTCATACTCCTACTTGAAGCAGGGGAGCAGACCTGTTAAGCGTGGAAAACAATTCTTACTGGGAGAGAATAAGCACATCAACACAAGCAAAATATAAGTAGTGGAGAAAAAGTAAAAATTAAACAAAGTAACACAAATACTCAACCATAATGTGCAGCAAACTAAATACACTTATGCACTACATAAATTAGAATGAAATCAGATTTCTGTAACACACAGTTTTTTCTTTAGTACAACCACACAGATTCAAACTTAACTACTTGAAGGCATTATAATCTTTGTGACAGTGTCTCTCAACCAAGTGCCTCCCCCAGTCTAACTGACTGCACCTCCACACTACTCCTCCTAATGGTTGACACCTCACTGTGCATGCCCGGCAAGTGACTGTTATCCAGTAAAGCTCTCAGCCAATGAAACAACAACCCCAAGAGCATCATGCAAAGTTGCACAGCAAACCACCACCACCAATGGACATTCTGACAAAATACCACAGTCCAACAGACCTTATCCACTTATTTAAAGCTAACAGAGCTATCTAACCAGCCCACCAATGCTGCCTTGATGAGAGAAAGCCGACAAAAACACTTTTCAACTGAAGACTACTGCTGCATTATTCAACAAAATGAGGGGGTATGGCTTATGAAAATGTCCCTATCTGTGACTGTTTTTCTTCCTTATTTTATATATATAAATATATTTATTTTTTACTGACTACCAAATATCTACTCAGCCTATCTCGTCAATATTCTAGCCAACATCCCCTACCCACCACCAAAAACACTTTGCCATCTTCAAGGAAACAAAAATTGAACCCCTAGCCATACATAATAATAAGTTACCAAACATTACGCTCCTCCACCATGTGCATAACTACTAATCCACAGCCTACCTGATTGCTGCAGTACCTACTAGTCATCTCAGATGTAATCCGGCAGTATAGTAAGATCACTCCTAAATCTGATTCCCTTTCTCAGTTACACACACATTAAAACCCCCTAAGTCCCATGCTATACCTACTCACTTCTTCTAAACTTCCTCATTTTAAATTAACCCTTGTCATCCAAGAATGTAAATAACCTTCCCTTACTTCCTAGCCTTAACATCCTTCCCCAAATCAAAGCCCTGCACCCTCATTTAACTCCCCCTAATCCCTCAACACTCAAGATGTCCCTGGACAAATCTGTTTGTTCGCAGACCTCATTTTACTTCCTGTTTTAGAAGCAAACCAGTACCTGTCTTAACTGAATTAATTTATTGCTTGTTTTATCTTAATATGACATTTTCTTCAATTATGTAAACAATTTTATTTGGTTTTGGATCACCCTGATAAGTCATTATTTGTTTTTTTGAAAAATATATGATGAGAAAGTAAACAGAATTTCTTCACTTTACATGTGAAGTTTTACTTTTGAGCAATTGGTATAATGCTATTTTTTTGTCTGTGCACTATATTTGTTAGGTCTGACATTTGAGAGGTGCATCAAACTCCAACATAAAATAAATTATGTTGGCTCTTCTCAACACTAGAAGTCTAAACAATAAATTACCTGATCTTGAGGCTTTTCTTCATCTGGAACATATCCATGTTTGTATAATTACTAAGCCCTGGTTTAAATGTAAAGAAAGCATTCTCTCCATACTGGGGTTTGTGTCTACAGTGCCTTAAGGCCTGATGGTAATATCACACACACACACACACACACACACACACACACACACACACACACACACACACACACACACACACACACACACACACATTCACTAATCAAAAAACAATTTTGTCCACACACAATCTTGATGACAGAAATACTGGCCCATGCACTTGCGTGTACAGCCCAGCACAAGTGAGCACACAGACAGAGACACGCACACACATGCACACATGCAACAGCCACACACATGTACACACATGCATCCAGACTTGATTCCCTATCTACACCCCAGTGTACCCACCCAGCTAGACACACACTCTTAAACATTTATGCAGCTTCATTCATGCCCCATAGACATGCACATGTACGTCTATACACATACATGCATGAGCACAACCCTACACATACATACATACATGAGCACACACTCTACATATGCATACACAAGCGCACACTCTACACATACATACACAAGCACATACTCTATGCATACATACATGCGCACACACCCTATACATAGAAACACAAACACACACCCTACACATGCATACACACTCTAGACATACATACATGCGCAAGCACCTTTCTCATACATACATGAGCACACACCCTACACATACATACACGAGCACATACCCTACACATGCATACATGAGCACACACCATACACATACATACACAAGCACACACCCTGTCACCACACGTTCACTGATCTTACCTGCTTAGTGAGTACTTCTAAAGGATTGAATGGGTGACTATTTTACTATGGTTACCTCCTACAGTAAAATTTTACTCAGCAGACTACTTGTCTGAATCACTCGATTGTGCAATTCGATAGTCATGAACATTTCCATGGGAAGTGCACATGGCTTGTTAGTATTAAGCACTCCCCCAGACTGCAGAATTAACATTTGGTTTCATCCATGAGACCACACTCCATGCTACGTCCACTATAAGGGCAAAACCTCAATATGAGTTCCTTCTCTGAATCTGAAAGTCTTAGCATGATGCAAGAATTTACCAAGCTAAGGAATTCACATCAAGATAAGCCTTTCTGAATCCTAGAGGCTGCCCTTTTAAATCATATAATAGCAAGAATCAAGAATCTTTTAATTTCACAGTTACCATCACCATCTGCAAAGAACTTTATGCACAGGAAAACAAACTCTGTCACTGCTTACACTTTTATCTAGTTATTTATAAAGACATGACAGAACAAGAAGACATCATTTTTTTTTCCACAAGACTCCTGCTGTAAGGGAGCTTTTGCATTTTCTTATCTCATCTTCATCACAAGCTGCTCTTCCTCACCTTCAGAGTGGCATCATTTGCATAACTTAAGTTATTAATATTTTCCTAGCAATTTTGATTTCAATATCTAATTCATCTAGCCCCCATTTTGCACAATATATACAGTATATAAATTCAATTATTAGGTGACAGTATACAGCCTTGTCACACTCATTTCTAAACCTCGAACCAGTCAGTTATTCTAAGCTCTAACTGTTGTTTCTTGTTCTGCAGATAGATTTCTCAGAAAGAAAATAGCATAATCCAATGCCCCCATTTCATTAATAACTTATTATGGTTTGTTATGGTTCATTCAAAGTCTTTAGATTAGCAAAAAAGCAAAAGTAAATATTTTTCTGAAATTCTCTTTCTTTCTTGGTTACACAGCAGATTTTGGCAGTTTGATCTCTGTTGCCTCTGACTCTTGTAATTCCATCTTGTACATCTAGTAGTTCTTGGTCCATATAGTCTCAAAGTCTGTCTTGAAGGATCTTGAGAATTAACTTGTTAGCGTGTGAAACAAGTGCAACAGTTTTGTAATATGAGCATTCTTCAGCGTTGATGTTTTTGGTGACTGCAATGTAAACTGACATTTTCCAATCTAATAGCCACTGTTGTGTTTTCCAAATTTGCAAATATCAAGAAACAGTGTAGTATCATTTTACAGGTCTGTTGTGGCCCCCCCCCTTTGTGGAGTGGGATAACCGTCACGGTGTGCCATTCAATGGGCACAAAGCCTGAGGTGAGGCTATGATTGAACATAGTACTTAGGTGGGGTGCCAGTTCATTCTGTAGTTCGTGTAGAAGGCAACCTGGGATGTTGTCAGGTCCCATGGATGCTGTGTTCTTGGCTTTGCAGAGAGAGAGGTTTTTACCTGTGCAGCCGTGATTACAGGAACTTTGCATTCTTTCTGTATAAATATGGGCCCTTTAGGGGGTGAGAGGGGGGTAAAGTTAGCACTGAACCTATCTGCCAGGATGTTGGCAATATCAGTTGGTTCTGTATATTTAGTGTCATTGTGCTGTAACTCAGAGCAGATCTGAGTGTTGCCATTGAGATTCTTGACATAGCTATAGAATGCTTTGTGGATGTCTTTAGAATCAGTGGTGATTTTTTTGTTTTCATAACTAGCTTTGGAGGATTTTATGAGGGATCTCAGCTTCTTACTGAGGCTGACCAGGGAGTTCCTCCAATCATGGGATTTTATTCTTTTTTGCAATAGTTTCTTTCTTCTGTTGTAGAGTTTGTTTATGGCAGAAGACCACCAGATTGACTTCCTTTTTTTGGAGGATATCATCTTGGTTTTGTTAGGGATAGCATGATCCATACACTCATGTAAGTGCTTATAAAGTGCATTTGTGTAGGATTCAGCAGTCGTACCTCTATTGTCCATCTGCATGGGTGTTGTGAAATTTGCCACTTCTGTCTTAAGAAGCATGAAGTTGGATTTGGAGAATTTTTTTATGGTTGTTTTCCTAATGGGGGGTGGGAGCGGGATGTGGATGTCTAGGGTGATTAGCTTGTGGTCGGATCTGACCAACGAGGAGCTGACCTCTGGTGTGGAACACCTGTCACCCATGTTGGTGATGACCAGGTCCAGGATATTGCTGCCCCTGGTGGGGGTGTGGATAAGTTGATCCAAGGCATTGGAATTGATGATTTTCAGAAAACGTTGAGCAAAAGAGTTGGTACATGAGTAGTTTTCCCAGTTAATGGTAGGGTAGTTGAAATCACCCATTATTAGAGTGTTGGGTTGTACCTTAATATTTTCCAGTGTATCAAGAAAAGAGGAGTGGGAATCCTGGGGCATGGTGGGGAGTCTGTAACAACTACAATCTGGATTGCGGTTTGGCCCAGAGTTAGTTGAACTTGGATAATCTCGGATGCATTATGCTGAGCAACTAACTTGGAGGTGTGGATATCCTTAATGAATATGGACATGCCTCCACCTTTAGTGTTTCGGTCCGGGTTTGGTGGCCGAAAGGTGTGGTATGAATTATAGCCTGGTAATGCAGGTGTGCTCTCTGGAGCTTTGAACCATGTCTCTGTCACTGCACAGATGTCAATGTTCTCCATTTTAAGGAGTGCCTCGAGTGAGTGAATTTTGACGTTTAGACTTCTAGCATTGAGTAGCATTACCCTCAGATTTTGCTTGCTTGTACCTGTTATGGTGGTGAATTTGTCATTTGAACCTTTCCTAAAAAAGGCACTATAGGGGTGGCAAGAGCCTTTGCCAGTATCTGGAATCCCAAGGGCGACAGGTGCAGGCCATCTCAGGCAAAGCAACATGGTCTGTTGATCATGTCATCCCAGGCAAACAGATACTGGATTCCCTTATAATGACACCAGAAGCTTAGCCAATTGTTAAAGTCAATCATTTTGTCCTTGTACTGTGGTATCATTCTGGGTGATGGCTGGATGCTACTCAGGGCTAGGGTCATACCTGCCTGGGCTACAAGATCGGAGAGCTCCTCCATGTCTCTTTTCATGTAGTTCAGGGAGGATGCCTCAGGTCATTCACACCAACATGGACAATGACAGAGTCATATTTGTACTTGTTGTGGAGTGACCTGAGTGCGTGCGTTATGTGGTGGATCCTGGCACCTGACAGGCTGCTGACAGTAACTTTTTCCTTGTTTAGCCTGGTGAGTGGAATATCAGTGTGCCTGACTATAGAGTCACCTATGACTAGAGTGTTGGGTACGTTATGACTTATGGGCTGTAGTTGAGTGGCACACTGAGTATGTGGGCTATGTGTCATTTGGATTGTGTTGGGGGGGGGGTGGAGGTTGCTTGCATTTCTGCTTTGGAGGTCTCTGTTGTTTGGGCAGGTTTTTACTGAGAGCCTCCGCGAATGTAGGTGTGTGTTTTGTGCTTCTGTGTGTGTGTTTTGGTGGTGTAGGTTTTGAGGGACTATGTGATGAGTGTGGTGCGGTGCAAGTGTTTACCTTCTCCTCTTAACTGTCTAGTACAGTCTTCGGTGAAGAGAGCTTTGCTTCCAGTTTGGCTATATAAGTGCATCTCTCACAGGTTGTAGTGTTGGGTAGTAGGAGGAGAGGGTTGTCTGTGTACATGAGGCAACTGCTGCATTGTCCCAAGATGCCCAGATTCATCAGGTAGACAGGAGAAAACACCGGGAGCTGACCTTTAGACATGCCTGAATAGGTGCTTATTTATTAAGTACTAAAAACTGTTTTCCTCCAGACAAGTGACGAAAATTGAGTGCTGTAGTAATTTGTAACTTATTTAGTGCTTACAATGAGTTCTGAACAAGTGCTGAGCTCAAAGAAACAAATTTGAGTGCTATAACTAAAAAGCTGGCTAGCTGCAAGGGAAAATTTGAAGAACAGACTTTATGGCACCAGGAATAGTCTAACCCTAGTTAAGTGGGGGGGGGGGGGGGGCACAGGAGCTCACAAACAGTCCTGGATCAGAGATCATAATGTCTTGTGATTGAAATGTAGTAATATGAGTTAAATGAAGTATAGTGAATGCTGAGACGACACTCCTAAATCAGTAAAAAGATAAATTTGCTAAGCACCTTTCAGAACATCCCTGTCACAAGATAAGATCTTAACAGCGTTTTAGGGTTGCTTAACAATATTTGATGAGCACCTGTAAGAGTCAGTGAGATTTTGTCTTGTTTTACAGGCTATCAGTTGCCCATGCCAGCTGGCAAAAACAGTGGCAGAAGGTAAAAATCGATTAGGTGCTTGTAAATAAAATGCGTGGCAGAATGCTGTTTACAGCTCTTAACAGTTTGTTCTTCACTGTGACACTTCATTTCTGCCTACTGTCCATTTTGCAGCTCAAGTTGCCTCGCTGGCTTTGAAGCAAGTACAACACTTCACTTTCCTACATTTTTCGCATTCCTTTTTTCTTCAGTTGGAAGTACATGGATCAGAAAATACTCCATGTACTTCCAACTGTTAGGTACATTTCTTGGCATCCATGTCAAGAATAATTTAGTTATGACTGAAGATATGATCATAATCTTCTATATTGTTAAGTGTTATGCTAATTTTATTTCATACTATTTTAATATTATTTTTGATCTTGTTCCAATAATGAGAAGTTAAGATGTCAGATTCCAATATTCTGCAACAGCATAGCATAGGCACTGTACCACAATGTCCTCATTGCCTCAGCTGCTTCATATAGACCCAAGTCTGTCTAAATAAATAGAAAGACAGGTACCTTAACACTGTACAGAACATAAGCAGTCACTATCACCTTTCGGCACAGGTATAACAATGAAAGATAATTCCACAACACTCATTGTCCTGGTCCTTTTCAATAAACACATCACACTGAATGACATTTGACGACCTTTATTAAACTTCATAACTTTGATTACCAATTTTATTTACAACTGGACATAGTATAGTTGATTCTAAACACAGCATGAACTTCCTTGTAATGTTAATCAGGATAGTGTACCTGCTCATCCTCCCCAGTAAGCAGCATCCATACCTTTGCTCGCTTACCTTACTTATAAACCTCCTTATAATATTAATCAGGGTAGTGTACCTGCTCATCCTGCCCAGTAAGCAGCATCCATACCTTTGCTCACTTACTTTACTTATGAAGCAGCGTCCCATCTCACTTCATAAACCATTCATCAATTACCAAATAACCAACCAAATAAGCAGCATCCTTACCTCCATTTGGTTACCTATTCAGCAAACTTCCTCCAGCTGCTCATTTTCTTTCCATGAATCCTTGGAATAAACCTCCGCACACCAGAGGGGGAACAGAAGAGGGCAAGCCTGTCTCTCTTCTCCATCAACCAGCCTGACTAGGTTGTTCTCCCTCCCTTCTACCCAAAATTGTCCAACCAACAACCTCCCATAAAAGGGAAGGATTAGGCCAAACATCATTTGGTGTAACCATCATCTGTAAAGTACCTATAAACACCCCCAATTCACTCATTATCAAACCATTCTTAACCCCTGTTTGCCCTGGCCTTTCCCCTCAAAAGCACTTTCCTTATGTTACCTATACCACTATTAGGTAATCAAAACCTACCCTACAACTGCCTTATCCAGCAACCAAGTGTCCTTTAAACCTTCTAACTCCCCTGTAACAACGCACCCAGTTTATAAAACTACCTCAACACAGCCATCTACCTACCATGCTTCCTAAAACTCTATCTCCAAAATTCAACCAAACCCCACGTGAAATGATCCTTGTGCTATTCTGTAAAACCATAACCTGGTATGTAACATTAACACTACCTACTCAAGGAACAAATTTGTCACCCCAAAGATACCACCCGTTAGGAACAAACTCCAGCATCCTGTTGAACACTTCATTGGCCCTTCCCCCACATATGGTACAAACAACTGGATGAGTGAATGCAACCACCCCAAGGCTCCAGGAAAGCAAGGATTGAACCTCAGTGGTTTGCGAGAGCCATAGGTCTGTAGCCTAATAAGTTCCTGTGTTCCTATGAATGTCGTGACTCTTCTCATCCCATAGGATCCTCACACTCCCCATAAACTATCTGACAGTTTTTCTCCTGGCCCCCCTACCTACCTCTTCCTTACTTGCCCCCTATACCAATACAATAATCAGCTCCCACCAATTAAACACAGAGGTCTAGCATGCCTTACTAAGGTGATTACTCAGACCCGCCTTGTGCCCCATTCCAGTGGCAAGAACATCCATCCAATCAAAACATCATCTTTCAAGTCCCCTTTTCAAGCCACAGCATGATGCCTTCTGCACTTTGGTAATTTCCGTCAGTAACTATTGGCAACTTGTGCGCCCCATGTGTAACCTCCTTGCTCACCACTGCTTCCATCATCTGCAGATTCAGTGTGTATCGGCACAACTGGTACTCGGCACACCACCATCTACAATGAAAAGGACAAAAGTAAACCCTCTACTATATAAAGAGAAGGCTCCGCCTTACACCCACCTATTCTAAATTACAGCCGCAGCATTCCAAGACCCCATCTGCAAGAAAGAAAAGACACGTAAATCATTCAAAATACATCACACACATTCCAAGACATCTTCAAGGGCAACCTATCCTGCCAACCCGGGAAGGAATGTACCACCGCCACTCACATCTATGACAAAGCAGCCATAACTGAAGCTATGCTTCCAATGACCCTATCAAATACCCAAGATAAATTTATCTACCAGTCGAGCATGTTAAAACTAAACCCCACACCTGATGAGACCTATCAATACACACAACCCGGGTAACCTTGCAATTCCAAACCATACCCATTAGCGCCCTGTATAAGCCCAACTAACTTATATTGTAAAACCATCTGCCTAGCTCTTAACCTTCCATCTCCAAATGAGGCACTCTACCCAACATAATGTGGAACAAATGGACACAATGCAGCAAACCAAATAAGAGCTGACTAGCAGCTTACAAAATACAATCAGGTATTATTTCAAATATTCCTCTTACAAACTTAAAAGGTTGATAGAACCATTTTAAAAGGGGGATGCCTGAACCCAACTGTCAGTCCTGTTTACCACTGCAAACCCCCACACCAAGCCTGTCAATAGGGAAGACAAAGACAAAATACAGCCAGCTCAAAAATATCTGCCCATCACTAATAAGGGAGAATAAAGGCTGAACAATAGGGATAGTTTGCCTGAACATGACTGAAGGGTATAAAGTCGAAACTTGTCTGTCATTATCAGTCTTTGACGATTCCTCAATAATTAGCCAGAGATCCACAGTGTTATGAAAACGGAGCAACTTTTTGTAGCAAAATCCAAACATTCTGTACAGCGGAGAAGTACGAGCCATAAAGATGGCCAAACCTTCCTCAGTCATGTCGTGTGCATGAGTGACTAACGTCACCCACTCACGGGCATCCCCCAGCCACAGCAATCTGCCTCTGCCACGAGAGAGAACATACCAATAAGCTCTGCCCATAAACTACTCCAACAGCCTAGACAAACACAATGAAAAAGAAAACTCCTCCTCTCAAACACCAGCTAAAAAGCATACCCCCTACACCTCTCAACCTCGTAAAGCAAGGGATCTGGACAAGCCATAAATAAAGGCCCCAAAATTAGGAAAAACTTTAACTATTGCTCTTACCAACTTAGAAAGTTGATATATTAAATGGGGGTTGCATTAGCCTGAATCTCGGAAGGGTATGAAGCCTGAAACTGAAATGTCTAACCTTTCCTAACATCTATCTTTAATTATTACCACTAAATACTACACAAATCTGTATAGTTAAGAGGTATGCATCACACACATACTCACCTTCCAGCCCCTCAGCAACATCACTCTTGTCATCCTCCCCTTAACCATCCCGAAAACACAAATACCATATGGAACAGACCAAACAAGCAATACAGTGCCTTGTGAGCAAATCCTGACATTCTGGAAGAAATATCTTCTTGAGCAACCAGGAACCAAAAATCCAGCTTAAGACCTAGATGTTAAAGAATACTGCCACTATAAAACTACTTGTGTCAAAGAGTATGCCATTTACACTTCTTTAGTAACCCCATGGTTCCAGACATATGTGCATTTGTTTAAAATGTGAAGACATTGTTTGATTGTATACGCATCAAAAACACACACTACAAGAAGAAAAAAACAACCGCCCATGGAGCAAGGCCAACAACCTGCAGCCCTGTTATTTACTGAAATCAATAGCAAAGTGTGAATGAAATCTAGGACAGACCAGATTCCTCATCACCAACCTCAACAGTAACCCACTCCAGGTACAAACCGCACACGTTTACTGGGTAACAACCCCCCCATCATGAACAAAGCAGAAACTAGCAAAGTTGTAATCCAATACCTTCACATATACCCAGCTAACATACTAAAGCAAACCATAAAAAGAGGTGTAGTATAAAGTAGAATCAAAACCTCCACGAAAGGTATAGGTAAAATATAAAAGGAGACAAGAATGTCAGCTATATAAACAGACTGCTCCTCTATAACTATCTTGCAAAGTGCTTGTTGTACACAGTCCTATATCTAAACAATCATTCAAAATGTGTTCCTGCTTACCTCCATTTTGGATTCTGTCATATCACCACTGTCTGCCTCAAGCTAAAATCTGATGACCCACCATACCTCTCAACTTCTAAAAGCAAGAAATCTGTATAAAGCCATGGACAGTGAACAGACAAAGCTGCAAATCCCTAAGATTACTCTCATACCTCTTGAAAAAATAGCCAACACCAATGCACCACAATGGACGTGAAGTCTGAATGCAAGTGGGCATCATTTCCCAACAGATACAATTGTCAGTGATTCATCAGAAATGATACATGAAAACCAGCACAAAACCCGAGCCAAAACTCCAGATCAAAACCCCCCAACTCTAAACCCTGGATAACTGAGAGGCATGACCCTTCTTCAGCTTACTAAAAAAAATATTTTATTTATTTATTTATTTATTTATTTTTTATTCTTTATTTTATGGAATACATACTTTAATGTGAAGGGCACAGCTTAAAACTGCTCTGACACCTCCCCCGCAACTCCACGTATGCACGGACTACACTGTTACCTCAGAGAGAGCTCACACTATCAACCTGAAGCCCGCAAAAGGAAACCCACACCCCCCCCTTTTTGGGGGGGATCATCCCTGCAAACGTAACCACTCAGTCTACCCACAAACATTGATTAAACATCGGGGCAACAACTAAATAAAGGCATAATTCCATTGCTATCCCCAGAGCATGTTGAGTGCATTCCTTCGCAGTAATGGACAGGCAGCAAAAAGCAAATGGCCTTGTATAATTAGTACGTTCCAAAGGATTTGTCTCATTAAGTGAAAATGAGGAACAGAAAAGTAACTCACCTCCCTCCATCTCTGCAGCAATGTCCATTTCTGGGCCCATTATCTGCCAGCATTTTTTTTTTTGTTCTGAAGTGAAGTACCTCATCACTCCACCATGCATGCACATTAGTGGACTCCCTCAAGCACTTGAAAGGCCAGCCAGAACATAGGCTGACTAAAATACATCAAAAACAAAACAAAACAAAACAAAATGTGGTAACCTACCACTACTCTCCTCAACCCCCAGTCCCTTCAGGAGCAAAAGCATACAGAAATCCTCATCCAACCGTCTAAAATCACGCACTGTGATACTGGGATAAACCCGTGGACCAATTGCCGGAAAGTAAGTACTGATTAAACTAAACATTACCAGTATGCCTTACCCACAGCACTGCATTCAGCAACCATTCCCACTCTGAACAACTCAGGGGAACTGCCGACATGGGCAAGCAACTAAATAAACCCATGAAGTGAACTACCTCTTAGTAAAAGTCTGTCTGGAAAAGTACGAGAGTACCAGCCCAGACCTGCATCACGAACACCATGTCTGTGGAATTTTTTTATTTATTTTTTTTTATTTAATGTGGTTAGAGAGGGGTGAAGCCTGCTAGAACCATATGATTCAGCCCTTAAGAATTCATCCCAACTACCGATGAGGGACACTAGCAGTGTCCAATTCCTTGGCACCCCCCCCCGACTATGCTCATAATAACCCCACCACCACCTTCTAAACCTCATAGTAACCAAAACACCCAAAGACCTACCTGCCCACCAGCAAACCACCAGTCATCACGAACATGATCCTGCACTTTAGCAAGTTCACACCAAAATGTGATTACTTACCATTTCCTCCCAATCATACCTCCCTCCATTTAACCCTTTCACCTCCCCCACCCACTTAACTCCCATTAATATATCAGCCTAACCCCTTCTGAAGATGTCCCAGGATAACTTGGTTTGTTACCAAACCTCATTTGTATATAAATGTTATTACTTATTCATGGTGATATGAAGTTTGCTACTTTCATGGAACAGTGTCTCACCAATTGTAGTACAGAAATACACACTAGCAGAAGGAAAATCTTGAGATATTACAAATGACTACAAGCAGCCTCAGTTTACAAGATGTACAACATTGGATTCCTACCATGTCCACTTACATTGCCAAGAAATCTGGCTAATGTTTTGACATCTGTAAAAGGCAGACTGTCTAATTGCACAAAACATGACCTTGACTGATTGTAAAATATACAACCTGATATAAAAATGGGCAGGAAAGAAGACTCTATGCAAGTTGTGCTCCTTGTACAAAAACCTTTATTTAACATTTTTATAATATCTGGGCTAGTGTCCTTATATATGTAAATCAGGTATCTAAAATGACCAATCTTGCAAGGTAAATCTATTTTTGTAGCACAGTTGTTATGGCAACCTCAGAATAAATTCATGCATTTTGCACAGCCTCTCTGCATATCAGCAGGATATAACCCAATGAAAACCAACTCATCAGATTACAGCTCACTGACTTTGCAGGTCCCTTAGAGTATTTCTCATTCTTTTAATGAGACAAAGAAAGCCTGATTGCATGTTACAAATGTTGTAACCTTTTCGAGTATTTATCGTTTTCCATTTTTGTGCTGCAATGAAATTAATATCTATATCTATATCTATATCTATGTCTATATCTATATCTATATCTATATATATAGCTCTACAACTATATAATACTAAATCTGTGCCGTATCTATATAATACTAAATCTGGGTCACTCAGGAAATGGTGTAAATGGCTAATAACAAACTCATCTCCTGTTTGGAGTTGGGGGGATGACCAAAATCTAGCCAAAGAAAGGAAAGACACTCTGGTTAGTACTAGCTACCTACCCTGGATCTAGGACATGGTGCCCACATTTCTACATATGTCTTTTAATCCCCTAGGAAAAAGCTTAAACTCAGAAGGTCTTCTATAACTCTTACAAGCAGAGACTCCTATCTGTACTTAGTCCCCTTGCATTACAACTAATCTTTTAGACTCAGTGTCCTCCAGCCAAACTGGGGAAATATGCTCCAGTGAACAGCTAGCTACTCTGGCCCTAGTACATTGTATCCACATTTCCCCATGAGCTTTTCCCCCCACGTAAAAGCTTAATACTTGGAAGGGTTTCCATTATTCATACATCAAAACAGAGCACTCTTCTAATTACTGTGATTGGATTTGAAGAATTTCAAACTCATTTGATCCCCACTCAGTGGTGACCCACCACATGATATACCCTGCACCTGGAGACCTTCTCACACACTAGCACAAATTTCATGGTTATTCATAATAATCTTTTAACTCACTTCTTTTAAAAGTGAACTACCTTATGTACCCCACTATTTTTTTAAGCAGATCTAAAGAAATACAACAAATGTGTCACAGAAAGAAAAAGCACAATGCCAAACCCATAATTTCCTTTTTCCTAACAGCTCCGGATAAACTTAAAATTTGAGCTCATTTCATTTTCTCTAATGATTGTTTGTCATGGTATCATGAGTTTAGTATGAATTTGTATATAAGATTTTTATAAATGTTTTATATTCAATGAATTGTATAGCTACACAATGCTTTTCTAATTATTTATGCATTTCTGTTTAAACCAAATTAGGGATTTTTCAAATGGATTTAAAATGTGGGGTTTGAATTATTTGATCACCTTTACTTAATAAAATTAAAGTACAGCTAGCAGGAGTGTAGCAAGCAAATTCCATTTTGTACTCACAAGCTCTTACTACTACCCCATTGGACTTCTGTCATTTAAAAATGAATACATCTCTCAAAATGCTGCCCCCAAGCACTTTAATAAATGTAAGTAATGTTTTCAGTTGTTCCCCTAAAACTATTTAAAATGTTGTTTTTAGACTAGCAATATTGTACCTGTTGTTGGAGGCATTTATTTAGGCAGCTGTAGACATAATTTGGCCCCAGAAATTAATAAATAATAACATATTGTTGTGATACTCAGAAAAAAATGTACCCAGTAGAGAACAAAGCCTATGCCTGGCTACTCCTTCGACAGCTAGCATCTTTTATGAAAAAAAAGGTTATTAACTAAAATGATGAAACAGAGTGGAACCATTCCCTTGACCCACCCCTGGGCTAGCCACACCTCACCAAGACATAGAAAAACCTAGTTGGAGGTCACCAGGCAAAGAATCACCCACTGATTTTGTATATAAAAACACACTGTATCTTGACTCCCACTGAAGTGCACAGCAGCACTCATCTGGCTCCAATAAAGATTTCACTTACAAGAGCACTGAGTCAGTGATTTGTAATCTAAGCTTACCCATTATTTTAACAATGATTATCAGCTCTGACCCCTAATAGCACTTAGGACATAGATGAGTAGGTTCTCTAGGAAAGAAGACAGCAATCTAGCATATCTGCACTTAGTTCAGCAAGATCGGGCACACCCAGTAATTGAAGCTTTCTTCACATCATAGGCTGGGCACACTCGCCTACTATATTGTATATGGGTCTATATTATGTTGCAGAAATGGCAAAACAGTGAATGCCATCTCAGCGACACATAAACAGCAAAATACCACTAACACAAACGGCCAGGTCACCGATTTTTTTCCCAGGTAAAAAAAACTGGCAGTTGCCGTGAAATTGCCCTTTACCCCACTGTAGTGTGATCACCGAGTTGGTCTATTAAGTTAGGGGGGTGTGGGGGGTGAAGCCCCCACTTTGTAATGATTTAAATGGTGTGTCATGCCAGGATGGTCTACCGATTTTTTTTTCCCTAGGATATTTTGTCAGAGAGCTGGGAGTCAGAGTTCTACTGGGAACCCTATTACCTGTATCTACTAATTGTATAACAGTTTTTTCACCACTTCAGACAAATCAAAATGGCACTTTGTGCCACTGTATAATGCTATAATGCTACCATTATTACTAGTCAGTGTAATCATGAGGCTCTAGGGTGCAACTAAGAAAATATATTGTTGCCAAACTACCTGTACACTAGTACACTTATACTGTGTGAGTACAATGGAGGGACAAAAATGCTACATGACAGGTCAGACAGTCTGAGCTTCACAGCATGCTAATTACCCAAAGAGCAGACCTGGACAGTTAGAATCTGCAGAAATCTCTTGGCACAAGAACACTGCTTTCTTATATGATATTTCTGATTATTAAACAGCATAGTTGCTGTTTACCTTAAATTTAATCCTCAGTCAGGCACAAATGTTTTTATGTTCATTGCAAACTGCATCCCTTCCTAAGCAATGCCTGAAGTTTGTGGTCAAACCATTGTGCAGATGTGGAGGACATATGCATTGAAGTTAATAGTATTCTAGCATTTTTCCTATAATAAGCATGGCTTAGGTCAATGTTTGAAATTAGTAGATGACCACTCAGATTACACTGTAATTGATTTAATTTTATATTCATTCTCATGAGTTTGTGTTTGACCGATTGACTAATTAAGAAGCTGGATGACTGGTTGATTGATATATTTGTCAACCATGTGAGCGCATTAGCCCTGGGAGCCTTTTCAGCCACAAGTCAAGCAATATGGGTGTAAAGAGAATATAGTGCAAGTGCAGCAACATTTCAAGAGTATCCTACAATTGCTCAAGATGACATAATGTGATTTAGAAAGACTAAACTGTACATTCATAGATGGAGACAAGAAAATAAATACAAAATTACACTATACGCAAAAGGACAGAGTCTGTTTTGCATTTATGTTTATATATATATATATATATATATATATATATATATATATATATATATATATATATATATATATATATATATATACAGAGATTTTTAATGTATACACTAGACTATAGTATTTCACTACATAAACAAAGATGCGTTTGACGTGCAGGCCATATGAACATCGCCATATATACACAGAGTATGAGTTTTAATAAAGAATGATAATGCTTTAACATTTATAGAGCAACTCTATCTAAGCTCAGCTGTGCTGATAAATAGTGGAAAATCTTTGTTTTAAGAGTCATAAAGCAGCAGCTGTTTATAAGAGCTCTGCATTAGAAATCATTTATCAACAGGAAAAACCTAGTTGGAGGGCACCTAATCATGTCAGTGGATAATTCTATGGCAGCATATTTACTTCACTACAAAATATTTTTTCTAAAGATCTTGGTGAACTCATAATAATTTTCTATCAGAACCTTCTTGTCAAGTTTATACAGCAATTTTGTTAATGTGCCCTCACTAAGGAAAGCCCTCCGACAGATGGCTTTATATTTACAGAAATTATGTCATGAAATTTACTGTTTCCAGGAAAAAAGATAATCTACAAGATAATGCTATGAAACAAACACAAATTCTAAGAGAAATGATAGTGAAACAAAACTGCAAAGTTCTGACATTGAAATAACACAAAATTACCTGGATAGCAGACTAAAAGTAGAAGAAAGTCAAACAGATTTTTTTCCTAAAACAGAACAAGTGTTTATAAAAAAATAAATAAATTTTAAAAAGTCCTTGAAAAATCATGGAACAAGGTGCATCTTACGAATCTTTGACCTTGCTTACAAAACAGAAATAACTGTCTTTCTAAACACTTGGATACTAAAACTCCAGGACTGACTAGTATGGCCCTCCTGGAGAAAGGATATGTTGTCTGAGAGATGGTACTAGCAAGGGGAAATGTCATGAGACTCAATGGCCTTGGAATATCTGTGAATCAAATAATCCATATATTCTTCTGTACAACTGCACTAACATTAGAAAAATTAAAGCTGTCTTCTTATTCTATTCCTCCTAAAGCAATACATACATTATCAAAAAAGCAAAAACTCATTCTAAACCTTATCATGTCAGAGAAATAAAAAGATTCAAAGATAAAAAATGATATAGATGAGATACCAGAAGAATTTATGTACTACTACTAATTACTAAAAAAAAATAAATAAATTCCCTGTGATTTATATGAATCCTATCTTGATAGATTAACTAACAAACTTCATCTTACAATTATCCCTGTCTCAATTAAGAATACATTTTCAATGTCTATTTCTTATAATAAAGTCTATACTAAAATAAAATAAATTAAAATCAGCAAATCTTTAGGAATAGACTGCCTTCCTCAGCAAATTTTATATGTATAGGTCTACTTGACATGATTGAAATGTCAGCAGACCGACATTCATAACACTGGGATGAGAAAACTGAAACTTCATAATCCTGACAAAACAAGTTGCCAACTTTTAAAAGGACAAAGTTGTAAAACACCGACTTACCTGCTATTTAATACAATAATGAAAATAAGAACACATGCCATATAAATAGTGAACTATAACTTTAAATCCACATACCTAAAGAAAATCCCACTGAATATTCATGATGGTATCTACAACATTGACATGAATATTCATTGCAGATACCTAACTTCCATAAAACAAATTATTTATTTTTACTTATACATTTTTGCAAGGGGCTATGCCCCCCCAAGCCCCCTGCAAATTAGATATGCCAACTCTGAGATTGCACTATAATGAGAAATGAGTGGATTTCCTGTTCAGCTCAGCTGGCAAGGTTGGCATTTGAAATGTTCAGTCTTCGGAACGTCGGCATAGTAAAGTTTCACTCATATGAAACTTCAGTTTTCTCATCTCGGTGTTATGAATGTCGGTCTACTGACATTTTGATCATGTCAAGTAGACCAATATATAGGTAACTATAGGGCCCAGGAACAGCAGCATCCTTATCTAGTGTGTGTGCCATCACTTTCTGCATCATCGCTGTCTTTTTTCTCTGAAGTGGCTGTCTGGAATATTTCTCTCCCTAACGTATGGGAACTGCATGCTCAAGACTCAGTAATCAACATACATCCCAATGTATTTCCTTTCAAAAGGTTAACTACTTCTGTTAGCATCAGCTCATAGAATTCATTTTCTGTCTATAATACGTTGTGAGAACACTACTAGGACCTAATCAGCCACAGAAAATTAAGCCTATCCTGTGATAACAGCCAGATCTCTATTAATGCTAAGCAATTAAACATCTAAGGTACCAGTCCACTGAACTGGGGCTAGGTACTGTAGCAGATTGATCGTTTTTTTCTTCTTCTTGGGACTCTGCTATTGGCTCAACCTGCTCCATTCACCCTTATTCCACTCGGGCTCAATCATCTCCCCTGCCCTACCCCCATTCCCACCCAGCCCCACATCCAATAGATTTATAATTACCAGACTACACCACATCATTCAAACCACTCTCAATCAGCTACATCATTACTAAATCATACCACTTAATAATCCCACCCATCTCCTGTTCCCTCCTCCAACGTTTTACACAATTAAATTCATACTCTACTCTCTTACCTCCATTTTCACAAACCACTACCACCCCCATACCAAACCCTACACTCAGACATGCTGCTCATTCACATAACCATTCCTGCACTACTAATAATTGCCCTTACTCTCACCGCAACACACAACCTTTCCATCATCTATTTAAAATCTCCCACATACCCATCTACAAATCCTCCCCTAAAGACACCATCAATATAACACCCCATATCTATAACTGCACCAATCTTTTTTTCTGAAATATCTTTTTATTAAATTTTTTTCATAATTTGAAATCAAAAATGATATACTGTACAATAGAAGTTGTTGATGTTACAATTTGCATAACATTAGCAAGTTATTAATCTAGGTGTTCACACACTGTGATAGAAAGTAAAAAAACAATTTCAAATTAGCTGAAGTTGCTAACAAAAGATTACCATGAAGTTATGATTGTATTATAATTCAGTCATGAGGCATGAATATAGTAAAGCAATTGACCTATGCATTATGTTAATGCAATAAGAGTATATATCTTGAAGCATAACACCAAGTGAATGATGCACAAAAAATATAAACTACTGTACATTATATACATATTTACAAAAATGTCACCTTAGTTGATGCTGTTACTACTTTTAACTAAAGAGAGTGTTTAATAACTTTATGTATATTCACATACTTTGCCCCATGATAGTGTAGATTTTGAGTAGCCTGTTTTTCTAAGAGAAATCTCAGTGGGCACCACAGTTTATAAACTTTTTTGCAGTTCCAGAAGATAAACTGGACCAAACTTGAACTATTCTCATATAGATATTTACACTCAGCTACCTCTCCACCTATATCACTGAAACTCCCCCAAACATCCACTACATACTTTTCCACTACATCTCTCAAAAAAATCAACCTTCAATTATGCAGAGACATACACCCCAACCCAGGCCCAAATCCCACTCAACAAAACACATCCATCGATCAAATAAAACCCCAACTGTCAATAAAACCTAACATCCCACCACTCATCAATATATCCAAAAAAGTCAAACATTATCCTTATTAACATAAACCTCAGAATCCTGTTAAACAAAATACATGAATTCCATGCTACCCTATCCCTGCACACTCCTGGCATCACTGTCTTTATGGAAACCTGGCTTAAACCCCACAAAAATAAAAACAAAATCATACCCTCTGGATATAATAGGTTCATAGGTTCATAGGTTTATACTAGGCTATCTGCCCTAGGGCATTTATAAGCCTAGCCCAGAGTTTTTGTGGCTTACACCACCCCTTTCTATTGAAGGATATTATGCCCATTATTTTGCTGTGCCTCTGTCAAGCAGTGACACTGATGTAATCCCTGGGGTATACCTGCGATCTCCCATCCATTGGTCAAGATTTCTCTTGAACAAAGCCAGCGAGGTGCTCTGCCTCACATGTACTGGGATTTTGTTCCACAGCATAGGGAGTCTCTGGGTGATGAATCTGTCCCTCCAGCATGTCCTATTTATGACCGTGTCAAGGTTTAAGTCTCGTGCTCTTGTGGATCTGATGGATTTAGACAGAGCATCAAAACATGGAGAAGATGTAGTAATAATATATAAAGACTCCATTAACATTTAGCAACTGCTGGTAGACCCCCAGACCAAAATAACACTGAGCTGCTAGTTTTGTCTGAAAATCAACAACAATAAACAAATAATCCTACTAGCAGTATACATCCCATCCAACAACAACCCATCTACTATAGAAAACCTACTCTCATGAACATCCACTACATTTACTCAAAAAACTTTCACAGTTGGAGATTGTAATGCTGATTGGCTAGCATATTCCTCCAACTACATAAACTTACATGGTTTCACCCAACTAATAAATACACAGACTAGAGTTGACAAAAACAGCAAGAAACAATCAAATATTGACTGAATTCTGACAAACAAACCTTTCACATCTATTACTCAGGTTGTCTGCCAGACAGCCTAAGTAACCACCTAACAAAACACTCCCATAAAAACTGCATCATACAAACAAGTACACAACTGAAAACATTTTTCCACAGACACTTTTAAACATCTACTCCAAAACTGCAATTGGTCCCCATGAAAATACCTCCCATTAAACACAGCAGTTGAATACTTCAGCGGTACATTTATAGATATACTAAACACCCTGGCCTTTATAAGACACATCAGATCTAAAACAAACTACTGCCCATGGCTCGCTAAAAAGAACAGACAGCTACTAATACAAAGAGACAAGCTCTGGTATCAACATCAGGCCAACAAAACCAAAGCATCCCTTGATAATTGCCATCACTTAAGAAATACTTTCAATAAACAAATCAAACCTGATAAAAAACAGTACTACTCAAACATGCAGCACAAACATCAAAATAACTCACACAAATTCTGGGGTACTATCAAACAAATTATACATCCAGGCCATACTACCACCTCATTACAAAATACTTATAACTCAAAAGAAAGTATAGCATGCCAGAGCAACTTGTTCTTCATAAACTGTATTCTCTCATTTATAAAAAACAAAGATAATTCCTGACAAATCACACAACCTGCAGCCAATGACACCCCTATCACATTCCCCCTCCAACCCATCAAAATAAGTAAAATAAAGAGATTATTAACCAAAATAAAACTTGCAACTCTTGCCTCGGACAAACTACCAAATGAATACCTCAGACTAGCAGCTGATATCATCTGTTACCCAGTATCAATTCTGATTAATAGAGTCATGTCAGAGCAGTACAAACCAAAAATTTGGAAAATCTCTTACGTAATCATTCTCCAAAAAAGGGGCTCATCATTAGAAATTTCCAACTACAG